>NC_057811.1:188648025-188979270 GCF_018294505.1 Triticum aestivum | reverse complement strand
GGTTATGTTTGACGTAAGTAGGAGTTAAGGATCACTTCTTGATCATTACTAGTTGACGACCGTTCCGTTGTTTCTCTTCTCGCTCTTATTTGCGTATGTTACCCACCATATATGCTAGTGCTTGCTGCAGCTCCACCTCATTACCGCATGATTTCCTATAAGCTTAAATAGTCTTGATCTCGCGGGTGTGAGATTGCTGAGTCCTCGTGACTCACAGATACTTCCATACAGTTGCAGGTGCCGATGATACTAGTGCAGGCGATGCTACCGAGCTCAAGTGGGATTTCAACGAGGACCGTGGTCGTTACTATGTTTCATTTCCTGTTGTTAGTAGTGGAGCCCAGTTGGGACGATCGGGGATCTGGCATTTGGGGTTGTCTTCTTTTCTTTTGGTTCCATAGTCGGACCTATGTGTGTACTCTGATCTATGTATGAATTTATTTATGTATTGTGTGAAGTGGCGATTGTAAGCCAACTCTTTATCCCATTCTTGTTCATTACATGGGATCGTGTCAAGATGACCCTTCTTGCGACAAAACCATAATGCGGTTATGCCTCTAAGTCGTGCCTCGACATGTGGGAGATATAGCCGCATCGTGGGTGTTACAGCTCACACCTGTGAAGGTCTTCGCTCGTGACACTCTCACGTAATAATGAGTGGGGCTGTACATGCCCCGGAGTCTCCGGGGTGCCGCCCTCGGGCCTCGGGGGCTCCCGCCCATGTCCTAGTGGAATCACCATGCTCCGCGCTGGCCGTCGACACTGTCCCCCAATGACTATGCTCACGGCCTGTGAAAGCACATAGCTCCGCGCTAGTGAGAAGACTCGAAGACAAGAAGACTAGCTAGGTGCCGGACGTGGCTATTTGCTTCTGGCTCCTCTTTCTTTTTGAAGCTCGAATTTGCAGCCTTTCGATCTTGGATTTAAAGTTGCGTTTCGATTTTGTGGGGAGCTTCTGTCGGATGTGGGGTTCCGGCAAAACCCTTAAGGTTCAAACTCTGGGGTGCGCGCGAAGTTCTTTCCCTCCTACCGATCTACGCCCTAGCTCGCTAAGATCTCGCGGACGAACTCGACGAACTCACAACACGGAAAGACACAAGATTTATACTGGTTCGGGCCATCGTTGTGGTGTAATACCCTACTCCAGTGTGTGGTGGTGGATTGCCTCTTGGGCTGATGAAGAATAGTACAAGGGGAAGAACAGCCTCCTGAGGTTGAGGTGTTCTTGTGCTCTGTGGACTTGTGGATGAGAACTCGATCCGTCCCCGCCCCCTTTTGTGGTGGCTAGCTCTACTTATATAAGCCCTGGTCCTCTCCCCAAGTATTGAGCGGGAAGGGAGCCAACAACGGCTGGCAAATTTGAAAGGGGACAACTAGTACAAGCTATCCTGACAAAAGCGGTATTCGCCTGCAAAAGGCTCTGGTGGTGACGCCGTCTTGGGCTCCATGGCGATCTCCGTCTTGCCGTCCTGCTGGTCTTGGTCTCGTTGCACCGATATGGAAACCTTTGCCAGATGCCTCGGAACTCCGCGCCTGCGCCTGCCTCCTTAGCACCAAAGAGGAAACAAGGACGCTGCGCGCGCTGGCGCCTGCCTGGCGCCCGCCTGGTGCCGGTCGTCATGGCTCACATCATGAGAGCCTCGTGAGGTTTGCCCCGCCTTGATATATCCGCTCCTCACAAGGTAGCCTAGTGAGGTCGCTCCCGAGGAGGTCTCGCGCCGCCACCTCGCGAGGCTTGGCCCCTCGCGAGGGTCCTGAATGCCTTGTTCATGAAGATGGGCCGTACGGGCCCGCTAGCATAGCCACGCCGTGAAAGCAGGCAGGCAAGTCTGGGGACCCCCGTTCCCAGAACGCCGACAGTAGCCCCCGGGCCCAAGGTGCACTCGGGCTTGGCTTCGCAGCGAAGCCAAGGGTCAAGTACGGAGCACCGCGGGCCCCCAAAGCCTGCGGGCTCGGTTGACGCATGGCGGTTGATTGGACATGGGCGTCTCCACTTCCCCACGCGGCCTCGGCAACTGCACGACTTGACAAGTCCCTGTGACACGCAAGGAAAACCATCATTACCTGTGATCATGGGGGGCGCAGGTTGGCCTTCTTCCGCTATAAATGGGAAGGGGGGCGGATCCCCCGTCGCCCATCTCTTCCTTGCTCGCTTGCTTCTTCCTCCTTGCTCCATTGCTAACAGCGCCACCAATGGCGCCACGAAGGAAGTTCTCTGCCGCCGAGAAGGGGAAGGCCCCTCGCGAGGGACCCGGCTCCCCGGCGCCCAAGCGCGGACGCGGCCGTCCGCGCAAGCATGTCGTGACCCCCGCCGTGGCCCACTGTCTTGGCGGCTCTGCGGCACGCGGAGGGGGTCTTCCCAGCCATGGCTGCCCAGTTGACGAAGGGAGGCGTGCCATGGTGGCGTGGCCTCCTCGTCCGCCCTTCCATTCAGCGGAAGTGTCGCCGGAGTTCGTCGTCTGTTCGGAGAACCCGGCCGGCAACTGGCTCTAGCTTCCGCGCTTTTTCGTCGACGAACAGCCGGCTTCTGGTCCAGGCGGGCTCTGGTTGCAGGCGGATGGTTGCTGCAGTAAGGCCTCTTGGGTTGCGGTCGAGACTTCCGCCGCGGCAACATAGCCCTGGCCCGCGGCTGGCAGACGTTCGCCCCCGCGCGTGGCCTGGGGAGGCGGTGCACCCTCCACTTCAAGTACGATGGTGGATCGACCCTGTATGTGAGGGTGTTTGGGGAAGATGGTCCCCGTGCCGGGTGCTGCCCCGAGGCAAACGACGGTGAGGAGGTGCTCGGCCTTGGTGACGGTCGTGATGAGGATGAGGGCAAGCCTGCCCTCGGCGGCGACCATGTCTCGTCCAGCTACGGCAGCTCTTCCTCCGGCGACAGCTCTAGCAGTGGTGGCTACGACCAGCCGCCGCGCCCGCTTTGAGGGCGGCAGCAGGTCATCTCGTCGCCGCGCCTCCGTGAAGCGCGAGGAAGGGTCTGGCTGGGCTCAGGGTGTCGCTAAGGGCCTGCCTCCGCGGGTTGTTTTGCTCTTTTTTCTGCATCAAAAATGAAACCAGTATGGGCCCAGAGGGGCGTGTATCGAACTGTGGTTCCTTGGTTATTGCACTGTGCATGTTGTTCCCGTGCCGTATTGTTATTTTGCTCAAAGATGACTTAACCTGGTGCATTGGGGATGCCCTCTTCGATACGAGGCATTTGTTTCCTCGTGTCCATCTTGACCTAGTAGTCTGTGTTTGCTTGTGAACTGCAAAAAATCGTTAGGAGGTGCGCTAGAAGATTTGCCGTCCACCCAAGCCTTGAGCTGGCGCATTGCATCGTGGTACCCGGGGGGCACGGACTAGGAGAGATGCGCCAGTTTTTGGGCTCAAACGAGGGTGGCTCACGAGAAGGTAGAGAGGAGAAAAATGCTCGCGAGGGCACCTACCTAGCCCCCTCGCGAGGTATGCGAGAGAGAGAACACGAGCGAACCAGAGCCAGAAAATGCGGTAAGAGGCGAGGGAATCGAATCAGCAAGGAACACCAAAAGCAAACTTCGATTGAGGAAAAGAGAGCCAACTACAGAAAGCAAATGAAAAGCCGCGTCCGACACCTACTCTAGTCTTCAAGTATTCTCACCAGCGCGGAGCTAAGTGCTGCCACTAGGCGTGGGCGGGAGCCCCAGGGCCGGAGGCCGGCGCTCCTGAGACTCCGGGGCGTGTACAGCCCCACTCATTATTACGTGAGAGTGTCACGGGCGGCGATTCTTCACAGGCACTGGGCCTTCTTCACGGGCTCTGGGCCTTTCTTCACAGGCTCTGGGCCTTGCTTCATGAGTAGAACTTCCGGAGGTGCTGGATGTTCCAGGCATTCTGGATAGGTATCCCGTCCTACGTTTCCAGGCGTGCGGCGCCAGGCCTCGAGACATGGCCGACCCTGAACGGGCCCTCCCACATGGTTGAAAGCTTGTGCAGCCCTTGCCTGGAGAGGACCCGCCTCAGGACAAAGGTCGCCTACCTCGAGTGTCTTGGTGCGGATGCTGTGGCAGTGGTATCGCCGCAGCGCTTGCTGGTACCTTGCCGCCCTCAGTGCGGCTTTGCGACGTCGTTCCTCCCCCAGCACGAGGACCATCCTTCGCGTGGCGTCCTCCTGCGTTTCATCGAACGCCAGGACCCGTGCGGAGCGATGCTTGACCTCATGAGGGAGGACCGCTTCTGCTCCGTAGACAAGGAAGAATGGGGCCGTTGGCTTGGTGGCGGTGGTGCAGATGGACCACAGCAAGACTGGAGCTTGTCGTACCAGCCCCTACCACAGGCCTCGAGCTTCTTCTTGAAGGTCCTGGTCTTGAGGCCCCTCAGGACCTCCGCGTTGGCGCGTTCGGCCTGGCCATTGCTCCTGGGGTGCGCCACCGAAGCGTAGCAGATCTGCGTTCCAAGGTTAGCACAGTAGGTTTTGAAGAGGTTACTAGTAAACTGTGAGCCGTTATCTGTGACGATGCGGTTGGGGACCCCGAAGCGGCTCACGAGGCCCTTGATGAACTTGACTGCAGAGCCGGCTGGGATGGTGCGGACGGCTTCCACTTCCGCCCACTTGATGAACTTGTCGATGGCGACGTAGAGGTAACGGTAGCCCCCAGGCGCTCGAGGGAACGGGCCCAGGATGTCCAGCCCCCAGACCGCGAACGGCCAAGTGAGCGGAATGGTTTGGAGGCCCTGAGCCAACTGATGAATTTGCTTGGCGTGGAACTGGCAGGCTTCGCAGGACTTCACCAGCTCAGCTGCATTGTTGAGCGCAGTGGGCCAGTAGAACCCACTGTGGAATACTTTGCCGACGAGGGTCCGTGACGACGAGTGGTGCCCGTAGTCACCACCGTGTATGTCAGTTAGCAGCTCCTTCCCTTGGTCCCTGGTAATGCTGCGCAAAGAAACATCGTTTGGCCGCTTCCTGTACAGCTCGCCATCCTGGATGCAGTACGCCATGGCTTGCCGAACCACACGCTCTGCATCCTCCTCCTTTTCTGGCAGCGCCCCTTGCATCAGATACTCCTTGAATTCCTTAGTCCAGCATCTCTCCTGAGGTTCAAGCGCCAAGAGCAAGCGAGCTCCTGAGGTCGGGCCACACGCCGGGGCTCCTGGGACAGGAGGCTGTGGAAGCTCCTCCCAAGGCTGGGCTGTGCTTGAAAGTGGTGGTGTCGCCGATGGCTTGAAGAGCCGTTCCTCAAAGACACTGGGCTCTTGTGGCTGTCACTTGGATGCTCTCCTGGCGATGTCGTCGGCTTCCTTGTTGGTGCCCCGGGGTACGTGCTGCAGCTCCAAGCCCGCGAATTGCTTCCCCATCTTGCACACCTCCGCGAGGTATGCCTCCATATGCTCGTCCTTTGGCTCGTATACCTTGTTGGAGAAGTTGACGAGGAGCTGCGAGTCGCCTCTAACGGTAAGGCGCTTCACCCCCAAAGTTGCAGTGGCCTTCAGGCCAGCTATGAGGCCTTCGTATTCTGCGATGTTGTTGGAGACCTCCTCGCCATGCTGAAAGCAGAGTTGCACGGCGTAATAGAGCTTGTCCTGAGTGGGCGAGATTAGTACTGCTCCAGCCCCTGCGCCTTGGTGCGCGAAGGCGCCATCGAAGTACATGACCCACCCGTCCGGTGCCTCGCTTCCTAGCAAGGTGGATCGGTCTTCGCCTTCTTCAAGTGTCGGGGCATCCGTCCATTCTGCCACAAAATCAGCGAGCGCGGCCCCCTTGACGACCCTGGTAGTGCTGAACTCCAACTGGAATGCTTGCAGCTGGATGTTCCACTCGGCGACCCTTCCAGCCGAGTTGGGGCTCCTGAGCACCCTCTCCAATGGGTAGGCCGAGACGACCTTCATGGGGTGGCCCCGGAAGTAGTGCCGCAGCTTGCGCGAGGCCACCAAGAGCGCGAGCAGGAGCTTATGAGGCATGGGGTATCGTGCCCTTGCGTCCCGCAACACCGTGCTGACAAAATACACCGGGTGCTCGACAAGGGCTGGCGCGTTGGCGAGGCTCGGAACCTGTGGAGATTGGGGCGTCTCCTGAGGTGGAGGTGCAAAAGTTTCATCGAAATCAATTCCTTCAACCTGTGTATAGCCTTGAGCTACAAGCCGTGCCTTATTCCTCACCACAAGGCCATTTTCATCTTGCTTGTTGCGGTAGATCCACTTTGTGCCAATGATATTGTGCTTGCGAGGATCTGGACGATTAACCAGTTCCCAGACGTTGTTGAGCTCGAACTGATGTACTTCTTCTTGCATAGCTTGAATCCACTCAGGCTCCAGAAATGCTTCATCTACCTTAGTGGGCTCTATGATAGAGATGAAAGCAAAGTGCCCACAAAAGTTAGACAAATGTGAAGCTTTTGAGCGTGTGAGAGGACCTGGAATGTTGATGTCGCTGATGATTTTCTCAATCTGCACTTCGTTTGCAACGCGAGGATGAGCGGGTTGTCGTCGAGGAATTTGATCAGCATTTTCTTCAGCACCATTTTCTTCAGGTGCATCAACATGACGTTCTTCACGTTCTGGAATGATTTCTTCAGCTATTTCTTCGATAGGAATGACATCCTCAGTAGCTTTGAACTTGATGGATTCCTCATGTGACTGTTCATCTAACACAGAAGGTAGGTGCTCTCTTTGCGAGCCATTAGTTTCATCGAACCGCACATGTACAGTTTCAACAACCTTTTGAAGAACGTTGTTGAAGACTTTGTAGGTGTGCGAGTCCTTTCCGTAACCAAGCATAAAACCTTCATGTGCTTTCGGTGCAAATTTAGAGTTGTGACGAGGATCTCTAATCCAATATTTTGCACCGAAGACTTTGAAATAACTCACATTGGGTTTCTTGTCAGTGAGGAGTTCATATGCAATCTTCTTGAAGAATTTGTGAAGATATACTCTGTTGATGATGTGGCATGCAGTATCAATTGCCTCAATCCAGAAGCGACGAGGCCTCTTGTACTCATCAAGCATAGTGCGAGCCCTCTCAACAAGAGTCCTGTTCTTGCACTCCACGACACCATTCTGCTGAGGAGTATAAGGAGCAGATAACTCATGAGTAATACCGAGTTCATCAAGATAGTCATCAAGACCAGAATTCTTGAACTCAGTTCCATTGTCACTTCTGATGTGCTTGATCTTCACACCAAAGTTCGTTGAAGCCCTCGAGGAAAATCGTTTGAAGACATCCTGCACCTCATGTTTGTAAGTGACAATATGAACCCATGTGTAATGAGAGTAATCATCAACAATAACAAAGCCATATAGAGATGCATCATTTGTAACTGCAGAATAATTATTAGGACCAAAGAGATCCATGTGAAGCAATTCAAATGGTCGAGTAGTAGTCATGATAGTCTTCGCTGGATGTTTGGCCTTGGTCATCTTTCCGGCTTCACAGGCTCCGCATAAGTGATCCTTGAGGAATTTGACATTCTCAATGCCAATGTCATGCTTCTTCTTCGTGAGCGTGTGCAGATTCCTCATGCTAGCATGACCAAGTCGTCGATGCCATAGCCAGCCTTCTGAAGCTTTTGCAAGTAAACATACGGCTGGTTGTGGTCCTGTAGAGAAATCAACAATATACAGATCTCCTGTCCTAAAGCCGTCGAAGACTTTCGAATTGTCAGCTTCCATGATCACAACACAATGATACTTGCCAAAGACAACAACCATATCCAGATCACAAAGCATTGAGACAGACATGAGGTTGTATCCTAAGGACTCGACAAGCATGACTTTGTCCATGTGTCGATCCTTTGAGATCGCAACCTTACCTAGACCCAATACCTGACTTTTGCCTTTGTCAGCGAAGATGATATGCTTCAGATGCGATGGAGATAAGGGAACATCCATCAATAGATTCTTGTCACCAGTCATGTGATTTGTACATCCACTATCGAGGACCCACTCATTGGCTTTGGGTTGATCATCCTGCAGATGAATTAGTGCAATTTACGAACTCATATACTTCATCACTGAAGAATATGACATCAATTCATCAGATCAATTTCATCAACCAACAGAACAGATAAAACAGTATGAGGACGTGAGAAATGAAGATTCAATTCTTCATGATTAGCCTGCGTCCTATCAGGCATTTTCAGGTCTCCATCAAATTCTTCAGACGTTTAAGCACGTCTGGAGACCTGACCCTGTAGAAGAAATTAGTTATTTTTCTTCACCACCCACATCTGAAGGTGTGGCAAAGAGTTCATCACTCTGTGAGCTCCATACGAGAAGGGTGGCATAGAAGCCAGTCCATTTCATTTCACATAAGAGGAGTTAGGATAAGCATATGAATAAGCCGAGAAATTCTTCGAGGACTTATGAACATAATGATTAGAAGAATAATGCTCATATTCATAGCCCTTAGCTCTTCCCTGCGAAACAGAGGTGTTAGCACGATATGAGGAATTTGATCCATGTGAGGAATTTGGTCCATTTGAGGACTTGGATCCATATGAAGAATTTGATTTGGGGTTCCTTTTCTTCATAGGTGGTGTCATGATGACATTCACCTAAAGATTTTCAAGGCAACTTTTGGGAACCCAGATTTTCTTCATAGGGGAACCATTCCTGCAGTTAGTGCCAACATATCTAGCAAATACTTCACCATTCTGATTTTTGAACACTTTATAGTTGGAGTCAAATGACTCATCAGAAGAATGAGGAGATTCACATGTAAAGCCAGATAGATTAGATGGATCTACTGGAGGTCCCTTTGCAGCAACCCACGAGGTTTTGGGGTACTGCTCAGGCTTCCAATATGTTCCATCAGCATTGATTTTCCTCTCAAAGGCAATACCATCTTTCCTAGGGTTCCTATTGAGGATCTGCTTTTTAAGCACATCACAAAGATTCTGATGCCCTTTGAGGCTTTTGTACATGCCTGTCATATACAATTCCTTCAGCCCTGCATCATCAGTGATACTAGCAATGTCCTCAGATGAGGAATTAGTGATAGCAAAGACAGGTGAAGAATTTGTAGCATTAGAAGCATTTGAACATTCAGGTGAAGAATTAGCAGCTTCACGTTCAATGCACTTCAAACATGGAGGAACAAATTCTTCCTGAGCAGCGCTAATTTGTTGAGCAAGTAACGAATCGCACTCCTTCTGAAGATCTTCATAACTCACCCTTAGCTTTTCAAGATCTTGCTTTCTTTGAAGAAATTCATAAGAAAGCTTCTCATGATCAGATAGGAGAGTGTTATGATGACCTTGAAGGTTGTCAAACCTGGACTGAAGTCTCTGAAGATTTTCAGTCAAGGTTTTAGTGCGATCCATTTCTTCACCCAACATATCATCACTTTTGTCTAGCATGTTTTGAACCTTTTCAAAAGCCTTTTGTTGTTTCACAGCAATCTTAGCAAGTTTAGAGTAACTAGGCTTGAGGTTTTCATCAGATTCATCTTCACTAGATTCAGAGGAGGGGTATTTGAGTACCTTGGCACCCTTTGCCATGAAGCAATAGGTGGGAGCATAGTCATCATTGCCTTCATCAGCCTTGTTGGTGAAGCCATTTTCTTCAGAGTTGAAGATAGACTTGCTAATGAATGCAGTAGCGAGAGCTAGGCTCGCCACACCAGACTCGGACTCCTCAGATGCCTGCTCTTCCTCATGTTCCTCAGATTCAGCCTCGGAGTCCATTTCCTTGCCAATGAATGTCCGAGCCTTCTTGGAGCTGCTCTTCTTGTGAGATGAAGACTCTGAGGATTTTGATGATGAAGACTTTGAAGATTTCTTCTTCTTCTACGCATCATCGGAACTGTAATCCTTGTATTTCTCATTCGTTGATTCCTTTTCCCACTGAGGACAATCTTGAATGTAGTGACCAGGTTTCTTGCATTTGTGGCATAGCCTCTTCTTGTAGTCACTGGATGAGGAATCATTGCTCCTTGAGGATTTTCCAAAGCGACCACGTCTTGAAAACTTTTGAAATTTCTTCACGAGCAGTGCTAGTTCCTGGCTCAGTTCTTCAGGATCACCAAGGCTGCTGCCAAAATCTTCATCTTCAGACTCAGAAACTGCCTTGGCCTTCAGGGCACATGATCTGCCATAGCTCGAACCATAGAGATCTCTCTTCTCAGCAAGCTTGAACTCATGAGTATTTAGCCTCTCGAGGATATCAGCGGGATCAAGTGACTTGTAATATCCACGTTCTTGTATCATCAGTGCCAGTGTATCGAATGAGGAATCAAGCGATCTCAGCAACTTCTTCACCACCTCATGGTCGGTGATGTCAGTGGCACCGATTGCTTGAAGCTCATTTGAGATGTCAGTGAGGCAATCGAAGGTTTGCTGAACATTTTCATTGTTGAGTCTTTTGATGCGGTTGAAGAGATTGCGAAGAACGTCAACTCGAGAGTGTCGGCGTTCTGGGAACGGGGGTCCCCAGACTTGCCTGCCTGCGGCCCATAGCGTGGCTAAGCCAGCAGGCCGTACGACCCATCTTCATCAAAAAGGCATCTAAGACCCTCGCGAGGGTCCAAGCCTCGCGAGGCAGACGACGCAAGACCTCCTCTGGAGTAGCCTAGCCAGGCAGGCTCACGAGGAGTGGAGATATCAAGGCGGGGCAAACCTCACGAGGCTCTCGTGACGTGAGCCATGACGAACGACACCAGGCGGGCGCCAGCGCGCGCAGCGTCCTTATTTCCTCTTTAGTGCTAAGGAGGCCAGCGCAGGCGAGGAGTACCGAGGCATCAGGCAAAGGTTGCTATATTGGTGCAATGAGACCAAGACCAGAAGGACGGCAAGATAGAGGTCATCGTGGAGCCCAAGGCAGCGTCACCACCAGAGCTTTTCGCAGGCGAAGACCGCTTTTGTCAGGATAGCTTGTACTAGCTGTCCCCCTTCAAATTTGCTCGCCGTTGTTGGCTCCCTTCCCGCTCGATATTTGGGAAGAGGACCAGGGCCTCTATAAATAGGACTAGCCATCACAGTAGTAGGCATCTCATCGGATCCAGAGATACACACAAGTCCGCAAGCATAAGAACACCTCAACCTCAGGAGGCTGTTCTTCCCTTGTACTGTTCATCATCAGCCCTAGAGGCAATCCACCACCACCACACTGGAGTAGGGTATTACACCACAACGGTGGCCCGAACCAGTATAAACCTCGTGTCTTTTTGTGTTGCGAGTTCGTCGAGTTTGTCCGTGTATCTTAGCGAGCTAGGGCGTAGATCGGTAGGAGGGAAAGACTTCGCGGGCACCCCAGTCTTCGAACCTTAAGGGTTTGCCGGAACCCCACATCCGACATTTGGCGTGCCAGGTAGGGGTGCGCCGGGGCTCCTCTCCACCAACCTGCGCCCCGTACAGCCGCACTACGCTCCCATGGCAGGTGCCCCGCCACCCACCTCTGCGGCCGACACCAGCAGTAGGGAGTCTTGGTATCGAGCCCTGGCCCCCGCCCTGCGGTGAGTGTAGTGGCCGACCAAGTTCAAGCCGGAGATGCCGCCGCATTACGACGGCGCGGCAGACCCGGCGCCATTCCTGCTGGCATACGAGGATGCCGTCCTCGAAACCAGAGGCGACGACAAGATCATGGCCAATTGGTTCCCCACGGCCCTCGCCGGCGAGCCGCGCGCCTGGCTGCTCAACCTCCCGGGATCCACAGTGGCATCCCGGGGGGAACTCCGCAACCTCTTCACCACGCGCTACGTGGTGCCGGCGCACCACGCAGTCGCCGCACTGCTGGGTGGCTCCCAAGCACCGCCTTCAGATCGCCACGTCAAACCTTTCTTCCGTCAGATTGGGGCAGCCTCCAAGCACCCAGGGGCTCCACCGGGTTGGGCTGCGCCGGAGGCCGACCTCACCTTCGGCTTGGAAGACCACCCCGACTCCACCGCCGGCTCCGGGATGCTGCCGATGCTTTGCACACCCACCATCTGCAACGTGGCCATTACCAAGACCCTCATCGACGGCGGAGCCGGCCTCAACTTGCTCTCCGTAGAAGCCTTCAGCCTTCTTCATGTGCCGCTCGAGCGGCTCGGCCTCAGCAGGCCCTTCATGGGAGTGGGTGGTGGAGCTGCCCACTCTCTGGGGCAGATCCGCCTCCCTGTCACCTTTGGCACGCGAGACAACTATCGCACCGAGCTTGTCGACTTTGACATCGCCCGCATCGGTCTCCCATACAATGCCATCCTCGGGTACCCGGCTCTCGCTGAGTTCATGGCGGCGACTCACCCGGCCTACAACCTCCTGAAGATGCCAGGGAGCAAGGGCATCCTCACCATCAAGGGGGGCACTAAGGAGGCCGTGACGGCGCTCAGGCTCGCCTTCAAGACCGCGGCAGCAGCACAGCCAGCCGGCACCGGTACGCCCGAGGCCAAGGAGACCGCGCCCACCAAGTAGAAGCAGGTGTTCACTCAAGACAAGGCAGAGACCAAGCAGGTGCTGGTCAACGAGGACGGGTCTTCGGGAGCCACCTTCACCATAGGAACCGGCCTTGACCCGGGACAAGAAGAAGCTTTGGTGAGGTTTTTGCGCGCGAACAAGGAGATATTCGTGTGGGAGCCCAATCAGCTGGTAGGGGTCCCGAGAGAGGTAATCCAGCATCATCTAAGGGTGTGCCCCAACGTACGCCCCGTGAAGCATCGAGCAAGACGACAGTCCACTGAGAAGCAGGCCTTCATCGTCCAAGAGACACGCAAGCTAGAGGCGGCATGTACCATCCGAGAAGGTTGATACCCCGAATGGCTGGCAAACCCCGTCGTAGTACTGAAGAAAGGCGGGAAGGAACGGATGTGCGTCGACTTCACCAACCTTAACAAAGCGTGCCCCCAAGATCCATTCCCGCTTCCGCGCATCGATCAAATCGTCGACTCCACCGCCGAGTGCGACTTGCTATGTTTCCGGGATGCATTCTCAGGATACCACCAAATCAAGATGGCGGTGGAGGATGTGGAGAAGACAGCCTTCCTGACACCATGCGGGGTGTACTGCTACACCTGCATGCCCTTCGGGCTGCACAACGTGGGCGCAACCTTTCAATGGTGGATGCACATCGCCTTGGGGCGGCAGCTCGACAGAAACACAGAGGCCTACGTTGATGACATAGTGGTCAAATCTCGCGAGGCGAGGACATTGATTCAAGACATGGAGGAGACCTTCGAGAGCTTGCGCCAAGTGAACTTGAGGCTTAACCCGGAGAAGTGCGTGTTTGGCGTCCCCTCCGGCAAGCTACTTGGGTTCCTCGTATCCACAGAGGGATCGAGGCGAACCCGGAGAAGATCAAGGCCATCGAAGACATGAGCCCACCACAGACCCTCAAGGAGATGCAGAAGCTAGCAGGGCTGGTGACTGCGTTAGGGCGTTTCATCTCCAAGCTAGGCGAGCGCGCCTTACCCTTCTTTAAGCTCATGCAGAAGAAGGGCCCGTTCAAGTGGACCCCGGAGGCCGACCGGGCCTTCCAAGACCTCAAGAAATACCTCACCAGCGCCCCGGTGATGGTGGCACCGCGGCCTCTCGAGCCTCTGGTGCTCCACCTTGCGGCCACCCCGTACTCCACCAGCGCGGCGCTGGTGGCAGTTAGGGAGGAGCGCCAAGACAAGGGTGTGCCGCGCCAAGCCAGAGCTGATGCAGCGCGGGTCAGGAAGGCGCAGCAAAGCCATCAGCAGCGGAAGACCAAGCTCAGCAGGGCAACATCGCAGAAGCTCCTGAGGACGGTCAAGTCTCAGGAAACCTACCACCTCAGGATATGCCACAACCTCCGCAGGACCCGAGCCTCGACAGTGTGCCAGCCCTCGTCGAGCACCCGGTGTACTTCATCAGCACCGTACTGCAGGACGCGAGGGCGCGCTACCCCATGCCGCAAAAGCTCCTGCTCGCACTCTTGGTGGCCTCGCGCAAGCTGCGGCACTACTTCCAGGGCCACCCCATCAAGGTCGTCTCAGCCTACCCATTGGAGAGGGTTCTCAGGAGCCCTAACTCAGCCGGAAGGGTCGCTGAGTGGAACATCGAGTTGCAGGCATTCCAGTTGGAGTTCAGCACTACCAGGGTCATCAAGGGAGCCGAGCTCGCCGATTTTGTGGCAGAATGGATAGATGCCCCGGCTCTTGAGGAAGGAGAAGACCGGTCCACCTCCCCAGGAAGCGAGGCACCTGATGGCTGGGTCATGTATTTCAATGGCGCCTTCGCGCATCAGGGCCCGGGGGCTGGAACAGTGCTCATCTCGCCCACTCAGGACAAGCTCTACTACGTCGTGCAACTCTGTTTTCAGCACGGCGAGAAGGTCTCCAACAACATCGGAGAATACGAAGGCCTCATAGCTGGCCTGAACGCTGCGGTGGCTCTAGGGGTGAAGCGCCTCACCGTCAAAGGCGACTCGCAGCTCCTCGTCAACTTCTCCAACAAGGTGTACGAGCCAAAGGACGAGCACATGGAGGCCTACCTTGCGGAGGTGCGCAAGATGGAAAAGCAGTTCTCAGGCCTGGAGCTGCAGCACGTGCCCCGGGGCACTAACAAGGAAGCCGACGACATCGCCAAGAGAGCATCCAAGCGGCAACCGCAAGAGCCCGGCGTCTTCGAAGAGTGGCTCTTGAAGCCATCAGCTACGCCACCTCTTTCAAGCATGACTCAGCCTCGGGAGTAGCTCCCACAGCCCCCGGCCACGGGAGCCCCAGCCTGTGGCCCGACCTCAGGAGCTCGGCTGCTCTTGGCGCTCGAGCCCAGGAGGAGTGCTGGATCAAGGAATTCAAAGAGTACCTGATGCACGGGACGCTGCCGGAGAAGGAAGAGGACGCGGAGCGCGTGGCCTAGCAAGCCACGGCATACTGTATCCAAGACGGCGAGTTATACAGGAAATGACCGAACGATGTCACGCTGCGCTGCATCTCCAGCGATCAAGGAAGGGAGTTGTTGATTGACATACACGACGGTGACTACGGACACCACTCGTCGTCACGGACCCTCGTCGGCAAGGAGTTCCGCAGTGGGTTCTATTGGCCTCCAGCACTCAACAACGCGGCCAAACTGGTGAAGTCATGTGAAGCTTGCCAATTCCATGCCAAGCAAATCCATCAGCCTGCTCAGGGCCTCCAAACCATCCCGCTCACATGGCCGTTTGCGGTCTGGGGGCTGGACATCCTAGGCCCGTTCCACCGGGCGCCAGTGGGCGGAAGTGGAAGCCATCCGTACCATTCTAGCCGGCTATGCTGTCAAGTTCATCAAGGGCCTCGTGAGCCACTTCGGGGTCCCCAACCGCATCATCACAGATAACTGTTCGCAGTTTACTAGCAACCTCTTCAAAACCTACTGTGCTAACCTTGGAACGCAGATCTGCTACGCTTCGGTGGCCCACCCCAGGAGTAACGGTCAGGCCGAATGCGCTAACGCAGAGGTCCTGAGGGGCCTCAAGACCAGGACCTTCAAGAAGAAGCTGGAGGCCTGCGGCAGGGGCTGGCACGATGAGCTCCAGTCCGTGCTGTGGTCCATCCAAACCACCGCCACCAAGCCAACGGGCGAGACTCCATTCTTCCTCATCTATGGAGCTGAAGCAGTCCTTCCTCATGAGGTCAAGCTTCGCTCCGCACGGGTCCTAGCGTTCGACGAAACGCAGCAGGACGCCTTGCGGGGGATGGATCTCATGCTGGGGGAGGAACACCGTCGCGAAGCCGCATTGAGGGCGGCAAGGTACCAACAAGAGTTGCGGCGATACCACTGCCGCAACATCCGCTCCAGGACGCTCGAGGTGGGCGACCTCGTCCTGAGGCGGGTCCTCTCCAGAGAAGGGCTGCACAAGCTTTCGCCCATGTGGGAGGGCCCGTTTAGGCTCGTCCATGTCTCTAGGCCGGGTGCAGCACGCCTGGAGACGCAGGACGGGATACCCATCCAGAACGCCTGGAACATCCAGCACCTCCGGAAGTTCTATCCATGAAGCAAGGCCTAGAGCCTGAGAAGAAAGGCCCAGAGCCTGTGAAGAAGGCCCGGTGCCTGTGAAGAATCACTGCCCATGACACTCTCACGTAATAATGAGTGGGGCTGTACACGCCCAGGAGTCTCAGGAGCGCCGGCCTCAGGCCCTGGGGCTCCCTCCCACGCCTAGTGGACAGCACTTAGCTCCGCGCTGGTGAGAAGACTTGAAGACTAGATTAGGTGTCGGACGTGGCTTTTCATTTGCTTTCCGTAGTTGGCTCGCTTTTCCTTAATCAAAGTTTTCCTTCGGCGTTCCTTGCTGATTTGATTCCCTCGCCTCTCACTGCATTTTTTCTGACTCAAATTTTCTCGTGTTCTCTCTCTCGCATGCCTCATGAGGGGGCTAGGCAGGTGCCCTCGCGAGCATTTTTTCTCCTTTCTGCCTTCTCGCGAGCCACCCTCGTTCGAGCCCAAAAGCTGGCGCACCTCTCCTAGTCTGTGCCCCTCGGGTACCGCAATACGAAGCGCCAGGTCAGGGCCAGGATGAATGGCAAATCTTTTAACGCACTTCCTATCGAGTTTTTCGCAGTTCCTGAGCGAATGCAGGCCACGAAGGCAAGAAGGATGCAAGGAAATAAATGCCTCGCAAGGAAGAGGGCGTCCTGAGTATACTAGGTTAAGTTATCTTTGCGGAAAATAACAACACAGCACGAGAACAACACGGATACTATTATAATCGAGGAACCATAGTTCGATACACGCCCCCCTGGGCCCATACTGGTTTCATTCTTGATGCAGGAAAAGAGTAAAACAAAAGTAGCATTGCAGCCATCCGCGAAGACAGGCACCTAGCGCTACCTCGAGCCTAGCGAGATCCTTCCTCATGCTTCACGGAGGTGCGGCGACGACATGACCCACTGCCGCCTTCAAAACGGGCACGGCGGCGCGGCGGCTGGTCATAGCCGCCACTGCTGGAGCTGTTGCCGGAGGAAGAGCCGCCGTAGGTGGAAGAGACACGGTCGCCGCCAAGGGCGGGCTCGCCCTCGTCCTCGTCGCGACCGTCCCCAAGGCCGAGTACCTCCTCACCGTCGTTCTCCTTAGGGAAGCACCCGGTGCGACGACCATCTTCCCCAAACACCCTCACATAGAGGGTCGATCCACCATCGTACCTGAAGTGGAGGGTGCATTGCCTACCCAGGCCGCGCGCGCGGGCGAATGTCTGCCAGCCGTGGGCCAGGGCTATGTTGCCCGCGGCGGAAGTCTCGACCGCAACCCAAGAGTCCTTGCTGCAGCAGCCATCCGCCTGCAGCCAGAGTCCGCCTGGACCAGAGGCCGGCATTTCACCGGCGAAGAAGCGCGGAAGTTCGAGCCAGTTGCCGGACGGGTTCTCCGACCAGACGATAAACTCCGGCGACACCTCCGCCATGTGGAAGTGCGGACGAGGAGGCCGCGCCACCATAGCATGCCTCCCCTCATCAACTGGATCGCCATGGCTGGGATGACCCACTCTGCGTGCCGTGGCGCCGTCTCGACAATGGGCCACGGCGGGGGTCGCGGCATGCTTGCGCGGGCGGCCGCGACCGCGCTTGGGCGCCGGGGAGCCGGGTCCCTCGCGAGGGGCCTTCCCCTTCTCGGCGGCGGAGAACTTCCTTCTTGTTGCCATGGGTGTCACTGCAAGTGATGGAGCAAGGAGGAAGGAGCAAGCAAGCAAGGAAGAGATGGGCAACGGGGGCTCCGCCCCCCCCCCCATTTATAGCAAGAGAAGGCCAACTGGCGTCTCCCACAACCGCATGTAATGATGGTTTTCCTTGCATGTCGCAGGTACTTGTCAAGTCGTGCAGTTGCCGGGGCGGCGTGGGGAAGCGGAGGCGCCCACGTCCAATCAACTGCCACACGTCAACCGAGGCTACAGGCTTTTGGGGCCCGCGGTGCTCCGAACTTGACCCTTGGCTTTGCCGCGAAGCCAGGCCCGAGCGCACCTTGGGCCCGGGAGCTACTGTCGGCGTTCTGGGAACGGGGGTCCCCAGACTTGCCTGCCTGCGGCCCACCGCATGGCTAAGCCAGCAGGCCGTACGGCCCATCTTCATCAACAAGGCATCCAAGACCCTCGCGAGGGTCCAAGCCTCGCGAGGCGGACGACGCAAGACCTCCTCTGGAGTAGCCTAGCCAGGCAGGCTCACGAGGAGTGGAGATATCAAGGCAGGGCAAACCTCACGAGGCTCTCGTCACGTGAGCCATGACGAACGACACCAGGCGGGCGCGAGCACGCGCAGCGTCCTTATTTCCTCTTTAGTGCTGAGGAGGCCAGCGCAGGCGAGCAGTACCGAGGCATCAAGCAAAGGTTGCTATATTGGTGCAACGAGACCAAGACCAGAAGGACGGCAAGACGGAGGTCATCATGGAGCCCAAGGCAGCGTCACCACAAGAGCTTTTCGCAGGCGAAGTCCGCTTTTGTCAGGATAGCTTGTACTAGTTGTCCCCCTTCAAATTTGCACGCCGTTGTTGGCTCCCTTCCCGCTCGATATTTGGGAAGAGGACCAGGGCCTCTATAAATAGGACTAGCCACCACAGTAGTAGGCATCTCATCGGATCCAGAGATACACACAAGTCCGCAAGCACAAGAACACCTCAACCTCAGGAGGCTGTTCTTCCCTTGTACTGTTCATCATCAGCCCTAGAGGCAATCCACCACCACCACACTGGAGTAGGGTATTACACCACAACGGTGGTCCGAACCAGTATAAACCTCGTGTCTTTCTGTGTTGCGAGTTCGTCGAGTTCATTGGCGAGATCTTAGCGAGCTAGGGCGTAGATCGGCAGGAGGGAAAGACTTCGTGCGCACCCCAGTGTTTGAACCTTAAGGGTTTGCCGGAACCCCACATCCGACAGAGAGTCATGTTGAGTTGAGACTCCTTCATTGACCTTGGACAGCCTATCCTAGATAAGCTTAGCAGTTTCCAAGGCACTCAATCTTCCATACTGCCCTTTGCTCAGATGGCCACATATGATGTTTTTCGCTTGGGAATCAAGTTGCTTGAATCTCTTCACATCAGTAGCGTTCAATGAAGGTGAGACTGAGGGAACACCATTTTCCACAACATACCAGAGATCGTTATCAATTGCCTCAAGATGCATTCGCATCTTATTCTTCCAGTAGGGGTAGTCCATCCCATCAAACGTAGGACACCCAGCAGAGACCTTGATCATACCTGCAGTCGACATAACTAAAACTCCAGGCGGTTAAACCAAAATCACACAGAACAAGGGAGTACCTTGCTCTGATACCAATTGAAAGTGCGTTATATCGACTAGAGGGGGGTGAATAGACGATTTTTATGAATTCTTCACTGAGGAATTTGCGGGTGAGGAAATTCCTAAGCGAAGAACTACTTGGAGCGGAATAAGTACTCAGATGTAAGCATAACAGAACACAAGCATGGTCATCATGATGAAATGAAGACAAGCACAGAGTACAGAAAGCATAAACACATGATAACACAGGATGAAGACAAACAGACTGAAGAAATTGAACTGAGGAAATTGAGAAAGTCCTCAATCAAAGTCTTCAAACAGATATGAACAAGCACACAACATAGTAAGTGAGGAAACTAAAGAGTTGAGGAAATAGAACCAGAAGGCTTGGTGAAGACAATGATTTGGTAGACCAGTTCCAACTGGTGTGACAGTTGTACATCTGGTTGGAGTGGCTAGGTATTTAAACCTGAGGACACACAGTCCACACCGTATTCTCCTTGAGCTAAAGTCACACAGACCTCGCCCAATCACTCGTGGTAAGTCTTCAGGTGACTTCCAAACCTTCACAAACTCGGTCAGTCGGCGATCCACAATATCCTCTTGGATGCTCAGACCATGACGCCTAACCGTCTGGAAGATGCACAGTCTTCAAAGGTAACAAGCGTCGGATCCACACAGGATCAATCTCTTCAGTGATGCTCAATCACTTTGGGTTTGTAGGTGTTTGGGTTTGGGTTTTTCTCACTTGATGATTTTCGCTCAAAGTCCTCGGAGGATGGGATGCTCTCAAATAACAAGTGTCAGTTTCTCTCGGAGCAGCCGACCAGTTAGTGGTTGTACCGGGCGGCTATTTATAGCCTAGGGAGCAGCCTGACATGATAAGACATAAATGCCCATCAATGATATGACTGTTAGGTGGGTAGATATTTTGGGACAGCTGGCACATAGCACAGCAACGGTCAGAAATTTGAGTATGAAATACCTCAGGGCTATCATGTTCCTCACTGTGTAGGCAATCCGCACTGGCGAATTCCTAACTCCTCAGCCAGAACAAAATTCTCAGAGACCAGAAGCACTTTGTCTCTGTCACTGAAGAAATTGACTAAATTGTATGAGATTTCCAATGGCTTCACTCGAAGGGATTGGTAAGTGTAGGATTTTGAGTTGAGCATCACATGGAAATTTTTCCTTAGTATTTCCTCGACCCCTTTAACAGTACAGTGTTTCCTATGACTCAAGAAAGAGAAAATGAAACTACGAAAACAAAAGTCTTCATGCTTCAAGTTCCTCGTATGAATACCAAGTCTTCATGGTCACACCAATTTCTTCACTTTCAAAGTCTTCAAAAATCCAAAATCTTCAGTCGCAGATATTCATTTTTAGGGGTCGACTTTCTCTGTAAATATCAAACTCGTCATAGACTTATAGACCTGTGTACACTCATAAAGACATTTGTCCCTTAACCTATAAGTGTTCAATACACCAAAATCACTAAGGGGCACTAGATGCACTTACAGCCTCAAGCCTGGGAAGGGCTGCGTTCACATCACGAGCAAACTGCTTGAAGATACACTGAGATGCTGGGGCCTGAGCTCCGCCCAAGATGCAGGCGATAGCACGCGGTTCCTGGAAGCCCCCGACCCCCTCGTCTTGATGGTGGTCGTCGTTCCTTCTTGGTCGCGGCGACAGCGGAGGAAGACCAGCGTTGCCCTAAGGGCGGTCGTCGCGAGGCTGATCCCTCTTGGCGCCCTCATGAGGCTGGTCCTGCCAGCGGTCCTCGCGAGGCCGGTCACGCCACTCCTGGCGAGGGGCGCGATCGTCCCAGCGTCCTCCGCCTCGTCCTCCTCCTCGGACGTAGCCCCTGTCGTTGCGCTCGGGGTGTCGACCGAAGCGTCCATCTCGAATGGCCCAGAGCTCTTGACAATCGTTGGTGTTGTGGCTGTGTACGTTGTGGAAGGCGCAGAACGGTCGGCTGCTTTTGGACGACTCGGGATGGTCCCGGCCGCACTTCGTATCCGGCTCCGTTGCGAGCACGGCCACTCCCTTGCACTTCACGTCCTTGGCCTTGGATTTCTTCTCCTCCGGGTCGGTAACTGGGAGCTCGAGGAGGGAAAGGCACCCTTCCTCAGCTCTCGCGCACTTGGTTGCCATGTTGAACAGCTCCAGAGCCGTGTATAGCTCCTCGTGGACAGTGAGCTCCTCCTTCATCTTGATGTCACGGACGCCATCGGAAAATGCCAAAATGATGGCCTCGTCCGTCACCTTGGGGATCTTGAGACAAACACTGTTAAAGCACTGGATGTACTTCTGGAGGGTCTCTCCTGGCTGCTGCTCGATGCGGCGCATGTCACCCTCTGCTGGAGGGCGGTCGCGAGTGCCCTGGAAGTTGGCGACGAAGCGGTCGCGCATCTCATCCCAGGAGGAGATCGAGCCTCGAGGCAGGTTCAGGAGCCATGAGCAGGCACCATCCTTGAGAGCCATGGGGAACCAGTTCGCCATGACTTTCTCATCGCCGTTGGACGCCTTGATGCCCTGCTCGTAGAGCTGTAGGAACTCCGCGGGGTCGGGGTGCCGTCGTAGCGAGGAGGCAGGTCCTGCATGAACTTGCCCGGCCAGACGACGCTACGCAGCTCAGGAGTGAAGGCTCGGCAGCCTACCGTGGCCACCGGGGACCTTTGCTGATGCGGAGCCTGTCCCTGATGTCCGCGCGCCGCGACTGCAGCTGGCACGCGGTCTTGTCGCGGTGGCGCTGGGAGCGCGGGAGCATTTTCTTGCGGCCGGGGCACTTCTTGGCGGCTTCCTTCTTCTCGCGCGGGCGCCCGACTCGGTGGGTCACGCCTGGGGGCCGCGCGCCTTGGCGCCAGAGCGCCTTCTTGGTGCGGAGCTGGTGGAGGTGCTCCATGAGCTACGTCACCCGCAGCTGGCGGGGGGCGAGGTAGCGAGAGGGATGGTGCGGGGGAGCCCCCTGCGGCGCTGACGAGCTCGGCGATGCGGTCCAACCAGTCCTCGTAGAGGTCATCGACCGGGCGGTAGCGCAGGAGCTCGCGTGCCATGAGCAGCGCGGCCTGCGCATCCGTGGGAGCGCGACGAGCGTGAGACGATGAGCCGGCTGGGGTCAGCGACGGAGTGGCGGTACGTCCATCCCGCCGCACCGACGGGTGCAGCGAGGACGCCTATTGCTCGTTTCCTACCAGACCGGTGGCGAGGTTGGCAGCAGGTGATGGGGAACGACAGGGAGGCCCGCCGACAGGGGCTGTGTGAGCGACACGGGCGGCGAGGGCGGCCCGGCGCTCAGCGCCGGCTCGACCTGCGTCCGCCATTGATGTCGTGGAGCGATGGGACGCGAAATGATGGGAGGAAGGCTTCGGCGCACCCCTACATGGTGCGCCAAATGGCGGATTGAGGGTTCCGGCAAAACCCTCGAGGTTCAAACAGTGGGGTGCGCACGAAGATCTCTCCACCTCTAGCTCACGCCCTCACCACGATCTCAAAGCTCAGCGCGTCGAACTCACAGAACTAGGGACACAAGGTTTATACTGGTTCGGGCCACCGATGTGGTGTAATACCCTACTCCAGTGTGGTGTGGTGGATTGCCTCTTAGGCTGAGGATGAATAGTTACAAGGGAAGAACAACCTTCCGAGGAGAGGTGCTCTTGTGCTTGGTGAGCTTGTGTGGATGACGATGATCTGAATGGCTCGAGATCAGTTGCCTCCGATCAGTCCATCCTCTCCCACTGTGGTGGCTATCCCTATTTATAGAGGCCCTAGTCCCCTTCCCAAATGCTGGCAAGAAGGGATGCCACAACGGCCAAATTTGAGGGGAGACACCTAGTACAAGTTATCCTGACTAAAGGTGGTCTTCGCCTGCCAAAGGCTCTGGTGGTGACGCCGTCTTGGGCTCCACGGTGACCTCCGTCCTGCCGTCCTGCTGGTCTTGGTCTTGTTGCACCGATATGGAAACCTTTGCCTGATGCCTCAGGACTCCTCGCTTGCGCTTGCCTCTTTACCACCAAAGAGGAAACGAGGACACTGTGCACGCTGGCGCCCGCCTGGCCCCGATCGTCATGGCTTGCGTCACAAGAACCTCGCGAGGTGCCCCTTGCCTTGATCTCTCCGCCCCTCGCGAGCCAGCCTGGTGAGGCCGCCCTGAGGAGGTCTTGCGTCATCCACCTCGCGAGGGTCTTGAGTGTTTGCTGGTGAAGATGGGTCGTGCAGGGCCGTTGGTGGAGCCACGCCGCGGGCCGCAAGCAGGCAAGTCTAGCGGCCCCCGTTCCCAGGACGGCGACAATAGTCAACCACAATTGTTTGTTTGTTGGGTTTTCAACTATAGAAAAAATGAAATAAATGCTTAAAAAGCATGACGCCTGGCATGGTGCCATGGTATGACCTCACCATGACGTGGTAAAAATTTGAGAAGGTTTGGCTTATGTCATCATGCACGCCCTGCGTATCGAACCATCGCCGAGGAGGTTCCATGCTTTCGAGAGGGAAATCCCCAAGATTTATCCACGAGTTTCCTTTGTCCTTTGTCCACGAGTTTTTTTCTATGATGAACATACAACCTGCAAATCACTGTGTTCAAATTTGGCACTTTTCCGGGTTCATTTGTCATATTTAGGGGATTATGTGCATTTCCTATGCATTAATTCGCACAATTCAAGGTCAAACAATCGATGCATGAAAGGGTCCACAAGAATGGCCTAGAAAACCATGCTCGTGCCATTTAGGAAATTCTCATGCCTTTTACAAGGAATGGAAAGATATTTCGATGAAATGTGTGGCAATAGTCAACCACAACTGTTTGTTTGTTGGGTTTTCAACGACAGGAAAATGAAATAAATGCTTAAAAACATGACGCCTGGATGGTGCCATGGTATGAGCTCACCATGCCCTGGTAAAAATTTGAGAAGGTTTGGCTTATGTCATCATGCACGCCCTTCACAAATCGAACCATCATCGAGGAAGTTCCATGCTTTCGAGAGGGAAATCCCCAAGATTGAAGGGGAATCCAAATTTTCTTCTTTCTTTGCCCTGGAGTTTTTTTCTACGACGAACATACACCCTGCAAATCACCGTGTTCAAATTAGGCATTTTTCGGGCTCATTTACCATATTTAGGGGATCATGTGCATTTTCTAGGCTTTTAGCACATATAAATCCAATCCAGCTTCAGGTGCACGGGTGTGATGTGAGGGACGTGGATTGCTGTTCGATCCCGGCGCATCCTATGGTGCATACGCGCGATCCGCGTGGCTGGGGTTCCGGCCCATCATAACGCAACACACAATAGGCTCAGCGCACACTGTTTCCGGAAGTGACGGAGATGAACCGTGTGCGATAATGAACGAGCAAAATTGTAAGGGAAGCCAAATTTCTGTTGTCGTTTGTCGTTGAGCTCTTGAATACCACCGCACTGTACGGCTGCCCCGCCCCTCCGTCCCAGAGCTCTGTCCAGGCGTCGTCCATGGCACCGCGGTGCATAGTAACTGGTAAGGAAGCAATGGCATCCTGCCGCACCGCGTTGCCCGCGACCGCACACATGGTAAGGAAGTGATGGCATCTCTCCGCACCGAGTTCATCGCCACCGGCGGACAGACAGTTACATGGGCGGACTTTGAGGCTGCCATGGCTGAATGGGTGGTGGATCTAGAGGCGGACAAAGCCGCACAGAAGGAGCGGAAAAGGCAGAAAGCAGTCAAGAAAAGAGAGTCCTGCCGCCACAAGAAAAAAGAGGTCGCATGCCGTGGTGAGGAGAGCTTGGCGGAGATCAAAGCATGGTGGGCTGCCGCCTACAAGGCCGGGAAGGAGAACGCCGGCGTCTGGCCAGCATGCCCCGATGGCAGCATGTGAGTAGTTTAAGTTTGTAGTATTAGAGCAAATTACTAGTAGTACTTTAAGTTTGTAGTGTTAACGTACAATGTCGGTAAGAGCATCCTTTGAGGGCTTTGACCGTTGATTAGCATGTGTTCCCGTGTGCGTTTTTTGCGTTAATCATTAGACGATCACAAAACACGCGGTTTCTATGCCGTACCCGTCTACAATTTTTTGCATTAATGACCCATAAGCAGTTACCTGTGCGATGTTTCCTAATAAACCATGCGTACCATTGACCGAAAAAACAAGTACATGTGTACATTTTTTTGGAGACGGGATCTGCCAACTTTCCTTTTTCTCGCACATGAGTATTTTACGCACTTCGTCTGCGTTGTGTGTTTCCCCGCCCAAGTTTCAAGTTCCGCACCAAAATTTTCATTAGGCGCGCGATTTCAGAATTTAATGCTCCAACCACATCCCCTTCCCCTCAGTATCCCCCTCCCTCGCGCCTCCCGCTACCGGCATCTCAAAGCACCGACGCCGCAACCACAGCATCAACCACATCTACGTTCTGCTCGGATCCAGTCAGGTAATGTAACATCCCAATTTTCCTAAATTAGGATGTTATTAGATCATTTATATGCATCTCATATTTTTTCCATGCATTATTTGCTCTTTCGGTAATATTCAAATCATTATGAAACAAAGGCAATTTATTGGAGTGGAGATAACATGACTTCTCCCCTATTTTAAAAATGTTCATAATGTCCAGAATATTATTTCCAGTTATCTGATATGTTATAGTATTTTTCTTAGTCCCCAAAATATTTTATTTGACTGTTTTGTTGTTGTTTTGTGTCGCCTAATGCATAAAATGAATTTTCAAAAAATTGCATTAGGTGAGGAACTAGTGTTCCTGTAGTTTATGTTAGTAGGGCTATTTTGACTGTCTGTCTAGGTATTTTTATTTAGAATTTATATTGTGTATTTTATTTTATTTATTTTGTTCAACTGCTGTAGTTTTGTTTATAAAAAAACAGGCCAGCCAACCGGCCCATCGCCGCGGCCCAGCCAGCCAGCGCAGCAGTAGCACACAACCGCAGCCCGCTAAACCTAGCGAAGCGGTACGCCCGCTCGCTCGCACCCGACCCGCGCCCGATCCACCCCTCGCCACCAGCTGCTGACAGCGGGTCCCGCGCCCTGCTCATCCCCTGCACGCACGCCGAGGCCGAGCCGGTTCGCCCCGCGCCCCTGGTCCACCTCGAGCGCGCCCAACCTGCCGTACGCAAGCAAAGCCCTCGAGGAAACCTCGCAGCCCCTTTTCCCGTCTCCTGTTGGCGCACGCGTGAGCTAGGGAGAAACGGATCTCGCCGGAGGAGCTCGAGACGCCGCCGTTTCACTGGTCATTTTCGTCGCTGTAAGATCATCCCCGGGCGCTCCACTTGTCTATCTCGAAACCCCACTCGAAACCGCACTCGTTTGAGACCACAGGAGACTTTGCAGGGCACTAGAACGTCGACGCCGCCGCCGACCGCCTCCGCCGGAGCACGCCGGAATTCTTGAGCTCGGCACCGCCGCTCGAGGGAGCCCCGTCGCTGTTGAACACCACCACCACCTCCGCCCCTCAACGCAGCACCCGTCCGTCCCTTCGTCTTCGCCGGAGACCCACCGGAGGAGCGCCGCCAGCGACGCCCGAAGCCACCGCCGTTTTTCCTCGGTTTTCGGTGAGCGTGCACACACAGCGAACCCCGGCCAATCACGCGCTAACACGTGGCAGTTCGATACAGGACACGCACAGGAGTTGCTACAGTGCCTAGGAGATTTCCGTTTCTTTTTGTTTTTCATAGATTTTCATCCAAAATTCAACTAGCTATATCTTTTAGTCTATAGCTCCAATTTAGGTAATTGTTTTTCCTATGCACTCACAAAAACAAGCACTTTATCATAGTACCAAAATCTCACATGTTTGCACTTTTCAAATTTGAATTCGTTCGAGTTTGAATTAAAACTTCCGGAGGCCGTAACTCTCAAACCGTTTGTCGGTTTTAAGTGATTCTTTTTGCATTGTGACCGTAGTGCAATTTAGGTCCTGTTATGCTACTGTTGTTGAGTTTGAAAAAATGTTTTCTTGCTATTGGTTTTATTTTGGCTTTATTTGAGTTTCGATGATTGATTTGTTATATTGTGTGAAACGTGTAGATTGTCCGGAGTGCGACGCGAGCTATTGTCAGGAGTGTGACTTTCTGAACCAGAACCAAGGCAAGTTACATGTTGATCATCCTTTACCTATTGTTTTCTATACATGTAGTTATATCACACTATGAATATATGCATGCATAGGATTAATATATAATTTTGCTATGATGTTGAGCTATCTTCCCATGTTTTGCAAATCATGGTAGTTGTAGTTTGCTATGCTTTGTAGACGGGGGTGGTTCATGTGTTCATTGAGCTTATGTGAGGAATATATATATATATATATAACAAATTGAGTAGTAATTAATGATTTAACTCACCTCTGGCGGAACTGGTATTGATGGGTGGTTTCATGAACATCATGGTTTATACCCTCTGAATGTAAGTGGACGGCCGCCCAGGCTCAAAAAGATTGGATAGACTTAGTGACTAGTAGCTTCCATGCGCAACCACTAGCTAAATGGGCTCTAGCTTAGTTGAGTAGGTTGTGGGATCCTCGCCCAGGTAGCTAGCACATGTAGATATGAGTAGGTGTACCGGCTACCGGGGGTGGAGGTGACTGCTTCTGAAAGACTTCGTCTCAATATTCGAGTTGAGTCTAGTGGGTAAAGTGTGCAAAACTCTGCAGAGTATTAAAACTAATCATGATTAGCCGTGCCCCCGGTTATGGGTAAATTTGAGCGACTATGCCATTACAGTTGTTGGATGATCTTGACAGATGTGACACTTAATAAATTTGTTGGGCAACTTAATAAAGGGTAGGTTGGAGTTGATTTTGCCAACTCAACCTTGTGTATATAATTGTAGTAATAAAAGAACTAAATAAAAATTTGACTACTAGGTAGTTATGAGGACAAAACCAGCTTTCTGCAAAAATAAACCCTCAAGCCTTCCTTTTGATATACTAAGCATATACATGTAGGTCTGCTTTATTATTACTCCTGTGTAACTTGCCAATACATTCCAAGTATTGACCTATATGGCTGCAACGTCTCATGTTGCAGGATATTCAGACGAAGAGTAAGGTACTATTAGGGTCGCGAGTCTGCACTCAGCATCGCCAGTGGGCTATGATGGGACTCATCGTTATTTTCTGCTAATTTCCGCTGTTTGATTGAATAAAGCTAGCCAAGTGCTATGCAGATTGTTTTATTTTATACATTCTGGATCATACGTTGTAATAAATGATGCACTTGCTATTCTAGTATTCATCTATACTGTGTGTGCTAGCGAGTTCGATCCAGGGACTAGCACAGTAAGCATAGAGACTCTAATCCTTCGAGGTTTGGTCGTTACATGTAACCCACCGATCTCTATCATGTCCCCGACCTGATTGCTTAAATGGCGCCTGCGAAACATCCTCATGCCTCCAAATCCCCCCCCCCCCCCGCCAGGAGCTGATGGCGGTCCATGGTGCGATGGCCGTTGTGTGTGTTGACCCGGAGGAACACCTCGCCCCCGCCGCCTCCGCCACCGACATGGTGCAGGCTCTGGCCCAGATGAAGTCCCCTAGCGACTACCCCTAGGAGTTAACAGGTAAGATCTGACAATTTAAATCTTACCAATACCACTTGCAACGGCTATGATTTGTACGGTTGATGTATTAAGCATGCTCGTGCCTTGTTTATTTCAGTACTGCACACTATGTGATGTTCAAATATTACCATGTCCAGCTCAATTTCACCAATACAAGCAACAAACTTACAATACATGACTCAGGATATCACTAGAGATGCTGCCCATTTGCTATTTTTAGTGGATGCTAACCCTGTTGTACTTAACATGCCTATCCATGTACTTATGCAGGGTCAGAACGGCCGATGCTTTTGTTTGCCGTCGAGGTGAGCTGCATCCCATGTCTTACAGTATTTCACATAATTTGTGCAATTGCAGTTTAACTTCTACCATTTACTGGTTGCCTGTAGGTACACATGTCAGTGGCACTGATCCACGCTTCGACCCATAGGAACAGCTCGCCTCCGCCGTCGCTGACTTTGGGCGAGCTCTGGCCAAGATGAAGTGCCCCAACAACTACCTCTCAGAACTTACCAAGTATGTACTCACCAGTTCAATCTTACCAATACTAGTTGTAATTAATGGCTATGTTTCTGTACGGTCGATGTATTATGCATGTTCTAGTAAACATGCCTAAAACGTTTTTGCTACTTTCCCTACCTTGTTATAGACATCTGGGCCATTCTCTGCTCTGGCAGCACCTGCCTTGTGATGTTTAACTATGCCAATTGCATTTTTATCAGTACCGGTTTCCATGTCTATTAAGCCTGTTGCAATTAACAGTTGAATCCATTTCAAAACAGTTGTATTTCAATGGCTACAAACTTACAAAACATGACTTAGGATGTTGTTAAGCCTGTTGCAGTTAACAGTTGTATCCATTTTTTAATCTGTCCATTTGCTACCATGCTACTCTCCGCAATGAAGATATACTAGAGATGCTGCCCATTTGCTATTTCTGGTCGATGCTAACCCTGTTGTACTTAACATGCTTGTCCATGTACTTACGCAGGGTCATAATGGCCGATGTTGTTGTTTGAAGTCGAGGTTACTTGCATGCCATGTCTTACACTATTTCACATCATTTGTGCAATTGTAGTTTAACTTCTACCATTTACTGGTTGCATGTAGGTACACATGTCCGTGGCACTGATCCACGCTTCGACCCGGAGGAATAGCTCGCCTCCGCCGCCGGTTACTTTGGGCGGGATCTCGCCAAGATGAATTACCCCAGCAACTACCTCTCAGGACTTACCAAGTATGTACCTACCAGTTCAATCTTACCAATACCAGTTGCAATTAATGGCTATGTTTTATACGGTCGATGTATTAAGCATGTTGTAGTAAACATGCCTAACATGTTTTAGCTATTTTCCCTACCTTTTTATACACAACTGGGCCATTATCTGCTCTGAAATTACCTGCCCTGTGATGTTTAACTCTGCCAATTGCATTTTTATCTGTACCGGTTTCAATGGCCATTAAGCCTGTTGCAATTAACGGTTGTATCCATTTTCAAAAAGAGTTGTATTTCAATGGCTATAAACTTACAAAACATGAATTAGGATGTTGTTAAGCCTGTTGCAATTAACAATTGTATCCATTTTTTAATCCGTCCCTTTGCTACCGTGCTACTCTTTCAAAATGAAGATATCACTACAGATGCTGCCGTTTTATTACCATTTGCTATTTTTGGTGGATGTTAACCCTGTTGTAGTTAACATTGGCTTTCCATGTACTTACACAGGGCTACATAAGGAGCAATATAAGTATTTTTAGAGATTCCAATATAGACTATATAAGGAGCAAAATGAGTGAATCTAGATTCTAATCTAAACTATATCTATAATTCTATATACATCCATATGTAGTTCATATTGAAATCTCAAAAAAAATACTTGTACTTAGCAACATAGGTAGTTGTATTTTACATCATTTGCGCAATCTCAGTTTAGCTTCTAACATTTACTGGTTGCTTGTAGGTACATATATGAGCGGTACTGATCCACGCTTCGATCCCTTTTGCGTATGGGGCAATGAGATATTCATGAACAAGCGTCTAGTGAGGAAACTAAGAAAGATTGTTAGGAGAAAGAAACGGGTGATTGGAATTAAGCTCTTTATTTACACTTTGTCGAAGACAACTGTGAACTTTAGGATGGTAAGTAATGTGTTGCCTTTTCCCCCTGCGCACAACAAGTTACTCTATTAGACCTCAATATCTGATATTTTTCTCTTTTTAGTGGTTTCCGAAGCTATTTACTGATGATTACCTTGGAAACTACATGACCGGAGTGGAGGCAACTAAGGTTAAAGTATATAATTCATGCTACCATGATAATGCTCTAGAAGTCTTCCTGAAGGCAGTGAAGGATGGGCGGGCGATCGTCACAAGGGGTTGGACAAAAGTGGATTGTGCCTATGGCATGCAGGAAGGCACATTATGGGCATTCCACTTCTTCAACACCGTCGGCGGTCAAAATGATTTACACTTGTCTCTTCACCTTTACCGCCTTTAAATATTGTGGTTCATCATAGTTAATTGCTGCCTAATCCTGTAATTAGTGAACATATTGTACTGGAAATTTTATTTATGGATTCGTTGTAGAACCATTGTGCTAAGAATTTGAATTCCATGTTTCATATTTCAAAATTTCCAATTAGAATAATAAATTACAGAAAAAATAAAAAGAGAACAAATGTTCATGGAACTATGCAAACGGTTCTGGCACTAAAGCGCTTGTGATGGATAGCCCAATGCCACACAGTTTTCTACATCAAATCGTGTGTGATGTAGTTAATGAAAGCAAACAGTTAACCAAGGAAGAGCGTGTGTGATAGTTACACCTTTCACACACGAGCGTATACATAAAACTGTGTGGGATGTACATACGAACAGAAACGTTTTCCCTGGATTGACTGTGTGGGATGTACATAAGAATGGAAATGTATTCCTTGGATTAACTGTGTGTGATATACATACGAACATGTGACGCCCGGATAATTAAGCTACAATAACCATCTACTAATGATGCCACGTCACCATGATTATTGTTGATAATCTCGCGATGATTCAAGTCTCGTTCGAATTCAAATTCAAAGTCGAGTCAAATGATAAAAGTTTTCAAATATTAAAACTAAAATGTTCTGGATGTGTCGAACAATTCATAAGTAATAGTGGTGGAGAAACCAAGTCTTTATGAAATGTTTAAATGCACAAAACTAAATAAAACAGTAGCAGAAACAATTATTTAAATGATTTTAAAATAATAAACAATTACAAACTATTTTTGTTTTAGGTGCGAAGCTAATTGTGGTAGGGGCATACGTATTAATGCTCTTTTAGGTACAACTTTGTATTTTATAAAAGCAAAAATTTAATAAAATAGAAAAGAACATTAAATAAAAAGAAAGACAAAACAGTAAACAAAAAAGGATTGAAAAGCCCCCCTCCACTGGACCGAATGTCCCAGCTGGTCGGCTCAGTCGCCCTGGCCTATATGGCCTCCCCACCACCGAACCCTAGCCCACTACCCCACTCATCCCCCCACGTTCCCCTCTCTCCCTCGTCTCCTCCCAATCCCGATCTGGATCGGGCGCCGGCGCCCTTCCCCCGCGCTTGTCGCCGTCGACCGCCTCACCACGCCGCCCTCGTTGTCGACCCTTCCACCGACGGACCCCCCCCTCAAGCATCATCGCCGCCCAGGCTTCGCAGGACGCCGCACCTGAGGACACCGCGTTGCCCCGACGCCACTGAAGTCGCCTTCGCCCCGCAGCCCCGGCGCCTCCCCGAGCCGGCTTTAGCACAACTTCAGGGCCCCGATGAGGCCCTGTCCACCCCTCCTCTGCTTCCCCTCCGCCCCGGACCACACCACCGCGTCAGCTCGCCCGTCGCCTTGCCGCTCACGCGCCAAGCACGCCGTCCCGCACCCGCGCACCGCGCCGCCGTGGCCGCGACCTGCGTCTCCCCCGCGCTCGTGCGCTCTAGCTGCCCATCGCCGGCCCCCGCGCGCATCCGCAGCCGCCCGCGCGCGCCCTCGCCTCCTCTGCGCCTGCTGCCGCTCCGAGGTCACCGCCTCCACCCCGCAGTCGTGCACTGCCCGCGCTCTGGGTCGCCCTCGCAGCGCATGCGCACGTCCCGCGCCTCGCTCGCCCCTGCCGCGCGCTCCGCCGGCCTCCCTGCCGCGCGACCGCGCGCGCCTCCTCCCCTGCTCGCAACGGCACGCCCGCCCGCGCCCAGCGCAGCTGCTGGCCGGCGCCCGGGTCCAGTCGCCCGTGCCCCGCCGCCGTCGCTGGCGTGCATCGTGCGCGCCCCGCGCCTTCTCGGACACGCGCCCGTTTGGGCTACGCCCGCACCCAGCGCCCGCTAACCCACTAAGGCCCATAGGACAAATGACACGTGGGGCCCAGGCCCTAGAACGTTTAATAAAAAAATTAAAAATAAATATAAATATATTAAATAATTAATTAATTAATTAAATTAATTGATTAACTTAATTAATCCTGATTAGATTAGCCTAATTAACTAGTTATCCTAATTAACTCTGATTAATTAACAAACAGTGAATGACATGCGGGACCCACACGTCATTTTGACTAAGGCAACACCCTGTTGACTGCTGACGTCATGCTAACATCATGATGATGTCAGCAAACACTATTCTGGATAATGTTGATTTAAAATAATTAAATAAATTCTAAAAATGATTAAATCTTTTAAAATTAATATAAAATAAACCGTAGCTCGGATGGAATAACTTTGTATATGAAAGTTGCTCAGAACGACGAGATGAATCGAAATACGTATCCTGTTCGTCCGCCACACATCCCTAGCATAGCGAACACGCAACTTTCCCCCTCCGATCCGTCAGTCCGAAAACGCGAAACACCAGGAATACTTTCCCGGATGTTTCCCCCCTTCGTCGGTATCACCTTCCACCGCGTTAGGGCACACCTAACACCGCTCATTGTCCTGTCATGCATCGTCATGCATATGTTTGCATTATATTTATTGTTTCTTCCCCCTCTTCTCTCGCTAGAAACTGAGACCGACGCCGCTGCTACCCAGTACGACTACGGTGTTGACGACCCCTCCTTGCCAGAGCAACCAGGCAAGCCCCCCCCCTTGATCACCAGATATCGCCTATTCTTCTCTCTACTGCTTGCATTAGTGTAGTGTAGCATGTTACTACTTTCCGTTAATCCTATTCTGCTCCATAGCATGTCATTGTTGCTACAGTTGTTACCCTTACCTGCAATCCTAAATGCTTAGTATAGGATGCTAGTATTCCATCAGTGGCCCTACACTCTTGTCCGTCTGCCATGCTATACTACTAGGCCGTGATCACTTCGAGAGGTGATCATGGGCATATGATATATACTTTATACTGTTACATTACATATGATACTATTCGGAGATGGGGGATGAAGGGGCAGGTGGCTCCATCCCGGTAGAGGTCGGCCTGGGTTCCCGACGGCCCCCGACTTTTACTTTGTGGCGGAGCGACAGGGCAGGTTGAGACCACCTAGGAGAGAGGTGGTCCTGGCCCTGGTCGGCGTTCGCGGTTACTTTAAAATAACACGCTTAACGAGTTCTTGGTATTTGATTTGAGTCTGGCCATTTGGTCTATATGCACTAACCAACTACGTTGGAAAGTTATGGGCACTCGGCGTCGTGGTATCAGCCGAAGCCTTCGTGACGTCAGCAACTGAGCGGTGCACGCCGGATTGGAACGTAAGCTTGCTCTTGTATTAAGGGGGCTAGTTCTGCTTCCGGCCGCCCTCGCAACGTGCCGGTGTGCAATGGGCGATGGGCCCAGACCCCTGTACCATAGGATTTAGACCAGCATGCTGACCTCTCTGTTGTGCCTAGGTAGGGCTGCGACGTGTTGATCTTCCGAGGCCGGGCATGACCAGGAAAGTGTGTCCGGCCAAATGGGATCGAGCGTGTTGGGTTATGTGGTGCACCCCTGTAGGGAAGTTTATCGATTCGAATAGCCGTGATCTTCGGTGACAGGACGACTTGGAGTTATACCTTGACCTTATGACAACTAGAACCGGATACTTAATAAAACACACCCTTCCAAGTGCCAGATATAACCTAGTGATCGCTCTCTAACAGGGCGACGAGGAGGGGATCGCCGGGTAGGTTTATGCTATGCGATGCTACTTGGTGAAATTACCATCTACTCTCTTCTACATGCTGCAAGATGGAGGTGGCCAGAAGCGTAGTCTTCGACAGGATTAGCTATCCCCCTCTTATTCTGGCATTCTACAGTTCAGTCCACCGATATGGCCCTTTACACATATACCCATGCATATGTAGTGTAGCTCCTTGCTTGTGAGTACTTTGGATGAGTACTCACGGTTGCTTTTCTCCCTCTTTCCCCCTTTCCCTTCTACCTGGTTATCGCAACCATATGCCGGAGCCCAGGAGCCGGACGCCACCGTCGACGATGACTCCTACTACACTGGAGGTGCCTACTACTATGTCGGAGTAATTGGATACGGGTATCCCGAAGATGGCAAGACAATATTTCAAGACATCGGGGCTAGCAAAGCCCCTCAGTCCGACTGCCCGGCCGCTCCTGCCGGCTCCCCGTCCGACTGCTCCACCCGGCCGGCTGCCCGGCCGGCTGCCAGCTGACCGACTACGCCGACTAGCCGGCTGCCGACTGCAGTCCGACCCGGCATCGACAAGACCCCGACGAGACGGCCATACCGCGGACAAGACAACCATACCGCGACACCGTCATGTATAGTGTCACTTGTCCCCTGGCACTATTCATGAAGTGACCTAGGGGACAAGCATGACATGCACCATGCCTTGCTCCCATACCTCCACATAGCTTAGATGCAAAGCTACCTCACACTATAAAAGGAGACACACATCCATCCATCCATGGGATGGACTCACACGCACACAACAAGCAAGCTAGCTAGCAAGAGAGCTAGCTAGCCATCCATCCATCCATTCCCACGGGCAAGCATGCCCAAGCACCACATGCGGCCATGCTCATGGGCGGCCACTAAAGCATGCTTTGTGCATGCATATATGGAGCCAGATGCCCATGGCACTGCCCCCAGATACAGCTCTAGGAGCACTTTGTACTGCCCGATGTACACCCCAGATATATACACTCAGACATGCAGGAGTAGGGGTATTATCTCTCCGGAGAGCCCCGAACCTGGGTAAACTAGCGCGTGCTACTCGCATACCCTCTCCCGGTCCTATCAGCAGCAGTCTTACCCTCACACTAAGCCCTTGTGGCATCTGTCGCCTCACACCCCCCCCGTAAGAATACCACGACAGTTGGCGCCCACCGTGGGGCGGTACTATGCTACCGCGCTGCTGCTGGTTTCGCAGTCTGGGCGGGACCGTCTTCGCCATCACCACCGCGGCGTCGCGCCGTCCCTCCGATAGCGGCCGAGGGCTCGATATCGACATGCCCTCAGAATGGCCGCGAGGGGCGGCGCGTCCTCGCCGTAGGCCTCGCCTTCGTCATCATCACCGCGGCGTCGCGCCGTCCCTCCGATAGCGGCCGAGGGCTCGATATCGACACGACCTCGGAATGGCCGCGAGGGGCGGCGCGTCCTCGCCGTCGGGACCATTTTCACCATCACCGCCGCGGCGTCGCGCCGTCTCTCCGATAGCGGTCGAGGGTCGACATCGACACGCCCCCGGAGTGGCCGCGAGGGCGGCGCGTCCCCACCGTCGGCCACACCACCTTTATCATCACCGCGACGTCGCCTCCGTCTCTCCGGCACCGGTCGGGGGCTCGACACCGCCATGCCCCGGCGTGACCGTGCGGGACGACGCGTCCGCATCGTTGGCCTCGGCATCGCCGGCCGTCCGTCGCGGCTCCGCGGATACTCTGCACCGCGCGCCTCACCAACAAGCGCCCGCGGCCCAGCGTCCCGCTGTCCAGGCAGCAGCGGCGCTGCTCAGCGTCGTTGCCAAGTCCGGCCAGTGCGCGCTCGTCTTCCTCCTGCTGCTCCATGCTCATCCTCGTACATGAGTGCCCACGCTGCGCTTGCTCCAGCTCACTTCCATACAAAAGCCAGATAATGGCCGTATACAGCCTGTACACTACCCAGACCATGGTCGTACTCGTACACCACTCCTACAATTCTCAGACGATGGCTCTCTGCCCATACTCCGCCTGCTCCGTCCACGGCAGTGCGCCCGCTCTGCCGCACCACTTCGCGCTCCGGCCGGCTGCACCACCTCCACGCGCTGCTCAGGAGCCCCTGCCGTGGCGACCTCCTCGTCGTCTCCAGCCCCGCACGCGCGCAGTCCCGCGCTCGTCCGCGACCAGCCGACCGTGCCCCTGTGGCCCGCCCGCCGGCCCGGCCGCTTGCTGCTCCGCCCGCCCGCGGCGGCTCGTTCCCCCTCCGGTGCGCTGCTCCGCCTCCGTCCACACCAAGTGGGCGCCCCGGGCCCTGCCCCACAAACCGCACGGTCGGCCTCGTCCCCACGCGCGGCTCGCCTCCACGCGGATTCACCCTCGACCGTTCTCGGTCCCGACGCGCCCGACTGCCCGTCCGGCCGGCTCCGGGTTCCCCACCCCAGCGGCCGGGAAGTCGCCCTGCGCCCCGTTGCCGTCTCCACCAACCGCACCCATCGGCGCCTCCGCACGCCCCGTGCCGACTCCCACTCGCCCCGCGCCGGCTTTGCGCCTCCGCGGCCGGCTCCGCCTGCTCCGCCGGGCCGCCTCCTCGCACCGGCTCGGCCGCGCGCGCGCTTGCCCCACCTCGAGCCCGGCCGCGTCCGGCTCCCCCTGCCGCCCCGCGCCCAGCCGGGTCCGGTGAGCGTCGCCTCCACCTGCGACCGGGTCGCCTCCTGCGCGCCCCCACGCTGGCTCCGCCCCGCATGTGCGTGGCGCCTCCGGCCACCGCTCCCCCAACCCTGCCGGCCTCCACGCCAGGCTCCGGCAGCTTGCCGACTCCGCCCCGACTCGGACGGCCGGCTCCGCCGCTTGCCGGCTCCACCGCCGGCCGGCTTCGCCCCCCACCCGGCCGTCCTGGCTGGCCGCCGGCTCCCCGCTCGCCGACGGCCGGCTCCGCCGCTTTCCGACTCCGCCCCGACTCAGACGGCCGGCTCCGCCGCTTGCCGGCTCCACCGCCGGCCGGCTTCGCCCACCACCCGGCCGTGCTGGCTGGCCGCCGGCTCCCCGCTCGCCTGCTGCTGGTTCCCACATCCAGCTGTCCAGGGCCGGCTGGAGAAGAAAAGAGAAAGGGCCGATTGCCCGACGCGAGGCAAAAGAGAAAGAAGAAAAGTCAAGCCGGCTCAAAAAAAGAGAAGAGAGAGAGAAAGAGGTCGGCTAGGACAAAGAAAAGGAAAAACTCCATCTATCCGTCCGCCTGCTTCGTCACTCGGACGGCCGGACGCGACCTGGCCTGCCTGTCCGCCTCGACGCCTGGCTGGTCGAACCTCGGCCCGAATCTCGGGGGCTACACCCCGCGGGTGCGCTGACGCGCCCCCACGAGGAGAGAAGACAAAGTAGTCGCCGGGAGATCCGGCCCGACTGCTCAGCAGTCGGCCCGAATCTCAGGGGCTACACCCCGCGGGTGCGCTGACGCGCCCCCGCGAGGAGAGAAGACAAAGTAGTCGCTGGGAGATCCTGCCCGACTGCTCAGCAGTCGGCCCGAATCTCGGCGGCTACACCCAGTGGGTGCGCTGACGCGCCCCCGCGAGGAGAGAAGAGAAAGTAGTCGCCGGGAGATCCGGCCCGACTGCTTAGCAGTCGGCCCGAATCTCGGGGGCTACACCCAGCGGGTGCGCTGACTCGCCCCCGCGAGGAGAGAAGACAAAGTAGTCGCCGGGAGATCCAGCCCGACTGCTCAGCAGTCGGCCCGAATATCGGGGGCTACACCCAGCGGGTGCGCTGACGCGCCCCCGCGAGGAAAGAAGACAAAGTCGTTGCCGGAAGATCCGGCCCGACTGCTCAGCAGTCGGCCCGAATCTCGGGGGCTACACCCAGTGGATGCGCTGGCGCGCCCCCACGGAGACAAGAGAAGAGTTTCGTTCGGCTGCCAGCAGCCGGCAGAAGAAGAAAAGGGTGCTGTAAGACGCCTCGCCGCCTGACCGGCAGGGACCCTCCTTCGAGCGACCAGGGGCTCGAAGGCTCCACCCAGCGGGTGCGCCGGCTCTCTTCGGCAAACTCCGCCTCAGCTACACGAAAACCAATGTGAGCTCCTCACCCGCAGATTTTTTCACCGCAAGAGCACGGATAACCCCGAGCGATGCTCGGGGGCTATCTCCGCATTTCATTACAGTTGCATCACTGTTCGCCCCGGCGCCAGCCAGAGTTGGCCCGGGGACTGGCCGCTTGGCCTGAGACGTTAGTTCCCGCAGACGGCTTAGTAGCGTGCGCGGTATGAAAAGCCCACTCTTAGTCACAGACCGCAGAGCGGCTGTCCGACTGGCGAGAGTGAACGCTGGAGGCCACCCACGCGAAAAACGTCCGGGAAGAAAAACGCTTCGGGCGACCCGACCGTTTTCTTTATGAGTATCTACTCGGTTAAATTCGCTCCCAGAGTCTGAGTATTGTACACTCCACTCCGCGGCCCACTCTCAGCCACAGACCGCAGAGCGGCTGTCCGGCAAGCGAGAGCACAAGCCAAAGAGCGGAGGGAACATGAAAAAGATTGAAGGGGGCTCGGACGAAACCGAGTCGGCACCCTCCGCATAAAACTTGCAGTGCTAAAAAGCAATCATTTGATATATCTGCATGGACTAACTTTGTCTTTTGCATGATCATTTCCATGAACACTCGCGAAAAAACCTCCGCCCGACTTTGCCAAGTTGCCCGGAGGCTTGGGGGCTACTGTCGGAGTAATTGGACACGGGTATCCCGAAGACGGCAAGACAATATTTCAAGACATCGGGGCTAGCAAAGCCCCTCAGTCCGACTGCCCGGCCGCTCCTGCCGGCTCCCCGTCCGACTGCTCCACCCCGGCCGGCTGCCAGCTGACCGACTACGCCGACTAGCCGGCTGCCGACTGCAGTCCGACCCGGCATCGACAAGACCCCGACGAGACGGCCATACCGCGGACAAGACAACCGTACCGCGACACCGTCATGTATAGTGTCACTTGTCCCCTGGCACTATTCATGAAGTGACCTAGGGGACAAGCATGACATGCACCATGCCTTGCTCCCATACCTCCACATAGCTTAGATACAAAGCTACCTCACACTATAAAAGGAGACACACATCCATCCATCCATGGGATGGACTCACACGCACACAACAAGCAAGCTAGCTAGCAAGAGAGCTAGCTAGCCATCCATCCATCCATTCCCACGGGCAAGCATGCCCAAGCACCACATGCAGCCATGCTCATGGCCGGCCACTAAAGCATGCTTTGTGCATGCATATATGGAGCCAGATGCCCATGGCACTGCCCCCAGATATAGCTCTAGGAGCACTTTGTACTGCCCGATGTACACCCCAGATATATACACTCAGACATGCAGGAGTAGGGGTATTATCTCTCCGGAGAGCCCCGAACCTGGGTAAACTAGCGCGTGCTACTCGCATACCCGCTCCCGGTCCTATCAGCAGCAGTCTTACCCTCACACTAAGCCCTTGTGGCATCTGTCGCCTCACACCCCCCCCCCCGTAAGAATACCACGACATACTACGTGCAGGCCGCTGACGACGACCGGGAGTAGTTTAGGAGGATCCCAGGCAGGAGGCCTGCGCCTCTTTCGATCTGTATCCCAGTTTATGCTAGCCATCTTATGGCAACTTGTTTAGACTTATGTCTGTACTCAGATATTGTTGCTTCCACTGACTCGTCTATGATCGAGCACTTGTATTCGAGCCCTCAAGCCCCCTGGCTTGTATTATGATGCTTCTATGACTTATTTTACTTTTTAGAGTTGTGTTGTGATATCTTCCCGTGAGTTCCTGATCTTGATCGTACACGTTTGCGTGTATGATTAGTGTACGATTGAATCAGGGGCGTCACAGAACAGAAATGTTTTTTCTGGGATTCACCGTGTGGGATGTACATACCTACGAAAATGATTTTCTCGGATTACCGTGTGGGATGTACATACCTATGGAAATGATTGGGTTTCGATGCCTCGCCCGATCGCACACGGCCCCAGCCTGGGTCCCCGGAGGGCCTATCCCCGACGATTTCTGGGTTGTGTGGGAAGGACACCCTATCGCACACACTCACTTGGCGACGGTTCCAAATGCCGTCGCGGAAAGGGGTTAAAAAATGTTTGTATAGCACCGACGCGTACCAGTGTCCGCCTTCTTGACTTGGAGGGCACACCATGGCTTCATAGAACTACTGTCACTATACGGCTCCACCAGTCCAGCCCATGTATAATGGGCCGTCGCCTCGAGGACCGCTTAGTCCATGACTCCCTCACCAGTGATGTCATAGAAGTGTTCCATGACAGTACCAAAATTATCATCACGAAAGTGTCCACTTCCATGATGATAAATTGCACGTCATGGAAGTGTTTTTGTCAAGGGTAGCCGACACATGGCATCCACCATAACGGGTCGCCGTTAAGCTATCGGGTTTCGGTTTGGTCCGATAACCCGTTAGCAGCCCGGACCAATGGGAATTTTCCATTGTAAAATTATCATTCGCCGGAGGATCCACGTGCCGGCTGAGCGTTGGGATAGATGTCATCCACTCATTGTACGGGAGGCGCCTACTATATGTCAACACGTGCGACGGCCCAATAGTGGCCCATTTAGGTGAGAGAGGTCAGCCCCGTAAAAAATAGCAGGCTGGCCCATATATGGCCTACCTGTGTGTGGTCCATTTAGGCCCACGGCCCATACGAGATATGCCAATTTGTCCCATCAACGGCCCGTTAACTATTTGACACCATTGACGCCCATCGTCAGTTCGAGCCCATTAACAGCCTGCTATATATTTGGGCTCAATATCGGCCCGACGTAGTTTCGGCCTGTTAACAGCCCATACAAGGGATGGGCCAATTTTCAGGATGTATGTCTTGTAGCCTTTTAGCGTCCCATTTAAGTGTTGGGGTCAATTTCTAGCCAGATGTGTCTTTCAGCCTGTTAACGACCCATAAATAAGTTGGGCCATTTGCAGTCCGATGTGAGTTTTGGCCTCTTAACGGCCTATGCTCTTCATGGTCCAATACCAGCCGGTTTTTCTTTCGGCCTGCGAAAGGCCCACAACACAGTTGGGCCATATACAGTCTGACCTAACTTTTGGCCTCTTAGCGGCCTATGCTCTTCATGGTCCAATACCAGCCCGCTGTCTCTTTCGGCCTACTAAAGGCCCACAATACAGTTGGGCCATATACAGCCCGACCTTAGTATCAAGCTGTTAACGACCCATGAAATTGAATGGGCCCACTTATTGCCCGGTTCGATTTCAGCCTATTAACGACCGAGAGGTAACTGTGCCAAGCATTAACTGTTGGCTCGTATCAATTATAGTGGCCCAATAGAGCTTTCGGCATGGTTACATCCCGTCTGCTTATTGGGCCCGCTAAACTTAAACATGCCTGTAGGCCCAATTAGACAAATTTGATTCCGGCCCAGCTATAATTTCAGCCCATTACGATGAGCATTTATGGATGGGACAAATTCCGATCAATCAAAGGCCCAAGAGAATTTTGGCCCCTGCGAGTCCATTATGGGGGCCCATTAAGGGCAGTGGGCCACTATCCTTGATAAATGGCCCACCATGCTTCGTGCTAGCTATTAATTTCACTACTTTTTTGGCTTACTAGCGAACAATTAGCTGGAATGCGGGGCGCGCTAAGCAAATGTACGGTATACAAGAAAAAATGTAGCACATTCAACATATATTACAGGAAATTACATCCTCTTGGCAATCAAAGATTGATACCAGTTAAAATGAATGAACAGAACTTAACAATCTACAACCGCACAATTTGCAACCTCAGTGCAGATGACGCCCATAAGCATGTGAGCAAGTTGTTCCTTCTTTGTTATAATGTCTCTGAAAAACATTGATCAGTTATTGTTGCGCAAGAATATGCACGTCTAATTCCTCCATGATTTCTATCATTGCTTTAGCCATTAATTGGTTCACAAACATACATTTTTTCGTTGCATTCGAGAAGGAGGAAATTGAACAGATTCAGATGGCGACTTTGGCAGGCTTGTATTATTGATAGTGGAGAGTGTCTCGACCACTGCATCATAACATAAATTAGGAGGGGAACTAAATAGATTAATCAAGAGTTATTGCCATATTACCTGCCCTAGATTTATTAGAAATAAACAATCGGGCTGCCTTGCTATTTTCAGAGTTTGTCCTCTTACCTTCAGCAGCCTGCACCAAATTAACACACTAGCATTGGTATCATTGGCTAGGTTAGATAATAGGAAAGCAACATTGACACAATGAACATTTGGGCAACCAGACCACACCAGCCTACACCAAATTAACACCATATGGCACAGCTATCATCAGCCACGTAAGGTAATAGGAAAGCAACATTGACACAATGAATGATTGGGCAATCAGACCACATCACTACAATTTAGTAATGTGCATGATATGAGATAGTACACTCATCCAGCTCAGTATGCAAAACTACCAGGCAGTTTTCCTTACAAAAATCAACATTGTCGCCTTTAATTATACATTTTTCTACAAGTAAATTTTGATCAGATAAAGGTTTGATTCACGCCGATTAACAAAATATTTGTTGATGTAAAAATATAGTGATTTACAACAGGTACTTACATCAGCATTGGAGCACAGCGAATTCCCGTAAGATACTTTCCTCAAACACGATCCCAGTTTAGAAAGTCTTCTATCCTTTAAGCTTATTTTCTAAAACAGAGATGGGTAAGAAACATGTAGAAAATATGATATGAATTCTATACAATTTCATGATGCGAGGATACGAAAACGCTTCTTAGAAAGGAGTTGACATATTTTTGCTGGACTGGAGCGGACTAGTTCTCGGGCCACTGGAATCTGCTTATTATCAAGAGGAGTTGGGTTTCTCTATGCTGGAGCAGTATCTATGAACACTGGAGTTGGTTTAATATCTCATGGATTTTGGATCTTTTGCAAAGACCTTATTTGTAGCCCTTCAAATTCTAACATAGTCGTCTCCCCCTTGCATGCCTTATATAGAAGAAGGGTGCTTCAATTATAAAACATGCTATGACAGAGAGATGGAATAGGTACTCAAGAATAGAAAGGCATGACATATTGACATGTATTCCCTCCATCCGGAAATAAAAGGATGTGTCTATGTGTATTTCTATTCTAGATACATCCATTTTTATTCATTTCTGCGACATGTAATCCAGACGGTGGGAGTAATTTCTGCGACATGTAATCTGGACAGAGGGAGTATGATGTAAGAGCTAGGGATACGACATGACAACAGAGTAAAAACACTAGTTGAATATAAAACTATATGATAGCGGAATAGGTACAGAAAACACGAAGGCAACATATGCGTGTATGATTGGGAAACTAAGATGACATTGCAACAGACCAGTAGAACAATACTTCAATGTAAAAATATAAGGTATGATAGACGGATGGAGTACATATTGATGAATAACAATGCATAAGATATTCAGAAGCATGATGTCCAAACTTAGGCGATGGCATTGCGATAGAGTAGAATGATAGTACTTGAATTTGGAAACATGTTATCATGAATGGAATAGGTACTGAAAACAGGAAGGCATGACATATTTACATGTAGGATCAGTAGGCTAAGCACATGGCATTGCAACAGAGTAGATGCACTCTAGGACATTATATGCATGATGTACCCATATCACGGGCCCAGTTAGAGCAAGGACCTTGTGGGGTGAATAGGATTCATCATGTTTCTGCAACTCTTCTAAAGAACTACCTTTAACTGTTCCATCATATTGGGTATCATTGACGTCAACTTTGTTGGCCATTACATTGCTTCGTGAGGTTCTTGTGGATATATCAGTGTGTGCAATTATATCTGACATGCATGGAAGACAACTAGTAGTTAGATTATGTAATGAGTGCCTGTAGGGGACCACATAAATAGTAGGACTGGACTTAACTAGCGGCAACATGTCTCAAAAACTGAAGGGAGAACACAGATGAAAGCTATAGAATATGTATTGTTTGTACTCGAGATTAACTAGATGGGACACAAAAGTGTTAAAGAACAAAAACATAGGTAATACTAGAAGTGGTATAATCACCAGCCTGTGGGATAGCATTGGCTGATGGATGATAACTATGGAACAACGTTAACTCCTGAACAAGTCTCTTATCTGAACTATGGAACAATGTTAACTCCTGAATAAGACTCTTAAGACATCGTCATGAATATACAGTGACATGTGATAATCTATATTCCAAGCTGAGATGAATAACTAAGCCATAAATGTTGCACACAAGTAAGATGAGGGTAAAACCTATATGGCCGCCATCCATAGGAGTGAGCATCATCTGCTGACTTGTCAATGGTCCTGCGGTTGTTGTGGTTGTCCATGTCAGGCATGCACATTCGAGGCAAGGAACTGTTGAGTGGGGACTATAGCTCCCTTCTGGTGTATGCCTCCCTTGTTGGAGCAGCTGCGCTGAGAAGGAATATGGTGTGGCTGAAGATGCAGAAAACACATAATGTTCAGAATGAGACATTCTCTGATATGAAGAAATACCCTAATCAACACTAAGGTATGAGACTGGTCACACGTAGGTTGACTGAAAACTAAATTGGGGTCACACGATTTTTTTGGTACAGTCCGATCTACGCTGGATGGCTGGATGGCCGTCTTGTGCCTCCCGGCTGACACTATTCAGAATCTTCCCCGAAGAGCCAGCGACCACCGGCAGAGCAGCCTTGTTCCACTGTCCCTGGCCACAAGAGCTCCGACTAAAACCCCACCCTGCCCCACCGCACTGCCGTGGTTGCGCCGCCCCCAGCTAAACCACGAAGACTTGCCGTCATGCAGATCCGGCGAGGGCAGTACCTTCCACCCATGCAACTCTAATATAGCCTCCTAAGCGCTGCTTCCGCAGTGAACATGCACCCCCACACCGCTACGATAGACATCGAGGCACTGCTGCCCCAGCCAACCGGTAGCCTGGGAGCTCGCCACCTCGAGGGGTGCTACTTCCCATTGGGAATTGACTGGCCCATAATAAAACTTTAGGCGAATGATGCCTAAGTAAACTGATTTAAGATGAGTGTACGACCTATCTTGCGGCCCGGTGAAGTAGGCAGCTTCAGCTGCCGAGTCGGTGAGAGCGGCGCTGGGCTTGGACCTGTGTCTTCTGGGTCGGGGATAGTAGGGTAAGTTTGCTTCTACCAAATAGTGGGCGCCAGCGATTTCGGGCGACGAGGGGGTGTTTTGAAATAGTGGGCGCGAGCGATTTTGGCTGAGGAGAGGGTGTTTTGCCGCCCATGATTTATGAATTATTCGGCACCTGTCATTTAGGCCGAGGAGGGAGCACACTTGGATGAACGTACAAACCTACCCTCGATGTACAACGGGCCAATTGATGCATGTCCCACATAGGCCGGTAATTTTGCGTCTCCCATTTATTTGCTCGGCCGAATTCCACCGAGAAGAGGGTATTTAGCGGTTCATTCAAATTTTGGGAGAACGAGCATCCACGTCTACCTTACCAAGTCAATTCGAATCAAATTTTGAAATATTAGCTTGCCACTTCTTTTTTAGATGGTGAGATGATGCTCAGGACTAATGTGTTTTTACATGCTCGTTTCTACCGATTTACTATTTGGGAAATAGTTGACCCACTCAAAAACCGGAATCAAACCCAAAATGAAATATCTCGATTCAATGAAATAGCTCGTTCACCCAATCAAAATTGTGGACTAAATCCAAAATTGAACACCTCAATTGACTAGCATGTTGTATTATAGTACACCATGAACATGCTGAAAGTCAAATTAATGAACTTGTTTGATACGCATATCTCCGTTCATGTGTGGATTGCAAACACCATGTTCTCTGATTCAAAGATTTGAATGCAAATTTATACCGAAACATTGTTCATATCAGTCTTCGATGCATAAAGGTGAACTCCCCCTCTCCTGGACTCCTGTTGTCTCTCTAGTCGGCAATTTTCATTTCTATCGCACGCATACAAACACAAACCTTCTTAGTCCCTCTCTCTCTCTCTCTTTGTCGGTCCTTTTATTTCGCATGCACTCTCCATGTATTGGTCTCTCTCGCACATAATGTATGATTCTCTAGTCCAAGCTAAATATCTAGGGTGCACTCATCAGCGCACACAAATTACCTAGCTCATTGTCCGCTACTCTCTCATGCACCACTTCGCCGTCCAAGGGCTCTTCCCTCTCTCTCTCGAACTCTCCATCTCCCTAGGTCACACATACACATGCATATATCACTCGCACAAGATAGACCCATCTAAAACTCTCTCTCTCTCTCCCCCTCATTCTCTCTCCATCTCACACGCACACACACACACAATTTCATGCTTAGCTAAGTACGACTGTCTCTCACTCCATTGTAGGCACATGCAGCCCCCTAGGTATATGACTATTTTTGAGTCTCCATCACAGAAATACGCATTGCCTCTTTCCCTCACATGGTCTATCTCCATTTCTCTTGGGGCATCTTTGTATCGTACACCGACCTCGCCCCTTGTCCCCCCTCCCATATAGTCCCCTCACGATCTCGAGGGGATCTCTCTATCACATACACACCCTCTCTCCCTCCCCATGCGTCCATCTTCTCCATATGCCCCTCTCGACCTCTGTCCCTTGTTGGCCAGACCTCTATTGGACAGGTGCTATAGGCGGGTCTCTCTCCGTTGCAAACAACAAAGCACTAGCTATCTACTTGTATCTCCTCACCTTGCTTTCCATATCTGAGATGCATGCATGAATGTTTGCATAAGACACGCACACACACACCCTCTATATTTTATTGTTTGTTGTCCCTTTCTCTTTCACAAACACACACACTCTCTCTCTCTTTTTGCACACTCACTCGTTCCCCTTCACACGCACTTGATCTCTCTCGACTTAGGTACCCTCTTTGGTCCATAGCATATATATTTATTAAAAAGTGAAACCTCACAAAGTTTGACCAGGTACGTCGAGAAAAACATTTACATCTGGAACGACAAACATATATCATTAGATTTGTCATAAGATGTAGTTTCATATGATGTAGCTTTGGTATTGTAGATATAAATAATTTTCTATGTAAACCTGGTCAAACTTTCCAAAGTTTGACCTCTAAAAAATTTATATGCACTGCATTATCAAATGGATGGAGTATCTCTTTCCCTCTGTCAACTCTCTGACGCACCACTCAGCCATATCGGGCCTCCTCTATCTCTCTCAAACTTTATATCTCCCTAGGTCACACACACAGACACATAACTCGCTCGCACTACATAGAGCCATCTAACACTCTCCTCCCTTGTTCTCTCTCTATGTGGCACGTACCCCCCAAGTACCATAATCTCTCACTCCATCATAGGCACATGCACGCCCCCTAAGTATGAATATCTCTCACTGTCCATCACGAACACACGTATTGTCTCCTTCCATCCCTACGTCTATCTTGATCTCTCTTGGGGTGTCTTCTATCGCGCACACACATTTTCACTCGATCTCCCACCCATGCAGTCCCATCACGATCTCTAGGGGATATCTCTATCACAAACACACACTCCCTCGTCCCCATGCCTGCATTTTCTCAATACGTCTCCCTCGAGCTCTCTCCCTTGTTTTCCAAACCTCTCTTGGCCACGTTCTAGGGGTCTTTCTCTCTCGGTTGCAAAAAAACACACACTATCTCCTCACCTCGCATACACTCTCAAAGATGCATGTGTGATGTGTTTGCATAATACACACACACACACACACACTTTTCTCTACTTTATCGTGTGTTGCTCGTGTCTCTTTCACACACACAACCACACACACAGTTTTTGCACACCCACTCTTTCTATTTCACGCACTCCCTCTCTCTCTCTAGTTAGGCACCACTACTGCAGGATGTTGCTAACGTGACACTACGGTCAGAGACCCTTTCACGAAACTATGTGTGATGCATTAATCGTAAATGGGGATGTAAAAATCGTCAAAAAAGGTGCAAAATTTTGCGATGGCGGAGCCATCAAACACGGTTCAGACTTTAGTTGCGTGTGCGATGCAGGGCACACAGTTAATCCATTTGAACTTTTTGCGACGAGGCAAAACAACAGAAATGGGCAGCCATATAATTGTGTGTGCGACATATGGCATACAGTTCGCTCTAATGAACTGTTTGCTATTAGGGAGTGCAATAGAAACAGTTAGCCAGATCAAGGTGTGTGTGATATACGGCATACGGTTCACTTGGACGAACTGTTTCTGACTAGGGAACACAACAGAAACGGTTCAACTTAACAAGATGTGTGTGATACGTGGCAAACCGACGACTTGGATGAACGGAGCGCGTCGCGGCCACCTCAATGGCGAGCAAAACGCTCGGACGGACGCAAGCAGAGCGCTCCGTGGCCGCCTCAACGGCGAGCAACCACGTGGTCAACCTTCTGCCATCAATAAATTTTGACCTTGTTTCTCGTCACATTGCAGATTACAATGCAATAAGTAATTGCAAATCTATTTACACCTATCAAACTAATATGTGTTCACACTTAGCACCGGGCTATAAAACTACCCACTCGAAAATTTCTTCATAGTTCCTCTCCTCATCACCCACAAAACTGGTCTTTCCTTTCAAGTCGTTCCGCCATGGCCGGTAGGAGTTTAGGGTGGACATATAACCAGGCAACAAAGACCAAGGCCGCGGAAACACTAGAGAGGTCCCGCTGCGAAGCCGCAGCCGCAGCAGAGATGTCCTGGCGCGCCGTGGAGCCCTCGAACGAGCTCTCACGGGCACGCGAGGGCTCTCACAAGCGCACTCGCGGCGTCGGCCATCGCGACAAGCTGGCGTTCCTATAGTCCTTGGCCGGCGACGATGACATTCGCGCTGGCGTCACAAAGCAGCAGGAGCTGGTCGATGGCTTGATGAAGATGCTCAAGATCAGCAATGCCTCGGTTGACAAGGCAACCGGCCTCATCGAGCAACTCATGGGTGACAATGCGAAGCTCCTCAAGGGGCTCGCCGAGAAGGAGGAGGAGACCGCCGGCTGGAAGATGCTGCATGAGAAGAGGAGTGCCTCGGGGATGACGCTAACAGCGGTCATCGAGGAACTGATGGGTGACTTGAGGAAGCTCCGGATCGAGCACGAGCAGGAGGTGGAGGAATCCGTGGCTACTTCCAAGCAAAGTCGTCAGGAATTGAAAAAGGAGCTGGAGGATGTCGTCACCCGGCGATCAATCGACGAGTAGAGACGGTAGTGACCCAAATCGATGTCTGCAATTTCCTTCTTCCCTTGCCCCCGTGTCTTCCGCGCTTTGCCGCATGTGGCATTTTAAATTATCTAGAATATGTAAGACAATTATTATCTGTGCCATTGTAAATTTGTCGTCGTATTATCCGTTGCCATTTTATTTGTGGTCGTATTATCCGTTGCCCTATGTGGCAATTTAAATTAGGCTGGAATACAAGTTGAAAAACGAACAAAGCAAATGCTCCCATGGGATCACAAGCAAACACCCTCCGTCCAGGTGCTTTAATTAACCCATTAATGGAGAAGTTGTGAGCGGCTGGTGCATGGACGTCAAAGAGTTTGCTTCCCGGTGAGCATGGGCGGCGTTGATGCTCGCATGTGTCCCGTCGAGCCTATGAGATGGACAAGATGCACGCGTCCCGTCGAGCCTGCGCAGCGGACTGCTCGCACGCGTCGCATCGAGCCTCCATGGCGTACTTCTCACGCTCGTCCCGTCTAATCAAACAGCTGCACGCATGCCATCGAGTATGGTTAAATTTTGACACAGTTAATATAATACAACCGTTTGCGATATTAACGTGTCAGCTTTTTGTTTCAAAAAGGACTTTGTTGGCTACTAATGTGTGTGCCTCTTCTCAAACTGGACGATTTTTTTACCATGACATATAGGTGCCATGTCATGAAACCATGCCAAGTTTCATGTTTTTTGGGTGAGTTTTTCATTTACTGGGATTTAAAAACCGAGATTCTCAATGTTTCAGGATGACGACAAGTTTGTAATTCATTCCCATTCCTTAAATGAGACCTAAACATGCACCCAATGACACATGTACGATTTCCCACCCATTTTGCTTCACTTGAGCATGTGCTTGTAGTTCAAATTTGAATTATGGACTACATTAAATGCGTAGAAAACTTAATTAGTAATATATACAATGGCCAAACAAACCCTGAACAGTTTCAATTTCAGCACGACACTCCTATTATTCTGTGTTGCCTGTAGAAAACAAAGTTCAAGGCGAGAAGAGGCAGCGATTATCATTTCGCCCACAAGAGGGGCATGTTTCCCTACTGGAACCACGAGGGTTGTGACAGGCTCCGGTTTGTAAGAGGCTTCTAATATAGCTTCGCCCAAATTGGACAATTATATGTACCATGTAGTGACACCAAGCCAAGTTTCATGATTTCTTTGTGAGTTTTGGATTTACATAGATTTAAAAACCGAGATGCGCAATATTTGTGGCCAAGCCAGGACGGCGAGACGGTTGAATTCATTCCCATTCATTCCATGGGACCTAAACATGCACCCCAAGGAAACATGTACATTTTTCTAGCGATTTTGTGCACTGGAGCATGTATTTGTAATTCGGATTTGAATTATGGACATTAAATGCCTATAAGACTCAATTAATGAATAAAAAAGGTCAAGCGAACCCTAAATAATTTCAAAGTTCAGTGCGAATCTCCCATTGTTCCATGTTGCGTGTAGAAGAAACTACGAGGCTAGAAGAGGGAGCGATTATCATTTGGCCCACAAGGGGACACGTTTCCCTATCGAAACCACGCGGGTTCTTGCGACAGGCTCCAGTGTGTAAGAGGTTTGTAATAAAGCTTGGCCCAAATTGGCAATGTTTTACCATGAAATATATGTGCCATGACATGACACCATGCCACCTTTGATGACTTCCTGGTGAGTTTTGGATTTATGGGGAGTTAAAAACCGAGATTTGAAATGTTTGAGGACGAGCCAGGACACCGGTACGGTTGTAATTCATTCCCATTCCTGGCATGGGACCTAAACATGCACCCAAGGACACATGTATAATTTTTCTAGCCATTTTGGTGAACTGGAGCATGTATTTGTAGTTCAGATTTGAATTATGGACATTAAATGCCTAGGAAACTCAATTAGTGTATAAAAAGGCCAAACGAACCCTGAATAAGTTTAAATTTCAGATGGATATCCTGTCGTTCCATGTTGCCCGTAGAACAAAATACAAGGCGAAAAGAGGCAGTGATTACGTTTTGCCCACAACAGGAACACATTTTCCTATCAGAACCACGAGGCTTCTTTGAGAGAGGCTCCAATTTGTAAGAGGTTTGTAATAAAGCTTGGCCCAAATTGGACCATGTTTTTACCACGACATATCTGTGCCATGACGTGACACCATGCCACCTTTGATGACTTTTTGGTGAGTTTAGGATTTACGAGGATTTAAAAACCGAGATTCCAAATGTTTGAGGACGAGCCAGGACGCGGGTACGGTTGTAATTCGTTCCCATTCCTGGCATGGGACCTAAACTTGAACACAAGGACACATGTATAAATTTTCTAGACATTTTGGGGAACTGGAGCATGTATTTGAAGTTCAGATGTCAATTATGGACATTAAATGCCTAGGAAACTCAATTAGTGTATAAAAAGGCCAAACGAACCCTGAATAAATTTAAATTTCAGTATGGATATCCTGTCATTCCATGTTACCCGTAGAAGAAAATAAAGGCGAAAAGAGGAAGTGATTACGTTTCGCCCACATGGGGGACACGTTTCCCTATCGGAACCATGAGGCTACAAGATTGAAGACTCCGTCCTGTGTCCGGATGGGACTCTCCTTGGCATGGAAGGCAAGCTTGGCAATACGGATATGTAGATCTCCTCCCTTGTAACCGACTCTGTGTAACCCTAGCCCCCTCCGGTGTCTATATAAACCGGAGGGTTTAGTCCGTAGGACAACAACAATCATACCATAGGCTAGCTTCTAGGGTTTAGCCTCTACGATCTCATGGTAGATCAACTCTTATAATACTCATATCATCAAGATCAATCAAGCAGGAAGTAGGGTATTACCTCCATCGAGAGGGCCCGAACCTGAGTAAACATCGTGTCCCCCGCCTCCTGTTACCATCCGCCTTAGACGCACAGTTCGGGACCCCCTACCCGAGATCCGCCGGTTTTGACACCGACAGCCATGTCGTGACACCATGCCAGGTTTCACGATTTTTAGGTGAGTTTTGGATTTATGGGGATTTAAAACCAAGATTTTTCTCACGAAATGTTTTCAAATAGCACATGGTTCACTCACGAAAGTCGTGTGGCTACCAAACCGTGGCCGATGCCCCCCCCCCCCCCCCCCCCCCCCCCGCCCTTGCTGTGCACGCGATCTGAGTCGTGCATTCTGATTGGCCAAAACCCAAACCCCACGGATCATACATGTGCACCGTTGGATGCTCCAAGATCGAGCGGCAACCCTGAGCCCTCTTGACAGCACATGCAGTACATGGGTAAGAACTGTGCGCATGCATCTTGCTAGCTCACGCTTCCTTCTCTACTAGGTTTTCTAAACATGCTACCATTTCTCGCCACTCCTCTCATCAGTTTCCCGCCTCTTGTCCCATCGTTTTCCTGCTACCAGTGTCAGTGCTCACAGTTTCCAAAAGCACAAATGTGTGTGATAGGAGGGAGTAGGTCCCATAGGGTGACCAGCGTGAAACGCCTTAATGGCAAGGAGGCAATTATTGTCAGCAAGGGGCGGTTTCCCATCCGCTAGTCTAGTCGAATAGAATGCAGAAGTTAAGCATGCTCGGGCTGGAGTAGTCCAAGGATGGGTGACCCGGTGGGAAGTTGCATATCTCAAGCTTCATTTAAATTCCATGACATGGTCATTATAGAGATATATTATATCTCTATAATGACCTATCATTGCAATTATATAAACCTTGGAATCCTTGTTTTGCTAATTTGTAGACTATGTTTTTATGGGTTATTTTTTGCTCTAAAAAATTAAAGAATGATTGACTTGACCTGTCATGGAGATTATATAAACCTACTATGTTTTTATGGGTTATTTTTTGCTCTAAAAAATTAAAGAATGATTGACTTGACCTGTCGTGGCGATTATATAAACCTTTTCCAGGTTGCATGCAGGGTATAGGGGGGTAGGGTGTTCTTCTCGAGCATGTCTCCCTTGTGCGGCTTATAGACGTGGCACATATCTGTGGGCTCCCCGAGGTATGTATACTATCCTTTACCGACAATTAGGGGGGCCCACACAATCTATCCCTTTGACCCAATAAAGAGAAGGGTTTGACCATGATGGTTTCCTATTGATAATAGTAACGTACACGTGCATTGCACGCATGAGATTTGGTAACCAAATTATGAAATAAATACCACACTATAGCATGTAAGCTTTGAGTCATGTATGCATGATGTAGATGTTCGTTTAATTCTTATAGTTCATCTCCTCCAAAATCAATTAGTTTTATAAAAATTCTATTTTAAGATTCATGGAATTGTGCATTGTAAAGCATAAAGTAAAAAACAAAAAGTGACAATTCATTTAGAAAAAAGTTTGGGCAATTAAGATATGGAAGATTTTAGAACAAAGGAGAAGTGCTTGTGTTTTGAGGTTTGTGCATTATGCTTAAGTTCAACCATGGAGTCTTCTAGATTGTACATGTGGCAGAATCTGGTGGAATGTAGATGATATCCAACAGCCAGTAGTGCTCGGATTTGCCATATCTGTACCATCGGATTGGCTTCATCCAACGACCAACTTTCAAAGTTATTCACACACTATATAGGGATATAAGATATAGATATAGATGTGTCACATGCTAGACCAAATAAAGTTTGAATGCATGCGTGGGAGAACCCCCCACCCCCCAGCCGCCGCCTCGAAGTTGGGAAACCAACATTGTATGTATTGAACCAGGCTTGGAGTCGGGTACAGTGTTCAGTTCGTAATGTAGTTGGTGGTCCGTCGAAGTTGTGCATTCGGGATTTAAACACATCACACACCACCGTACCCATACATATTTTCGGGCCGCATGCAGTGTACACGGGGTCTTCTGATCGACCACGTCGCCCTTGTGAGGTTTTTGTGACGACACGCATATCTGTGGGCTCCCCGAGTCAAAAGCGGTTAGTAGTGACCATTGAATAAGTTTCTTCAGCTTGAGTTGGGTTAAAAGCACGGAAGGTATTTCCGCCATCACCGTCCTCAAATAGAGTGTTTTCTACGGTCGCTCCATGAATAGCGCATAGCAGAGCCGCACCTAATACTCCGGCAACTCCAATCATATGGAGATGGTGAGCGTGAACAAAGGACACTACCATCAAAGAAAGACAGCTCTCAAATGGATTTGCTGGTCTATGATGACCAAGTAGAAGCATCCGTTCTACATAGGTGATTTTTATAGAAGCATAGGCGCAAGCACTTCTCAAAAGAATTTCGTTTATAGGTGAGAAGAAGTCTTCATTGGGCCCATTGTCAAATAGCTCTGAGGAAAAGGCTGCACTGAACTAGAAACCAGTAGGTTCGCCTTGCCCGGGAGGACTTGATCATCTTGATTCAATAGATCAATGCATTCCACTATATGAAAGAAAATAAGTAACACAACCTTTCTCTTCTCCTATCTACTATGGACTACCAAAGCGTTATAAATATAAGGTAACTTGCCTGGGGGAAAAGGGACATCCAACACGGGTCCAATAATTTGATCGATACGACATGTACATTTTTCTTCAATTGTGGAAACCTCGGGACGAGAAGTAGTAGGATTGGTTCTCATAATTATAACATAATTAAAAAAAGGAATTTGTCGAAATTTTTCTTTTTTATTGTTGAATAATGCCAAATCAAATTAGAAAAATCCAAAAGTAAAAATGTATGGTTAAAGAAGAAAAAGAAGAAAACTAGGGTTCTGTTGAATTTCAAGTATTCAGTTTCACCAATAAGATACGGAGAGTTGATTCACATTTGGAATTACAGAAAAAAGATTTTTCATCGGAAAGAGGTCTACGAAGACTTTTGGGAAAACGTTGACGTTTGCTGGCTTATTAGGAAAAGAAAAATAGAGTACATCATAAGAAATTAATCGGTTAATTGAATATTCGGGAGCAATAATTTAATCGTTCAAATTTTTTTCTTGTTTTATTATTTTTTATATATCATCCCTTTGACCGATAATGAGGGGTATGTGTTGGCCATGAATGGTTTCCTCCTAGTTCGTGTTAGGGTCGGTCACCGTCACATGTCGCTCAACCAAAGCTCAAGCTCATGCGTTGTCAGGATTCCCTCCCACATGCTCGGATTGCTGGGTTCGACCTACATCATACCCTGCGTATCTCGTCCTTAACTACCTTGCCCTCATGGTTGTTGTCTGTATCGAGAGGTAGGAACCACATCTAAATTGTACATTATTCTATATTGAAAACACACATCACCCCTTTCCAACATACATCATTTTGGGCCGCATGCAAGAGGTGCTGGTTTTGTGGTCCCTCTCGTGCGATTTTTATGATGGTTCAATCTATTGGCCCAAGCGGTTTATCGACAACAATAGTTGTCGTTTGACCAAACGATAGATTCATTGGTCCGTCTTATGTTAGGTCATGGCGACATGCATGTATGACCAAAGTATTGATCATTACGTGCATCTGCCCCGCTGACACGAAGTGGGAGGTGGTGGGCCAAGCATCCTAGCTAGGTACCACATTATGTCATTATAGATATATCCAAGGGTGCTTTCGGGTTTGAGAGGCAGGTGCCACCAAAGCTATGCATTGTGTATATAAAGTTTTAAACATCCCCAATATTCCTACATATATTTGGCCACTTCCAGGTGGTTCTTGACTTATGGCCCCTCTCATCGATCTTCGACGAAGCGCCCAACCGTGGGCCTGCACGGTCAAAGTTATGCATTGGAATTTTGAACATCATAGACCGCCCTTTTCACTCATATATATTTGGGCCACATGCTGGTGTGGCTGTCTTCTGAACCTCTCTAACGTTTTTTTTGGTGCAAAGACTCTGATGACGCTCAACGGACACGGTATAATATCTTAACCGTGTGCGATACCAGTGTGCTGTAAATCACCAAAACTACACAAGCGCGAGCAAAGGTGGAGGTACTGGCTCAACCGTGTGCGATGCAAGTGCGCTGTAAAATCACCACAACCGCGCAAGCATGAGCAAATGGTGGAGATACTGGCTTAACCGTGTGTGATGCAAGTGCGCTGTAATATCACCACCTGTGCAAGCTAAAGGCAGGTAAGTTTATTTGGAAATTAGGACGAACCGTCTGCGATAGACCAGCTAGCTAGAAATATAAAACAAACTACCTGCCTTGAGGGTTGCAAAAATTGGCGGTTCCGCCACTTTTCCTTATTATTGGACCGTGCGCGATCTTGGGCACTCCCGCCCCGCATCAATCCCTTTACCCAAATTTTAGTAGCCACCCACACTTCTCCAGCACCGACCTGATAGTAAAATTGCAGTAGCCGAGGCATTTGAACCATCGCGCTCCCTCGTCCACCACCATCTCCACCCACCATTACTAAAATTCTCAGTAGCCGCGGCGTATCCTCAAACACCCCCCTCCACAGTCACCCACCCGCCCCCCTCCCCCCTTGAACCCTAGCTCGCGGCCGCCGCCGGCACCGTCGCCAACCCCTGCCGGTCTGCCCGTGCCTCCTAGCTTAGATAATAAAGTTCAGGTTACCCAGCGATTCCCGTACCGTCGCCCCACTCCCCTAAGTTTTTAGATGACGCCTGCGGTGTCCCTCCCCACCAGATCCACATCCCTGCTCTAGAATGTCGCAGCCTAAGATCGACCATGTATCCCAGGGGGCCCGACGAGCGTTCGATAGGGAAGAGGTTTATAATGGCCTCTCCGGCAGACGTTAGCAAGGTGGCCGCCGTTCGCCCCGACCTGTCGATCCCGGAGCAACACGTCGCCGCGGAAGCCGACAAAGACGTTGACTACCTTGCCATGCTGAAGGCTTCATGTCAGCGGGCTAGCGTATTACTGTATCTCGGGAAAGCTGGCTATGAAATCAAGCTCGTCCACAGCGATGGCTTCACGTGGGCCATGTCATAGGTTAAGTGGTCTATCCCCAACCCCTCTGGTTCAACTGCCGTCGATCTCTTCGATGGCCCTGCCGCTAATCTCCTCCGCCAAGCGGTCAAGGATTTGTGATCTATGGCGGCGGCGTGGGATCCTCAATTGCCAAGTCAAATCTCATCGACCACGACCACGAGGAGGGCAGCCATGAAGGTTCTTCCAAGGTGAAACATCCCATCTGTGACATCAGAGAGCGCACCATGGGTCTGTGCTCTTCCAACTGGAAGGATCCCGTCGGTGAAATGCGAGGCAACATCCTATCAGCAAATCTTACCTTTTCTAGCTTGCCAACCCGTACCCTTTGTTGTAGTAGCATTTGTCATGCGGTGATTTAACTGTGCGTGTTTAATTATTTTAGTTATGCAAAAATGTATTGTTTAATAGGGCTATGTGATGTTTAAGTATGAATTGTCCACTTCAGTTTCACGAATGGCTATATTTGGTTTTTTATAGTGAGTAGATGCCTTGTTTATCTGTATTTGGTTGTTAGGTTGGTTGGAGTGAGCATTTTTTCAGTTATCGAGCAGATGCATTGTTTATCTGTATTTGGTTCTCAGTTTGGTTGCAGTGCGCATTTGTCCAGTTATCAAGCAGATGCCTTGTTTATCTGTATTTGGTTGTTAGGTTGCTTTTTTTAGCATTTTCCAGTTATCAAGCAGATGCATGCGTTGTTTATCTATATTTGGTTGTTAGGTTGCTTTTTTAGCATTTTTCCAGTTATCAAGCAGATGCCTTGTTTATCTTTATCTGCTTGTTAGGTTGGTTGCAGTGAGCATTTGTCTAGTTTTCAAGCATATGCCCTGTTTATCTGTATTTGCTTGTTAGGTTGGTTGCAGTGAGACTCTGTCCAGTTTTCAATGGCTATAATTGGTTGTTATACTGGTCATTTATGCCATGTTTATTTCAGTCATTCACAATGTGTTGTTCATTATGTGCAAGTCGGAACTGTGCCGCTTGACTACATCAATACCAGTTTGAATGGCTATATTTGGTTCCAGTTATTCCTGGTGTAGTTAACACATGCCCTTTATTTCAGTTTTACACATTTATCCAGTGTGATGTTTAAGCATTACCTACGTTCTATTCATTTTTGATAGTACCAGTTGGAATTGCAATATTTGATGGCTGTTCAGCTAGCTGTCGGTAACATTGCCTTCCATTTTATATCTGCTTTAACAGCATGCGGAAACCAACACATTCAAGCTATCATTTGGAGATGATGTTGTTTACCTTTGCTATATTTGTTTGATGTTAAGGTTGATGTACTTATCATGCCTTTCCACTACTTATGCAGGGCAACAACGGGAGTGACCACCATTTTCCACCGAGGTTAGCTTCATCCCTCGGCTTGTACTCCCCCCGTCGTTCCTGACGATGTAGAAAAGTAGGGGCCTTTCTGTGCCCCTTTACTTTTGCACGGGCAGTTGTAGCCACACCTGCGGCCACGCTTGGTGGGGCAGATCAGGAAGCCAAGATACAAGACTACCAGCGCAGTGCTCAAGCCAGAGGCGCGAAGAGCAAAGCGAGAAGATGGGTTTACCCCAGCAACACCCTTGCCGGGGACGACCTACGCTGCCCCGACAAGAGCCTTGCCGGGGCGACGTGCCCAACACCAGCAAGACCGCCAGCCTTGAGCCTGAGAGTTCTGACACCATCGACAACATTGGAACCAAGGCTCGGGGGGCTGCATGGTGGCATGCAGATCTTTTTGAAGGCCAAAGGCCTTCAAGACTAGATGAGAACCAGAAGACGAAGACCCCCGGGAAGACCCTTGCCGGGGATGCCCACGAGACCCTGGCAAGACCCTTGCGGGGGACATCTGCGGGGCCGAGGCCAGGCCCGCACTTGCCAGAGTGTCACTGCCCCGCACCCACTCCGACGTGGCGGCCAGCCCACCAACTAGGCGCGCGCCTGCGTGGCAGCATACAGCTTCTAGGCCAACTAACCAAACACCTGCGTGGTGGCATGCAGATCTTCGTGAAGACCCTACCACCGCACCAGCTCAGCAGCCAGCCGGCCAGCGTGGCGCTGCATGCCTCGTCACCTTGGATGCGCGACGAAGCAAGGCGAAGCGATGATGGACGGGACGAGCTTCTTTGTCGTCCCCGATATAGCAAGAGGACACGTAGGCGGCGCATTAAATGCATTTGTCCTATGATGTTAGGAGATAAACTTGTACACTGTACATACTTTCCACCTCTAGTGTGCCACTGTGGCAACCCCTTTGACATATAAAAGGAGGCCGAGGCGTACTGAGGAAGGATTCGGACTTTTTGGACTAGGCAAGCACCGCAGCTTGTTCAAGGGCTCAAGAAAACTAAATACACCCAAAGCAGGACTAGGGTTTTGCGCATCGTTTGCGGCCCGAACCTGGGTAAAAATCCCCCCGTGTTGATCTTCTCGACCCGCTCTTTGCGCAGCCCCACCCCCCGCCAACCGTAGTAGGGATTCCCCGTGATCCCATAAGTGTCGTCCCTGAGCCCCGACATCTTTGGCGCGCCAGGTAGGGGGCGCTGAGGCTGTGAGAATCCGGTTTTGAAGTCAACTCATCGACTCCTTCGTCGCGATGGCTCGAGAGAAGAAGGCGACGTCGATCAGCCACGCTCTGGTGCCATCAGCTAGGTGAGGCGGCGCTGTCCGCATCCGCAACAACCACGTGCACGGCGACGGAAAAGCTAAGTCACGCAAAACTTTGAGTGATTTTCCTTTTTATAAGGTTATTCTCCTCGAAAGATCTGGCCCTTTGTATGGAAAAGCTGCACGCAAGGGAACCCTTCCTCTATTGGCAACGCCCTTGTTCTGCTTCGAGTCCGCTCAACAATTCAAGCGGCTGCGCTCAGAACAGCAAGGTGGCTTGCCCGGCAGCAAGCGCCCCCTGGCAGGCTGCTAAGGATCCGTTCCTCCAAGCGTCGTAGCATGGGTTTTGCACGCCGGCAAACCTATCCAATTGGGCGTAGGGTGTTTACATACAAAGAAAGATCAAACAGGAAGATAGCATGCTTCATTTCAAAGTACTACATAGTTATATTACATCAATGATTGTTGCGGTTCTAACTTAAGATAAATTGTCTTGGGCATGAACCCGCAGCGGCAAGGAGAAATGGGGTGGCTAGTCCCAGCGCTGGCCCTCCACCCTCTTGACTCTGTCGACGAATCTGATGATGGGCTCGATACGCTCTTTGAGCACCGTGGGGTCCGCATCCTCCGGCAAGCTCTCCAGCGCACTGGCGAAGTCGATGCTGGGGTTCTAGAACGCCACCTTGGTGAGCACCTTGGTCAGGGCGCCCCGGCAGAGCCTGCGGGACTCGTTGGCCAGATAAGCCACTCGATTGGAGCGGAGCTGCTCGAGGGCGTTGAGGATGCGCTCGAAGAACAAGGTCGGCCTGGCATTGGGGCTCATGTTCGGCTCCTGGGAGTACCTGACATCCGGCATGCCCATGATGGCTAGCTGCGCGGTGAGCCTCCCCGTAACGTCGACGAGGCGGCTGATCCAGAGATTGACGATGCCCACATATTCCTTATGGGCGGCGGCGTCATCACTCCGCAGCTGCATCTCGGTCTCGAGGGCCTTGTTTAGGGTCTCCTCTCGGGCTGTGACCTCTGAAAGCATCCCCTCCAAGCCGTCCAGTTTCAGCTTCAGATTGTTAATGGAGTCGTTGGCCTCGAAGAGCAGCTTGGCCTTGTCGGAGATGGCGGCCTGCGAATCCGCCAGAGTGCAGTTGCCCGTGTCCCTCTCCTCCGTCAGCGTCAAGATCTCCTTCTTCAGCTGCCCCAACTCCAGCTCTAGCTTCTCCACCTTGCTAGCGTGGTCCAGGGCTAGAGCATCAAGTGCGTACTTATGCTTCTGCTCTAGCTCCTGGGTCCATTGCACGACGATCTTCCCGATTTCCTCGTCCTTGCCGCAGAGCGTGGCGGCAAGCGCCTGCTCGCGGGCAACGGGGTGTTCAGCAGAGCTTGCTGCTGCAGCCGGGCAGCTTCCTCTTTGGCGGCCTGTTCCTTCGCCGTCTCTTGGGCCTTCTCGATGTCGGCCTGCTTCAGGATGAGCTCTCGCTTGCGCTCCTCTAGCTCACCCTGGGCAGTCCTCAGTTCTTCCCGAGCCTCACCGAACCAGACTTGCGTGTGAGCAACGTGCTCCTCAAAATCTGCCTCCGCCTTGTCCACCGCCGCCATCCTGGAGTTCATCTTGTCTTGGCGGGCACGTTGGAGCGCCTGGAGCTTTTGGAAGTTGGCGCTCATGGCCCGGAGGAGCTGCTCCTCCTGGGAACTGCCGCCGCTGGCGCTCGGTTCGTCAACAACCTGGAGCCCGGCGGTCGCGAGCGCCTCGTCATCAAACACCTCCCCTTCGGCCGGTGCCCTGGTGCTTGCCATCCATGGCAGGCGGATGAACAAGTCATCGCCGACCTTCAGGTATTTTCCCGGCGCGGGGGCTGCAGGGGAGGAAGGTTGGTCGTTGGCCACCTCCTCCTCGGCAGGCTTCTTGGCATCCTCCTTGGCAGAGGCCTTGTCGGCCTCCTCGGCAGCAGCCTTGTCGGCCTCCCCGGTAGACCAATTGTTGGCCTCCTCGGTGGCGGACTTGGCGGCTTCCCCAGCCGCGATCCTAGCGGCCTCGGCTACGGCGTCCTTGGCGAGCTCCTCGATGACGGTGTCGATGTCCTCCTGGTCCGTCGAGAGAGGGTCTGGAAACCAGAAAGAAGGATGAAGCGGGGTCCAAAATCAAAACTCAGAACAAAGAAAAGGAAGAACAGGGACGGGAGGCAAGCAACTTACCCATGTCGGGCTGGGAAGAGGTGGTTCCCTCCGCGCCAACATTCGTTGCCGGGACGGAGCCACCAGCACCCAAGCTCGCCTCCCCTTCCTCCATGCGCGTGGGCTTGGCGGTAGATGCCCTTGCCAGTGACAACCCTCTGGGTGGCATGGTTGATGGGGGCGGCGTGTTGGGGGTGGCCCTCAATTGCTCCTCCTGTTGCCGCTCTCCTCCTGCAATCCCGACAAGGTCAGTATCAAAGAATCCACACCCCAACGCCCGTCAATGGGGAGTGAGTAATGGACTCATGCTGGGGGCTGGAGTGAGGGCTGCGCTGGGGATTGTTGTCTGGGCTGATCACCACCAACGCCGGCGTGCGCGGAGCGCTCGCCGAGGGCTGGACACCCGTCGAAGCCTTGGCTCTCTTTGCCACCCTCTGGGCGAGCGTCTCCGTGGAGTTGCAAAGACAAGATTAAATCAAGGAAACATGGCGCGGGTAGAGGGTCAGGAAATGATGAGGGGTAAGATACTCACTCGTCCTCCTCCGTTGGCCTCCTCTTCCTCTTTGGGCTGAAGGACCCGAGATCGAAGTCGACCTCCGGGGTGGCGTCCGCAGGGGGAGGCGAAGGCGAAGGCGTCCTGTGCCGCTTGGATGAGGAAGAAGCGGCGGCCGCGGCCTTCTTCGCTGCCGCGGCCCTAGTCTCGCGTGCGGGCTGTCCCTGGGCTTGTTGCCGCCGCGTGTTCCTGCCGGGCCGGACCGGTTCGCCGGAGCTAGCCCGCCATAGGACGCATTTCCTCTCTGGGGCTGAGGAGTCGTCTTCCTCGGTCTCCTCTCCGGCCGACTCCTCGACCACGTCTTCAACGAGGGGAGCCCCGGCGCCGGCACCGCTGGCTTCCCAGTAGACCCCGCCCACTCAGCAAACTCTTTCTCTTTTGCGGCCGTGTCGGCCTCATCCTCCATGGTGCCCACGCTGCCGGCCTCCTTAGCAAGTGCCGCCTCCTCCGCCTTGGCGGCAATGTACGCCAGCTCTTCCTGGGTGGTGTCGTGGACGAGCAGTAGCTCGTCACGAATATACCTCTCCGACAGGTTGTCGAAAAATGCTTGCACCCGCTCCGCCTCCGGCTCGGCCTAGGTTGGAATGAGGCCGTGCGCGTTGAAGTCCGGCTTCATGGCGATGATGGCAGTCTGGCAAGAATTGTTGCTCAACGGGAGCATTCCCGCTGGCAACCCAAACAGAGACCCGCCGGCCTTCTCGGCCTTGCCGGTCCTCTCGACCCCGCCGGTCTCGTCAACCTTGAGCTAAAAAAGTCTCTGGCAGAGGTGGGTGTGCTGCAGCACTGTGAAGTTGTGGTCCAGGCCAGGGGGGAGCCTCATGACGTCGGCTGCGTTCCTGAAGTCCTAGGCCGGCCTCCCCTTATTGTGCAGTGGGGCAATCCGGCAGCGGATGAAGTGAGCCCCAATCATCACGAGATTGAGCCCGGCCATGGTGAGGCGATGAATCCTTGTGGTGGCGACCGTGAGCTTCTTGTTGTCGGCGTCGACATCACTCCATTCCTTGCCGCGAACCGGCGGCTTCCGACGGACCCAGCAGAACTCCTGCGGATCTGCCTCCTCGATCCAGCACCACCGGCCCCGCCACTCTTCCCACCTCTCCTTCTGGGCACCCTCCGGGTACGTGCCCCTGCTCTAGGTCCTCGGGATCCAAGTAATACAGCTGGAGATGGCGCCCCCTGGCTGGATGCGAGGGGTGAAGTATTGGCGGAAGAGTGTCGTGCTGGGGTGCACTCCGGCGAAGCCCTCGCAGAGATGGGCGAAGAAGGCCATGCACGCCACGGCGTTCAGCGTGAAATCCAGAAGGTGGAAGCGATAGGTGTGCATGATGACGTTGAAGAAATCTGAGAAAGGGGGGCAAAGCCCGCGGGAGAAATAATCAATGAAGAAGGGATACCGGTTTGGGCCGGCCTTGGCGAAGGCGGCGGGGACGATGCACATGGCAGGGTGTCCCGACGTCTCCCTTCCCCACAGGGGCCTGAACATGTCCGTGAGGGTGAGCGCATCGACCGTCGAGGTGACGAGGGCGCACTGCATCCGCATCTCCACCAAGTCACTCTCCTACGCCTCCTTCCCCCCGGCGTCCTTGGTCGCTCCCTTGCCATTGCTCGTCTTGGGCGCCATGGCGGCTAAGAGGGGGTGAGGGACAAAAGGCAATGTGGCACGGCGGCGGCGAGCAGGGGCGAGAGGTTCAACTTGCGTTTCAAGAAGAAGAGGGGAATGGCAGTTTCCTAGATTGGAAAAGGCACAGAGGGTAAATGAGCAGCGCCCCTGTGGTTTTGTCTTTTATGGGGAGAGCGCGGGCTGCGTCTTAACTATTCACCACGACATGACGCAAGCATGCAGCAACCGCTGCACGCATGACCCCCACGTCATGCACTCAATGCGGGTTGTGGGGAAGCACAACTGGCATGGGAGTTACCACGGTTAAAACTCGGCCACGCGTACCCGCACACCGTTCTGGGCCTGTCCCAACAACGCTTCGCGCTTATGTGTGGCCCAGGCCCGGGGGCTCCTGACGGTGTAAAAAAGTAGGGGCCTTTCTGTACCCCTTTACTTTTGCACGGGCAGTTGTAGCCACACCTGCGGCCACGCTTGGCGGGGCAGAGGAAGCCAAGATTCAAGACTACCAGGGCAGTGCTCAAGCCAGAGGCACGAAGAGCAAAGGGACAAGATGGGTTTCCCCCAGCAACACCCTTGCCGGGGAAGACCTATGCTGCCCCGGCAAGAGCCTTGCCAGGGCGACGTGCCGAACACCAGCAAGACCGCCACCCTTGAGCCTGAGAGTTTTCACACCATCGACAACATCGGAACCAAGGCTCGAGGGGCGCCTGCATGGTGGCATGCAGATCTTTCTGAAGACCAAAGGCCTGCAAGACTAGATGAGAACCAGAAGACGAAGACCCCCGGCAAGACCCTTGCCGGGGACGCCCACGAGACCCCGGCAAGACCCTTGCCGGGGCCATCTGCGGGGCCGAGGCCAGGCCCGCACTTGCCAGAGTTTCACTGCCCCACACTCGTTCCGACTTGGCGGCCAGCCCGCCAACTAGGCGAGCGCCTGCGTGGCAGCATACAGCTTCTAGGCCAACTAGCCAAACACCTGCGTGGTGGCATGCAGATCTTCGTGAAGACCCTGCCACCGCACCAGCAAAGTAGCCAGCCAGCCAGCGTGGCGCTGCATGCCTCATTACCTTGGACGCGCGTCGAAGCAAGGCGAGGCGGTGATGGACGGGATGAGCTTCTTTGCCGTCCCCGATAAAGCAAGAGGACACGTAGGCGGCGCATTAAATGCATTTGTCCTATGATGTCAGGAGATAAACTTGTACACTGTACGTACTTTCCACCTCCTGTGTGCCACTGTGGCAACCCCTTTGACATATAAAAGGAGGCCCGAGACATATTGAGGAAGGATTCAGACTTTTTGGACTGGGCAAGCACCGCAGCTAGTTCAAGAGCTCAAGAACACTAAATACACCCAAAGCAGGACTAGGGTACCCCCCCCCCCCCCGTGTTGATCTTCTCGACCCGCTCTTTGCGCAGCCCCACTCCCCACCAACCGTAGTAGGGATTCCCCGTGATCCCATAGGTGTGGTCCCTGAGCCCCGACAGTTCCATAATGTAGTGCATATAGATCCAGGCCTGGACACTTGTTAGCTTCTAATATTGACTTTTTGCTTGTAGGTACATATGCCCTTGGCAAGGATCCATGCATCAACCCTTTTTGCATATGGGGCAATGAGATATTCATGAACAAGCATCAAGTGAGGAAACTGATAAGCATTATTAGCAAAAAGATACGAATGGTGGCAACAAATTATTTTTTTATGCTCTATCCAACACAACAGTAAGTTGTAGGATGGTAACTACAAACTCTGCAACCTTCTCTTTTTACTGCCCGTAATGAGATGTTAGACAACAATGTCTGAATCTTTTTTGTTCGCAGTGGTTCCCGAAGCAGTTCACTCAAGATTATCTCACAAAGTACATGATTGCTGGACACGCAATGAAGGTTAAAATATTTTATACAGACTACAATGAGCATCCAAAAGTCGTAATGAAGACAGTGAAGGATGGACGGGCAGCCATCACAAGGGGTTGGCCTAGAGTCGTGCGCTCATTACACATGGAGGAGGGCACAATATGGGCATTCCGCTTCACCTTCTCCAGCCACCAGAATGTCTTTCGCCTCTCTCTTTATAGTCTTTAGTACAACTTTGGTTCATCATTCTTTACTTGGTGCTTCTGTAGTTCTATAGTAAATGTACCTGTGCATCGAATTATGCATTCGTGGTTGAACCTATATTTGTAATAAACATGGTTGGATATGAAATAAGTGATTGCCTACTTTCAAATTCAAAACATGTGTCAAAAAATGCTCACACTATTGCCAACCTCTTAAGGTGCTGCCAGGTAAACTGTGAGTAAATGAGAGGAAATTAAGAGAAGGAAAGAGAGTGAAAAATTAGCACTAGCCTTAGAGCCAACCATATCTATGAGCGAATGTATTGATAGCTCTTGATGACATGACAATATTATATAGCCAGCTTCTCTAATATGTTGTCTTCTTTTGCAGATAAAAAAAGACTTGAAAGTGAAAAATGTATTGCAATATAAAAATCTCATCAAATGCCTTGATCTTCACCTTACAGAACTTCATTTGATCGACTACCGAGGCACCACATCTGAGATTAAATTGGCTAGGTTCTTTGTTCTGGAGGCAAGTGTGCTCAAGGTAATGATGTTTGGCGTGCATTGGCGCAACAATGAATGGCGTACTGATCACCGCAAGCATCAGGGTGGTGGACTTTAGTTTGTATGGTTGCATCCACTTAAAGTAACAAAAAGTTCTTACGTGAACTTCCTAATAACTCCGTCTTCATAGGTGCAGCATTACTCCTAGAATTTGTAATATTAGTTTGAAACTTGTAATGTTATGACTATCCAGCACAAGGTATTATGTTATGATAAATGTTCGCATGCATAGGTGCGGCAACGATATACCCATTACTCATGGCAACGCATGGAAAATTATCTCGACACGGCTAGTTGTAAGGAGGCTAGCTCTACAGCCATGATGATAGTGACTGCACATGGTGAGGCTGGCTTTGGTATGCCGAACACGCTGCCTACACTCAGGTGTCATCTCCGGCGCAGGGTCTTGTCAGTTCACTATGAGGAGCAGCACATAATAATTTGACCACCAGGTAGTACAGTACTACTACACTGGTAGTACTACTAGTACTACCACCATCTGGATTTACTAGTACTGCCACCTCCGTCTGGCTTTAGTATTTGACTAGAAATATCTAGTAATAGATGTCACAAAAAATATACTACTCCCTCCGTAAATAAATACATGGAGTATTGTTTTATTCGGTTTTGAATGTAGTTTCCGATGATATTATACACTCTCCCTTCCGATAGATGGCTCAAATCTGAAATCTCATCAATCAGACTACTGGTGCATTAGTCATGTTACGAAAACCAAATAACCCTAAAACTTTTAGGCGAGGCACATTAACTACCCACCTCATTCCCTATTTTTCCACAAAAAAAGAGATCAGCCAATAGGAGATGTGGGGCGTGTATGCATTCAATGACTTGAGAGTGCTCAATTATGTGCATTCAGTGACATTAATTACCAAATAAACATCAAGTTCTCTCGTTTTTCCCCAAGTTGGTCTCGGTGAGATGACTACACTACACCGGTACAGAGGGAGTAAGGGACAAGGAGTAGATGGCCAACACACACGTGAATGCAACACAGTCTATACTTCTCATATAAAGGCTTCCCACTAGTCCAATCCATCTACAAAATCCTACGCACCTACACACCCTAACCAAGGGAAGAGTAATCACTCCAATCGCAAGATCAGTTGACCAGAAGCTAGACTCATGGAGGCGATGACTGCGAGCATGAGCCGACTGTGCTAGATGGTCCATGATGCCGGCCTGCGGCCCCGCACAGAGGAATGTCTCTAGGTCATGCTTGAGGCCGCCAGGGTGATAGGCCTCTTGGACGATAGCTTCGTCTCCTTGTTTGATGAGGCCCTCGTAGGCTTCCTCAACAAGTTCACCATTGTCAAGAAGCTCAAGGACGACCTTGACATATGCATCAATCCCACGCGGCCAGGCTCTGCGATGCCCGCCACTCTCAATGGCCTCTACGGTGACAACCTCTTCGATGCACTGGTGGCCCTGCAACTGCCCGCTGTCGCACCAGAGAATGTCCACCTCAAGGTCGCGCTCGCCGCCCCGTGCCTGGTGCAGCAAGAAACAATCGACATAATCACCCATGTCTACAAGCAAATCGTCGACAAGTACTACTATGTGCCAAAGGAGGACGATAGGACGTTGGCCTTCTTGGACCGGAGGGCAACCTTGGACAACATTGTTCAGAAACACGTTGAGCCTGCCAGCAACGCCGCTGCTCCCCGCCGATCGGTTGGTGACCCAGCGGACTAGGGTGAGAGGATGACGTTGATGGATCCGCATGCATCTTTATTTTTGTGTCAATTCCATGTACGTACCATGCATGAACCGCGCCACAACCAAACTTCTTATATATTAATATTGACGTATAATGGGAATGTTTAGGTCCCACGTAAGAAATGGGAATGGATTTCAAATACGGTGGTTCAATTTGTGAAGGCACACACATAAACAACCAAAACAAAGTCTTTTTGGCACAAAGAGCTGGCACGTTAGAATCAGAAACAGATGTAGTATTGAAACCATGGGCGTTCTACTAACCATTGAAGTGCTGCCATGGATCCCTCTATTAATTGGCTAGAAGGAGGCGTCGTGTGGGGTACTACCTCAGTCCTGGTTTATTGTTCTCCTTATTGTTTTGTGCCAAATTTTGACTATGAATTCAATTAACAAAATGTTAATGCATGTCACAAAAAATAGTATCATTGGAAACTATGTTCAAATACGAATCCAACCATATAAATGTTTATAACATACATTAAAAAAATTCAATGAAATCTATGGAGAAAATTTGACACAAAATATGGAAGCACCAACAAATTAGGACAAAGTTTTTGAGTAGACGGGAGGCATGCGAGCAGACCGCTGTACAAGCTCACCTAGATGGTCATTCTGTCTCACCCCTCAACGCAAAGTGGCTAGGCATATCACTTACATGTGGGATCGCATGTAAGAAAAGTAATGATGGCCAAAACTGGCAAAACTCCCCAGCTTATCACGCGGGAAAAGCCCAGCACTAGCGTTTTGAATTGTTATTTCTATTTTTGGGGGAAGATCGTTATTTCTATCTATCGCTCGTGCTAGAAGCAGAACCGACTATCAAGTTGGACCGCAATTGAGCAAACCGACTATGGGCAAACCCCCGCCCCACCCACTGCATGATGGCCGAGTTAGAGAAACGAGGAGGAAGCAGAGATAGTTGTAGCACGGGCTCCAAGAAATATGGTGTCAGATGGGAGTCGTGCTGGTGGCATGTGTCATACTCCTGGATGTGAATGCTTGTTTTGGCCCATGCCACCCTACTATATCGAGGATTCGAGGTGCTAGTTACGTATAGTGAACACATTAACGTATGGCCCACCTCACAGTGTGGCCAAATTCCCTGGAGTCTGTGATAGGCTAAAAAGTGTTCTTTGTGAGGGTGGATGGCTGGTCTCAATTTTAAAACATGTAGTATTACGTATACGTTGATGTATGGATAGTGCAACAGTTTTCAAAGTTTGAATCCAAACATCAGAATATTGTTCTACCATTGATTGGACTCATCCGACAACCTAGGATGATGGGATTCGCACCTGCAGTAAAAACACCCACCTGCCACGCAAAGCATGTGAAGGTAACTAGTAGTACTATTGTTGATTAGACTCATCCGATAACCTGTTGCAATGCACGTATTCGGAAAAAATTGACACGTCACAACACCCACTCTGAGAAGCGACTCGAAAGCCATTCACAAATTTTAGTAAGTTTACCACAGACATATCATTTAGTATTACATACAAGTCATCAACGCACAACCACAACGAGGATACATTATTAATATTAAAGTTTTTATCACACAAAAAATAACAAAGCGATGAAATAAACTTCAGGTCAACCAATCCTTGGTGTTGGAAACGCTTGCTTTGAACCATAATTGATTCTCTCAGTAGGGCCAGCTATTGTCAATATCGAGACCAACACAAAACTCATCATCCAGGCTGAAGCGGCCTATATCAGGACACATATGGTGATAGCCAGGGTAGGGAACCATAGCAATGTCAAAGGTATAGATACAGTTGCTTCTCATAAATGGTAGTAACGTTGAGCCAACAAATAGCTAGATCACCTTTCACCATCATTGGATAGTTTAGTCCAAGGAAGAGCGAGTTTTCTCCAAGACTATCAATATTTAACCAGGTAGAAGTGAAGGAAATATGCCCAGCGGCAATAATAAAGTTGTTTTTATATATTTCCTTATTCATGATAAAGGTTTATTATTCATGCTATAGTTGTATTGATCGGAAACTTAAATACATGTGTGAATACATAAACAAATACCGTGTCCCTAGTAAGCCTCTACTAGACTAGCTCGTTGATCAAAGATGGTTAAGGTTTCCTAACCAGAGACATCTATTGACATTTGAAAACAGGATCACATTATTAGGAAAATGGTGTGATGGACAAGACCCATCTGTTAGCTTAGCATATTGATCGTTAAGTTTAGTGCTATTGCTTTCTTGATGACAAACACATATTCCTTCGACTATGAGATTATGCAACTCCCGGATACCAGAGGAATACCTTGTGTGCTATCAAACGTCACAACATAACTGGGTGATCATAAAGATGCTCTACAGGAATCTCCGAAGGTGTTTGTTGAGTTGGCATAGATCGAGATTAGGATTTGTAACTCCGAGTATCGAAGATGTATCTCTAGGCCGTCTCGGTAATACACATCATAAGAAGCCTTGCAAGCAAAGTTACTAAGGAGTTAGTTGCAAGATGATGCATTACGGAATGACTAAAGAGACTTGCCGGTAACAAGATTGAACTAGGTATGAAGATACCGACGATCGGATCTCGGGCAAGTACCATACCGATGGACAAAGGGAATTACGTACGTTGTCATAACGATTCGACCGGTAAAGATCTTCGTAGAATATGTACGAGCCAATATGGGCATCCAGATTCCGCTATTGGTTATTGACCGGAGAGGTGTCTCAGTCATGTCTACATAGTCCTCGAACCTGTAGGGTCCGCACGCTTAATGTTCATTGACGATATAGTGTTATATGAGCTATATGATTTGGTGACTGATACGTCTCCAACGTATCTATAATTTTTTATTGTTCCATGTTGTTACATTATCAATCTTGGATGTTTTATAATCATTTTATAGTCATTTTATATCATTTTTTCGTACTAACCTATTGACATAGTGCCAAGTGCCAGTTGCTACTTTCTGCATGTTTTTTACATTGCAGGAAATCAATACCAAATGGAGTCCAAATGCAACGAAAATTTACGGAGAATTTTTTTGGACCAAAAGACACCTAATGGGCCAAGGCTGCACCTGGGGGCTGCTCCGTGGAGAGCACAACCCACCAGGGCACGCCAGGAGGCCAGACACGCCCTGGTGGGTTGTGCCCACCTCGGGTGCCCCTCGGACCGCCTCTTTGCTCTATAAATACCCCAATATTGTAGAAACCCATGGGGAGTCGACAAAAATCAATTCCAGCCGCCGCAGAGTCCAGAACCACCAGATCCAATCTAGACACCATCTCGGATGGGGTTCACCACCTCCATTGGTGCCTCTCTGAAGATGCGTGAGTAGTTCTTTGTAGACCTTCGGGTCCGTATTTAGTAGCTAGATGGCTTCCTCTATCTCGCTAAATTCTCAATACAATGGTCTCTTAGAGATCCATATGATGTAACTCTTTTTGCGGTGTGTTTGTTGGGATCGGATGAACTTTGAGTTTATGATCAGATCTATCTTTTTATATCCATAAAAGTATTTGAGTTTCTTTGATCTCTTTTTATGCATGATTGCTTATAGCCTCGTATTTCTTCTCCGATATTTGGGTTTTGTTTGGTCAACTTGATCTATTTATTTTTCAATGGGGAGCGGTGCTTTGTAGTGGGTTCGATCTTATGGTGCTTGATCCCAGTGACAGAAGGGGAACCGACACGTATGTATCGTTGCTACTAAGGATAAAACAATGGGGTCTACCTCTACATAGATAGATCTTGTCTACATCATGTCATCGTTCTTATTGCATTACTCTGTTTGTCCATGAACTTAATACACTAGATGCATGCTGGATAGCGGTCGATGTGTGGAGTAATAGTAGTAGATGCAGGCAGGAGTCGGTCAACTAATCTTGGACGTGATGCCTATGTAATGATCATTGCCTGGATATCGTCATGATTATTTGAAGTTCTATCAATTCCCCAACAGTAATTTGTTTACCCACCGTTAGCTATTTTTCTCGAGAGAAGCCACTAGTGAAACCTACGTTCCCCGGGCCTCTTTCTCATATTTTTACCCTTTGCGATTTATTTTCCTTTCCTTTTATTTTCAGATCTACTAAACCAAAAATACAAAAATATCTTTCTGCAAATTATCTTATTTATTTTATTTGGTATTTGATCTATCAATCTACTACAATTTTATCTCACGTCTGTTTGCCTATCTTGAGGCGCCGCTACCCGGAAGGGATTGACAACCCCTTTTACACTTCGGGTTGCGAGAATTTGTTATTTTTGTGCAGGTGTTGTTTACGTTGTGCTGCTTGGTTCTCCTACTGGTTCGATAACCTTGGTTTCTCATCTGAGGGAAATACCTACCGTTGCCGTGCTGCATCATCCCTTCCTCTTTGGGGAAATACCGACGTAGCTTCAAGCCGCATCAAAAGGAATTTCTGGCACCGTTGCCGGGGAGGATCTTCAACATATACTAGGTTCCTAATCAAAAATCTCATATCTTCGCAATTTACATTATTTGCCATTTGCCTCTCATTTTCGGCTCCCCCACTTCACAAAAAATGGGTTTTTATTCGCCCTCTTTTTCGTTCGACGTTTTCTCGTCAAATCTCTTGTTTTGTATGTTTTCTTGTGTTGCCACATGTCTTCTATTTGTTTGCATCTTCGCTTGCTAAAAATCTATTGATATGGATCCTCATCCACTAGCTAATCTTTTTAAGAGATCTAATTATGTTGGACCAGTTGCTAGTGATTTGAGTGCACTTGATTATCTCTATGAAGTTTTGCTTGAAATTCATGAATCTGAAGATTGTGATGAAGTGTTGGAAGAAGAAATTGATAAAGTGATTCATAATATTTCTTTCAATGAAAAGCATGATTGCAATGATGTTATTATTAATTCTATTAATGTCAATTGTGCTAATAATATGCAAAACCCCAAGCTTGGGGATGCTAATATTGCTATGTCCACTACTTATTGCAATGATCATGATTGGGGTGATAATGATTCTTATGATCTTGATAGTCTATTTAAGCCTCATGATGAATATGTTTGCAATAATATTGAAAGTGGGTTCGGAAGAGTGTCAACTCTAGGTAAAAATAATCCCACATATTTGGAGAGTGTTCAATCTTATGAAATTTTTGACAATAGTGGGTTCGGAGAGGTCATGACTTTAGTTGATGATAATCCCACTATTTTGGAAGAGTGTCAACTTGGCATGCATGTGGATCATGAAGAGAAAATTTTATATGATAGCTATATTTTTGAATTTGAGTATGATCCTACATGTAATTATTATCAGAGAGGAAAATATCACTACTGCAGGATGCTGCTAACGCGACACTACGATCAGAGACCCTTTGATGAAACTGTGTGCGATCCATTATCACAAACGATGGTGTAAAAAACTGTCAAAAAGGTGCAAAACATTTGCGATGGAGGATGCATCACACACGGTTCAGATTTCAGTTCTGTGTGCGATGCAGGGCATATGGTTCAGCTCAATTAACTGTTTGCGATGAGGAGGAACAAAAGAAATGGGCAGCCAGATGAAGGTGTGTTCGATATACAGCAGACGATTCACTCAGATGAACTGTTTGTGATTAGACACCACAAAAGAAACGGTCAGCCAGATCAAGGTGCGTGCGATATACGGCCTGCGGTTCACTCAGATGAACTGTTTGTGTTGAGACATGAGAACAGAAACGGTTCAACTTAACAAGATGTGTGTGATACGCGGCAAACAGGTCTGTAACCGGAAACGTGTGCGAAGACCGATAACAACACAGACGATTACTGCTAACAAGCCATGTGTGTTGTGAGAAAACGATTGCTGGTATACAATTGTGAGTGATTGATGAAAACATCACCGACGGGTTCCATTGTTTAGTCTGTGCGCGATGTGATTTTCTTTGTCCGCACAGCATCTACGCTCTGTCTACAGAGCATCAACATATATACTTAAAAAGACAGCATTGCATAACCAAATTAAGCATACAGTTACACAAGTGACTACAGACATAACATTTCCACACACCAAAGTAAGCAATTACATGCATACTAAAGTAGGAGAAACGAGGATCTAATCATCTACTTATTGTTGCGACGATGTTTGCCATTGCTCTGCTTCCGGCTGGATCCCTAGCCATTTTGGGGAAGGAGGCACTTCCTCATGTCAACGATCCGCCTGTACATGTCGTAGCTCGTGTACGCCTCCTTGGCCGCGTACACGATGTGTGATTTGTCGAGTTTCTCCATCCAGGCCGAGTGCCAGGCACGCTTGTCCTTGTTGCATGAATCCTTCATGTCTCTGTAGTTGGGGTCGATGATGGCCTCGGCGAGGTGAACCAGTGAGTCCTTCTCATGCTCCTTGCTGCCCCAGATCTTGTATTGGCCCTGGATGTCGACAAGATTCTGGCAGGCGATGCCCGAATTCTCGAGCGCCTTTACATCGTTGGTGATGTCCACCGTAGCGAACATGTAGTGGGGGATGTTAACAAGGAGAAACACTCGCAAGGCCTAGTGGCCAGGCAGTAGTGGTAGACGAGGACGTGGTGGCGCACACACATCTGGGCGACGGCAACCTTGGGATGAGACCCGGCACGAGTGCGGGTGTACTCGAGGTCGATCCCAACCACCTTGTACTTCTCCTCGGCAAGCAACAGCTCCATGATGTGGATGGAGTGCTCCACCCAGACTGGGTCGTTGGTGTACACCACCAAGAGGTCCATGAACCTTCTGTGGGTGTCCACCATGGCACGCATGGTGAACTGCTGCACGTCATCGGCAGCCGCGCAGGATACCCTCTAAGAATTTCTAGTGGTGGGTGTGCTTCTTTCAATGGTGGGGCGCGATCGAAAGGTTGGCCACTGTAATAAACGAGGGTCGGCCGACCTGTAATCGTCATGTCTTGTCACGACATTCATAGCGGACGATTCCAATGCACACTTGACAACACCGCACCGCATACTAGGGAAAAACCTTATACACAGAATCTTATCAGCAGCGCGATGATACGTCCATTTTGCATCATGCTTTTATATCGTTATTTATTGCATTATGGGCTGTTATTACACATTATATAAAACACTTATGCCTATTCTCTCTCATTTTACAAGGTTTACATAAGGAGGGAGAATGCCGGCAGCTGGAATTATGCGCTGGAAAAGGAGCAAATATTAGAGACCTATTCTGCACAACTCCAAAAGTCCTGAAACTCCACGAAAGTTATATTTGGAAATAATAAAAAAATACTGGAAGAAGAATCCACATCAGGGGGGCCTCCACCTGGCCACGAGGGTGGGGGCGCGCCCCCTGCCTCGTGGGCCCCCTGTTGGCCCTCCGGTGGCCATCTTCTGCTATATGAAGTCTTTCGTCTGAAGAAAAATCATAAGCAAGCTTTCGGGACGAGACTCCGCCGCCACGAGGCGGAACCTTGGCAGAACCAATCTAGGGCTCCGGCAGAGCTGTTCTGCTGGGGACACTTCCCTCCGGGAGGGGAAAATCATCGCCATCGTCATCACCAACGCTCCTCTCATCGGGAGAGGGCCAATCTCCATCAACATCTTCACCAGCACCATCTCCTCTCAAACCCTAGTTCATCTCTTGTATCCAATTCTTGTCTCATAGTCTGGGATTGGTACCTGTAGGTTGCTAGTTGTGTTGATTACTCCATGTAGTTGATGCTAGTTGGTTTATTTGGTGGCAGATCATATGTTCAGATCCTTTATGCATATTAATACTCCTCTGATTATGAACATGAATATGCTTTGTGAGTAGTTACATTTGAGAAGTCTTGCTATTAGTAGTCATATGAATTTGGTATTCGTTCGATATTTTGATGAGATGTATGTTGTCTCTCCTCTAGTGGTGTTATGTGAACGTCGACTACATGACACTTCACCATTATTTGGGCCCAGAGGAAGGCATTGGGAAGTAATAAGTAGATGATGGGTTGCTAGAGTGACAGAAGCTTAAACCCTAGTTTATGTGTTGCTTCGTAAGGGGCTGATTTGGATCCACATGTTTCATGCTATGGTTAGGTTTACCTTAATACTTCTTTTGTAGTTTCGGATGCTTGCAATAGGGGTTAATCATAAGTGGGATTCTTGTTCAAGTAAGAACAGCACCCAAGCACCGGTCCACCCACATATCAAATTATCAAAGTACCGAAGGCGAATCATATGAACATGATGAAAACTAGCTTGACGATAATTCCCATGTGTCCCCGGGAGCGCTTTTCTCTATATAAGAGTTTGTCCAGGCTTGTCCTTTGCTACAAAAAGGATTGGGCCACCTTGCTGCACTTTGTTTACTTTTGTTACTTGTTTCTCGTTACCAATTATCTTATCACAAAACTATCTGTTACCTATAATTTCAATGCTTGCATAGAATACCTTGCTGAAAACCGCTTATCATTTCCTTCTGCTCCTCGTTGGGTTCGACACTCTTACTTATCGAAAGGACTACGATAGATCCCCTATACTTGTGGGTCATCAAGACTCTTTTCTGGCGCCGTTGCTGGGGAGTGAAGCGCCTTTGGTAGGTGGAATTTGGTAAGGAAAAGTTATATAGTGTGCTGAAATTTACTGTCATTTGTTACTATGGAAAGTAATCCTCTGAGGGGCTTGTTCAGGGTATCTTCACCCCGACCAGTAGAGCAAAGAGTTGCTCCTCAACCTACTGAACCTACTGAAAATGAAAATGTCTACTTTGAGATTCCTTCGGGTATGATAGAAAATGAAAATGCAGGAGACGGAACAAAGCATCCTGATGAGCACCTAATATATGTGGATGAAGTTTGTGGATTATTTAAGCTTGCAGGTGTGCCCGATGATGTTATCAAGAAGAAGGTCTTCCCTTTATCTTTGAAGGGAGATGCATTGACATGGTATAGGCTATGTGATGATATGGGATCATGGAACTACAAACGATTGAAGTTGGAATTTCATCAGAAGTTTTATCCTATGCACCTTGTTCATCGTGATCGCAATTATATATATAATTTCTGGCTTCGCGAAGGAGAAAGCATCACTCAAGCTTGGGGGAGGCTTAAATCAATGTTATATTCATGCCCCAATCATGAGCTCCCAAGAGAAATAATTATTCAAAAAATTTATGCTCGGCTTTCTGATAACGATCGCACCATGCTCGATACTTCTTGTGCTGGCTCTTTTACAATGAAGACTATTGAATTCAAATGGGATTTATTGGAAAGAATTAAACGCAACTCTGAAGATTGGGATCTCGACGAAGGTAAGGAGTCAGGTATGACACCTAAGTTTGATTGTGTTAAATCTTTTATGGGTACCGATATTTTCCGTAAATTTGGCACTAAATATGGACTTGACTCTGAGATAGTAGCTTCCTTTTGTGAATCTTTTGCTACTCATGTTGATCTCCCTAAAGAGAAGTGGTTTAAATATCATCCTCCCATAGAAGTAAAAGTAGCTGCACCTATTAAAGTTGAAGAAAAGACTATCACTTATAATGATCCTATTGTTCCTACTGCTTATGTTGAGAAACCACCTTTTCCTGTTAGGATAAAGGATCATGCTAAAGCTTCAACTGTGGTTCGTAAAAGCAATATTAGGACCTATACACCTCCTGAGCAAGTTAAAGTTGAACCTAATATTGCTATTGTTAAAGATCTCTTGTCTGATAATATTGATGGGCATGTTATTCATTTCTGTAATGAAACTGCTAGAATTGCCAAACCTTATGCTAAAGATAAGCATAGACCTGTGGTAGGCGTGCCTGTTATTTCTGTTAAAATAGGAGATCATTGTTATCATGGCTTATGTGATATGGGTGCTAGCGCTAGTGCTATACCTCATGACATATACAAAGAAATTATGCATGATATCGCACCTGCTGAGATAGAAGATATTGATGTTACCATCAAGCTCGCCAATAGAGATACCATATCACCCATTGGAATTGTTAGGGATGTTGAAGTATTGTGTGGGAAAACTAAATATCCTGCTGATTTTCTTGTTCTTGGTTCCACACAAGATAGCTTTTGTCCCATTATTTTTGGTAGACCCTTCTTGAACACAGTTAATGCAAAAAGGATGTTGTTACTATTGGTCTAGGTGATATGTCTCATGAGTTTAACTTTTCTAAATTTCGTAGACAACACTATGAAGAGGAATTGCCTAGTAAAGATGAAATTATTGGTCTTGCTTCTATTGCCGTGCCTCCTAGTGATCCTTTAGAACAATATTTGCTAGACCATGAAAATGATATGTTTATGAATGAAAGAAGGGAAATAGATGAAGTACTCTTCAAACAGGAAGCCATCCTAAAACACAATTTGCCTGTTGAAATCCTAGGGGATCCTCCTCCACCCAAGGGTGATCCCGTGTTTGAGCTTAAACCATTGCCTGATACTCTTAAATATGCTTATCTTGATGAAAAGAAGATATATCCTGTTATTATTAGTGCTCACCTTTCAGAGCATGAAGAAGAGAGATTATTGAAAACTCTGAAGAAGCACCGCGCTGCTATTGGATATACTCTTGATGATCTTAAGGGCATTAGTCCCACTCTATGCCAACACAAAATAAATTTGGAGAAAGATGCCAAACCAGTTCGTGATCACCAACGATGGCGTAATCCTAAAATGAAAGAGGTAGTAAGAAAGGAAATACTAATGCTTCTTGAGGCAGGTATTATTTATCCCGTTGCTGATAGTCAGTGGGTAAGTCCTGTCCATTGTGTCCCTAAGAAGGGAGGTATTACTGTCGTTCCTAATGATAAAGATGAATTGATTCCGCAAAGAATTATTACAGGTTATAGGATGGTAATTGATTTCCGCAAACTAAATAAAGCTATTAAAAAGGATCATTACCCCTTACCTTTTATTGATCAAATGCTAGAAAGATTATCCAAACATACACATTTGTGCTTTCTAGATGGTTATCATGGTTTCTCTCAAATACCTGTGTCAGCCGATGATCAATCAAAGACCACTTTTACTTGCCCTTTCGGTACTTTTGCTTATAGACGTATGCCTTTTGGTTTATGTAATGCACCTGCTGCCTTTCAAATATGCATGATGGCTATAGTCTCTGACTTCTGTGAAAAGATTTGTGAGGTTTTCATGGACGATTTCTCCGTTTATGGATATTCTTTTGATGATTGCTTGAGCTACCTTGATCGAGTTTTGCAGAGATGTGAAGAAACTAACCTTGTCTTGAATTGGGAGAAGTGTCACTTTATGGTTAATGAAGGTATTGTCTTGGGGCATAAAGTTTCTGAAAGAGGTATTGAGGTTGATAAGGCCAAGGTTGATGCTATTGAAAAGATGCCATGTCCCAAGGACATCAAAGGTATAAGAAGTTTCCTTGGTCATGTCGGGTTTTATAGGAGGTTCATTAAGGACTTCTCAAAAATTTCTCGGCCTCTAGCTAATTTATTACAAAAAGATATACCATTTGTCTTTGATGATGATTGCGTAGAAGCATTTGAAATACTTAAGAAAGCATTGATCTCTGCACCTATTGTTCAGCCACCTGATTGGAATTTACCTTTTGAAATTATGTGTGATGCTAGTGATTATGCTGTAAGTGCTGTTCTAGGGAAAAGAGTTGATAAGAAATTAAATGTTATTCAATATGCTAGTAAAACTCTAGACAATGCTCAGAGAAATTATGCTACTACTGAAAAAGAATTCCTAGCAGTTGTATTTGCTTGTGATAAGTTCAGGCCTTATATTGTTGATTCTAAAGTAACTATTCACACTGATCATGCTGCTATTAAATATCTTATGGAAAAGAAAGATGCTAAACCTAGACTTATTAGATGGGTTCTCTTGCTACAAGAATTTGATTTGCATATTATTGATAGAAAGGGAGCTGAGAACCCCGTTGCTGACAAGTTGTCTAGGTTAGAGAATGTTCTTGATTACCCACTACCTATTGATGATAGCTTTCCCGATGAACAATTAAATGTCATAAATGCTTCTCATACTGCTCCATGGTATGCTTATTTTGCTAATTATATTGTTGCTAAATTTATACCAGCTAGTTTCACATACCAGCAAAAGAAAAAGTTTTTCTATGATTTGAGACATTACTTTTGGGATGACCCACATCTTTATAAAGAAGGAGTAGATGGTGTTATTAGACGTTGTGTACCTGAGCATGAACAGGAACAGATCCTATGCAAGTGTCACTTCGAGGCTTATGGAGCACACCACGCTGGAGATAGAACTGCACATAAGGTATTGCAATCTGGTTTTTATTGGCCTACTCTCTTCAAGGATGCCCATAAGTTTGTCCTTTCTTGTGATGAATGTCAAAGAATTGGTAATATTAGTAGACGTCAAGAAATGCCTATGAATTATTCACTTGTTATTGAACCATTTGATGTTTGGGGCTTTGATTATATGGGACCTTTTCCTGCCTCTAATGGATACACACATATTTTAGTTGTTGTTGATTACGTTACTAAGTGGGTAGAAGCTATTCCCACTAGTAGTGCTGATCATAACACCTCTATTAATATGCTTAAGGAAGTTATTTTTCTGAGGTTTGGAGTCCCTAGATATTTAATGACTGATGGGGTTCACATTTTATTCATGGTGCTTTCCATAAAATGCTTGCTAAGTATGATGTTAATCATAGAATTGCATCTCCTTATCACCCACAGTCTAGTGGTCAAGTAGAATTGAGTAATAGAGAACTAAAATTAATTTTGCAAAAGACTGTTAATAGATCTAGAAAGAATTGGTCCAAGAAACTTGATGATGCATTATGGGCCTATAGAACTGCATATATAAATCCTATGGGTATGTCTCCATATAAAATGGTTTATGGAAAAGCATGTCACTTACCTCTTGAACTAGAACATAAGGCTTATTGGGCCATTAAAGAGCTCAACTATGATTTCAAACTTGCCGGTGAGAAGAGGTTATTTGACATTAGCTCACTTGATGAATGGAGAACCCAAGCTTATGAGAATGCCAAATTGTTTAAAGAAAAGGTTAAAAGATGGCATGACAAAAGAATACAAAAGCGTGAGTTTAATGTAGGTGATTATGTATTGCTATACAACTCTCGTTTAAGATTTTTTGCAGGAAAACTTCTCTCTAAATGGGAAGGTCCTTACGTTATCAAGGAGGTCTATCATTCCGGTGCCATAAAAATCAAACATTATATCTCAGGTAATCCTATAAATGTTGAAACCAATGTTATTGAAACCGTAACCCCGGAGGAATACATAAGGGACACTTTCCGGAACGTTTCAGACTCCGAAAAGGAATAGGTATGTGGTACGGTAAGTAAACCAACTCCAAAACAGTTCTAAAGGCAATTTTTCTCCGTTTTAGAAAAAATAGAAAAATAAGAAGCTGTCCGGGAAGGACACGAGGGCTCCACGAGGGTGGAGGGCGTGCCCTACCCCCCTGGGCGCGCCCCCTACCTCGTGGGCACCTCGTGTGCTCTCCGGACTCCGTTTTCTTGCACGATACATATTTTGGTCGGTAAAAATTCATTATATAATCTCTCGAAGGTTTTGACTCCTGTATCACGCAATTGTCCTCTGTTTTCGTTTCGAGCTGTTTTTCTGACAGATCTAGATCATCATGACGTCTCCAAGCGCCCCCAAGGACAAGTTCTTCGAGAAGCTCATCAACCCTTACCTCGCAGAGGTGCTGCGACACCCTCAACCATTGAGATGTGTGATGGGTTGCTGCACATCCGCGACGTTGAGGGCCCGAAGGGGACCGGAAGCGTGGAGACGAGGCTCAAAGCAATGGAGCAACAAGTTTTCAAGTGCCAGGGGATGGTGGAACGTGGACTCAATTCCAACCACATGATGATCGCGGAGTTCACCAACAACCACAAGCTGGATGCCAAGAACATTGGGGAGACCATCTTCAAGCTTCACGAGAAGATCGAGCACCTTCAAGCCCAAATCTATGACCTGCAAAACCAAAACTGTGAGTATGAATATAGATTCAAAAGGATGAGTTTGGCTGCAGATTTGAGGATCCCGGAGACTCGATCATCCTTCTATGATGGTGAGCCTATGCCTTGGAAGATGGACGACAAGCCCACATCATCAACAACTCCGCTACCTTCCTCACCAACAAAGGAGACATAATCACATGGGTATGTGCACTCCCCTTGGCAACTGCCAAGCTTGGGGGAGATGCCCCGGTATCGTATCACCACCACATCTCTATCTTTACCATTTTTCTTAGTTCGATCCTATTAGTAGTATTTTGATCTAGTAGAATAAAAGTTTTGGTATGATCTAGTTTTGAGTTTTGCTTTATGATCCCTCTATGTAATCGAGCCCGTGAGCTATATAATAAAGATTAGTGTTGAGTCAAGGGCTTGATTATCTTGCTATGATCTTGAGGGAATAAAAGATAAGAGAAAAGAATAAAAAGAAACAAAGAGATCATATTGATCTTATTGAGAGTAATGACTTCACATAGAAAGAGTATGATGATTAAAAATTGTTGGGAGTTGGCAAACATAGCTTTGGTCATTGTTGCAATTAATAGGAATTAATAAAGAAAGAGGGGTTTCACATATAAATATACTATCTTGGACATCTTTTATGATTGGGAGCACTCATTAAAATATGACATGCTAAAGAGTTGATGTTGGACAAGGAAGACAACGTAATGGGTTATGTTCTCTTATATCTGAGATAAAGTATATTGTCATGGATCATCCAACAAGTTGAGCTTGCCTTTCCCCCTCATGCTAGCCAAATTATTTGCACCAAGTAGAGATACTACTTGTGCTTCCAAAAACCCTTAAACCAGTTTTCCCATGAGAGTCCACCATACCTACCTATGGATTGAGTAAGATCCTTCAAGTAAGTTGTCATCGGTGCAAGCAATAAAAATTGCTCTCTAAATATGTATGATTGATTGGTGTGGAGGAAATAAGCTTTATATGATCTTGTGATGTGGAAGAAATAAAAGCGACGGACTGCATAATAAAGGTCTATATCACAAGTGGCAATATAAAGTGATGTTCTTTCGCATTAAGATTTTGTGCATCCAACCTGAAAGCACATGGCAACCTCTGCTTCCCTATGCGAAGGGCCTATCTTTTATTATTATCTTCTACCTTATGCAAGAGTCGTGGTGATCTTCACCTTTCCTTTTTACATTTTATCCTTTGGCAAGCACAGGATGTTGGAAAGATCCTGATATATATATATATATATATATATATATATATATAATTAGATGTGGGTTAGCATGAATTATTACTGTTGACATTACTCTTGAGGTAAAAGGTTGGGAGGCGAAACTATAAGCCCCTATCTTTCTCTGTGTCCGATTAAAACTCCGTAACCACAAGTATTGCGTGAGTGTTAGCAATTGTGAAAGACTAAATGATAGTTGAGTATGTGGACTTGCTAGAAAGCTCTGACATAGACTCTTTCTGATGTTATCATAAATTGCAATTGCTTCAATGACTGAGATTATAGTTTGTTAGTTCTCAATAAAGTTTCTGATTCATACTTTGCATTGTGAATAGATTATTACTTAAGCATAAGAAATCATATGATAATATCCATATATGTTCATGTTATGAGAATAATCATGATGCCCTCATGTTCGTATTTTATTTTACCGACACCTCTACCTCTAAACATGTGGACATATTTATCGTTATCGGCTTCCGCTTGAGGACAAGCGAGGTCTAATCTTGGGGGAGTTGATACGTCCATTTTGCATCATGCTTTTATATTGTTATTTATTGCATTATGGGCTGTTATTACACATTATGTCACAATACTTATGCCTATTCTCTCATTTTACAAGGTTTACATAAGGAGGGAGAATGCCGGCAGCTGGAATTCTGGGCTGGAAAAGGAGCACATATTAGAGACCTATTCTGCACAACTTCAAAAGTCATGAAACGCCACAAAAGTTATTTTTGGAAATAATAAAAAATACTGGAAGAAGAATCCACGTCAGGGGGGCCTCCACCTGGCCACGAGGGTGGGGGGCGCGCCCCTGCCTCGTGGGCCCCCTGTTGGCCCTCCGGTGGCCATCTTCTGCTATATGAAGTCTTTCGTCTAAAGAAAAATCATAAGCAAGCTTTCCGGACGAGACTCCTCCGCCACGAGGCGGAACCTTGGCGAAACCAATCTAGGGCTCCGGCAGAGCTGTTCTGCCGGGGACACTTCCCTCCGGGTGGGGGAAATCATCGCCATCGTCATCACCAACGCTCCTCTAATCGGGAGAGGGCCAATCTCCATCAACATCTTCACCAGCACCATCTCCTCTCAAACCCTAGTTCATCTCTTGTCTCCAATTTTTGTCTCATAGTCTGGGATTGGTACTTGTAGGTTGCTAGTAGTGTTGATTACTCCTTGTAGTTGATGCTAGTTGGTTTATTTGGTGGAAGATCATATGTTCAGATCCTTTATGCATATCAATACTCCTCTGATTATGAACATGAATATGCTTTGTGAGTAGTTACGTTTGTTCCTGAGGACATGGGAGAAGTCTTGCTATTAGTAGTCATGTGAATTTGGTATTCGTTCGATATTTTGATGAGATGTATGTTGTCTCTCCTCTAGTGGTGTTATGTGAACGTCGACTACATGACACTTCACCATTATTTGGGCCTAGAGGAAGGCATTGGGAAGTAATAAGTAGATGATGGGTTGCTAGAGTGACAGAAGCTTAAACCCTAGTTTATGCGTTGCTTCGTAAGGGGCTGATTTGGATCCACATGTTTCATGCTATGGTTAGGTTTACCTTAATACTTATTTTGTAGTTGCGGGTGCTTGCAATAGGGGTTAATCATAAGTGGGACGCTTGTTCAAGTAAGAACAGCACCAAAGCACCGGTCCACCCACATATCAAATTATCAAAGTACCGAACGTGAATCATATGAACGTGATGAAAACTAGCTTGACGATAATTCCCATGTGTCCTTGGGAGCGCTTTTCTCTATATAAGAGTTTGTCCAGGCTTGTCCTTTGCTACAACAAGGATTGGGCCACCTTGCTGCACTTTATTTACTTTTGTTACTTGTTGCTCGTTACCAATTATCTTATCACAAAACTATCTGGTACCTATAATTTCAGTGCTTGTAGAGAACACCTTGCTGAAAACCGCTTATCATTTCCTTCTGCTCCTCGTTGGGTTCGACACTCTTACTTATCGAAAGGACTACGATAGATCCCCTATACTTGTGGGTCATCACGTGGCACAAAAAGAAGTGCTACTGCTAATTAGCAGTAGTGCGGTTAAGAAAAACGCGCTACTGATGCAAATTTAGCAGTAACGCGTGAGGGCTAAACCACGCTGCTACAAAAATTGACGGACAGTAACCAACAACCTAAGTTTAGCAGCGGCACGGGGTCACAGTGTGCGCTACTGCTAATGCAATAGTAGTAGCGCGCTTTTTACTCACGTCGCTGCTGCTAATTTTGAAATTGTCCACACGGTTGGCCCTGTTTAGCAGTAGCGCGTGTGAGAAAAGCGCGCTGCTGCTACGCTCTTATCAGTAGCGCGTTTCTACTCCCGCGCTACTGCTAAGTCGCAGCATCCCACCACCTTTTTCCACCCATCCTCCCCTTCCCCATCTCCTCTCCTCCCTTTCCCCTACCTCCCATCCTCCCTCTCTCACTCTTCTTCTTCCTCAATATTTCTCCCCACATTACTCTCTATCTTCTACCAACCTTTCTCTCTCTTCATTACTCCTAGCTAACTACACCACCTCCATTAATGCATCTCCTTTCTCTTTTTCCTTCCCCCTCCACTAGTTGAAGTTGTCTCCTCCCAAATTAGTTAGCTAGGTAGATGTAGCATTTAGTTAAGTTACCTATTTGCCCCCTAACTAGATCTATCTTTGTCAAGAAGAGCTGATGAGGACATCAATACCATTGTTACACCCACAACCCCTGCTACTATACATACTGGACCGATTACTAGAGCTCGCGCACGCCAATTAAATTACCAGGTACTATCGTTTCTTGGTAATGATTCTAATGTTCATGAGAATATGATGCTGCCTAAATTGGATACATTTGTTTTGCTTACAAATGAAGGGCCTAGCTTGGAGAAGGATGAACATTGGAGCAAGAACAAGCATGGAGTTGATGGCATGCGCAAGGGAGACAAGAACAGAGTTTCAAGTGATGATTTCAGGACTTTGAAGCCACCATAATGAGTGCATGAAGCCTTGGACGAAATATACAAGATGCCACTTCATAATTTTCGTCCAGAGGATTCTAGGTGCTGCGTCACCTTATTTTGGGCCAGGCCCATGTAATTTTGAAATACTTCAATATAGGCTGTTTTTAGAGTCCGTATGTGTGGGGAAACAAGAGTTAGGGTGGGTTTCGTACCCCTCCTCCAAGGGCCACGAAATCCCCCCCCTCTTCCTCCATATATACAGCCCCTAGGGCATCGTTTAGATTTTGGGTTTTGTTTAGATTAAAAGTTCTCCATAGCCGCAACTTCGCGTACTTCGTTTGTGTTCAACGACAAGACAAAGGCATCATAGAACCCCACCTTGATCAATAAAGCTTTCCTCTTATATTCGCAATATCGAGATTGCAATCTTAGTTTCTTGCTTGTTCTTCGTTTGCCTGCAGGAAACAGACCTTTGTGGTCAGGTTGATCCTACTCTGGCGTGGTCAATAACCTCTCGGAGTTGGTTTAGCGATTGCTAAGGCACGACGTCCTCACACGTTCGTAGTCGGATCGTCAAAGTCGACTTCCTCCAAAACGATAGCCACCATCTCATCGAAAGATGGGACACCTTTGCCTCTATCAAGTGGTATCAGATTTCTAGGTTGCTCGGTGAGATTTTACAGTTTTTCGTAGTTTAGATCGAGTTTGTTCTTCATACCTATAGTCCATGAAAAAGCCAAAAAAAATAGGGTTAGTTCATCTTATCCGAACCAATCTGAGCCTTTGCATAATCTTTTCTGTATTTGCTTTGTTGAATTTGTGGTTGCATCGTCGTGTCAAGTTGCTAGTCCTAGCGTCTAGTACTTTAGAGTTTCGAGTTCTGTTCACAAGTTGTCACGCCGCCGCCGCACCATCGTCATCACCGCTGCCATATACCACCATCATCATCGCCGCTACCATATACCACATATCCACCGCCATCACGCTAATCCGAGTCCACCTCCATCACAGATTCGCCACCAGTCCGTGTTCCATTGCCCTCCAAATATCCGCAACCAGTCCGAGTTTCCACCAGATTCATCTCCACAACCAATCCTAGTCCGAGTCCAGTAATTATTGCTTTATTCTCGATTTCCAGATCACGCGATACTCCGAGTCGTGACAGAGTAGGACTCCCCAACTTCCGAGCCATCCGCAGAAGAAAAATAGTTCCAGTTTCAAAAAAAACTAAGTCTGGAAAATTCTGGCTAGGCAGTTTTTAGGACATTTGTAGACTTTTTCGAAAAAAAATTGTTGCGGAGCAAAAAAAAAGAGGAAAAAAAGTGAAAAAAGAAAAAAATTCAAAGAGTGCTCCTCCCTTGTTTAAGTGCAGCGCCGTGATTTTGTTAGTGTTCTAGGCTCGCGTCTCTAGTACGGTCTAGCCTAGGACCAGCACAGTACCATCGTTGAGCATTTATTCAACTTTGCATCTCTGAATTGATTATTGCTGACCCTTTTTGCTACCATATTATAAGCCTTCCCAGCTCCACATACATCTACATCGTGCGTTTGACTCTCCCTGGTAATCGCTCTATCCAAGCTTTGAGAGTTTTGACTACATCGGTTGCCGATCACCGCCTGCTGCTGGGTAAGAACTGGTAAGAATTTGAGATTTGCTTGACGGATTTGTGACACCCACCACCATCACCACTTGTTAGTAGTCTATAGGATCATATTTTTGTGTGTTTCTATTGCTGCTAACCATGCCAGGATCACAAGCCGACGAGATTGACTGGGAGAACGTAACGAACAAGGAGCTTCATGATAAATTTCATCAAATGATGACTCAACAGGTGCAAGATGTGCTGAACAATTTTGAAGAGGCCATGGAGAAGATCACTGGCCTTGAGAAGACGTTCGAAACAAAGCTCGATAACAGATTTAATGAACTGCTTGCACGTCTTCCACCACCGGCTGCACCTGCCGCACCTCTACAACAACAACAACAACAACAACAACAACAACAACAACAACAACAACAACAACAACAACAACGACGACGACGACGACAACTACCTCCACGTCGGGAAACAGCCCTCCACCGAGCGAGTCGTGTCCCTCTTCAGCCTGGCCAAACTGCTGGTGATGCTGTTGATACTTCTGTGCCTCCTGCTGCTGATGTGGAGGAGGATGATTATGCGGGAGATTACGAGGATGAGGTTTATCAAAATCAGAGCTACGTGCAACCACCAGCACCACAACCACATGGTCGTCCACACACAAATAATGGCAATGTTAGGGCTCCCCCTCAGGTACGAGATCATGACCATCTCCCTAAACTGAAATTGAATATTCCGCCATTTGAGGGTAGATATGTTCCTGATATATATCTTACTTGGGAGTTAGAAACTGAACAACGATTTACATGCTTACAATATCCTGAGGAGAGACGTGTTCCTGCTGCTGTTTGTGCTTTCACTAGCTTTGCATGTGTTTGGTGGTCTGAACATTGTAGATTATATCCTGTTCCAGCTACTTGGGCTGCTTTGGAAACTGCTATGCGTACTCATTGGGTTCCACCATATTATCAACGTGAATTACTTCAAAAATTGCAGCGCTTAAGACAAGGAAAAAATTCTGTAGAAGAATATTATCAGGAATTACAAACTGGCTTGATTAGATGTGGTATTGTTGAGGAGAATGAAGCTATGCTTGCACGTTTTATGGTTGGATTAAATAGAGAGATTCAGACCATTCTAGAGTATAGGGATTATAATAATATCACTCGTTTATTTCATCTTGCTTGTAAAGCTGAACGTGAAGTGCAGGATCGACGGGCATTGGCGCGAACTAACTTTTCTGCAGGTCGACCTTCATCATGGACACCACGTGCATCATCTACTTCCACTGCACCATCACCTCCTTCAGGTGCCACCTCCAACCGTGATACAAGAAAGCAGGCACAACCACCACTATCTGCCAAGAGCACACCTGCCGGGCCTGCATAGAGCTCTTCTTCTTCCATGGCGTCAACAGGGCACACAAGTGATATTATTTGTCGTCGTTGTAAGGGAAGAGGACATTTTGCGAGAGAATGCAAATCTCAGCATGTGATGAATGCTACCATCTAATCGAAAGATGGGACACCTTTGCCTCTATCAAGTGGTATCAGATTTCCAGGTTGCTCGGTGAGATTTTACAGTTTTTCGTAGTTTAGATCGAGTTTGTTCTTCATACCTATAGTCCACGAAAAAGCCAAAAAAAAATAGGGTTAGTTCATCTTATCCGAACCAATCTGAGCCTTTGCATAATCTTTTCTGTATTTGCTTTGTTGAATTTGTTGTTGCATCGTCGTGTCAAGTTGCTGGTCCTAGCGTCTAGTACTTTAGAGTTTCAAGTTCTGTTCACAAGTTGTCACGCCGCCGCCGCACCATCGTCATCACCGCTGCCATATACCACCATCATCATCGCCGCTACCATATACCACATATCCACCGCCATCACGCTAATCCGAGTCCACCTCCATCACAGGTTCGCCACCAGTCTGTGTTCCATTGCCCTCCAAATATCCGCCACCAGTCCGAGTTTCCACCAGATTCATCTCCACCACCAACCCTAGTCCGAGTCCAGTAATTATTGCTTTGTTCTCGATTTCCAGATCACGCGATACTCCGAGTCGTGACAGAGTAGGACTCCCCAACTTCCGAGCCATCCGCAGAAGAAAAATAGTTCCAGTTTCAAAAAAAACTAAGTCTGGAAAATTCTGGCTAGGCAGTTTTTAGGACATTTGTAGACTTTTTCGAAAAAAATTGTTGCGGAGCAAAAAAAAGAGGAAAAAAAGTGAACAAAGAAAAAAATTCAAAGAGTGCTCCTCCCTTGTTTACGTGCAGCGCCGTGATTTTGTTAGTGTTCTAGGCTCGCGTCTCTAGTACGGTATAGCCTAGGACCAGCACAGTACCGTCGTTGAGCGTTTATTCAACTTTGCATCTCTGAATTGATTATTGCTAACCCTTTTTGCTACCATATTATAAGCCTTCCCAGCTCCACATACATCTACACCGTGCGTTTGACTCTCCCTGGTAATCGCTCTATCCAAGCTTTGAGAGTTTTGACTACATCGGTTGCCGATCACCACCTGCTGCTGGGTAAGAACTGGTAAGAATTTGAGATTTGCTTGACGGATTTGTGACACCCACCACCATCACCACTTGTTAGTAGTCTATAGGATCATATTTTTGTGTGTTTCTATTGCTGCTAACCATGCCAGGATCACAAGCCGACGAGATTGACTGGGAGAACGTAACGAACAAGGAGCTTCATGATAAGTTTCAGAAAATGATGACTCAACAGGTGCAAGATGTGCTGAACAATTTTGAAGAGGCCATGGAGAAGATCACTAGCCTTGAGAAGACGTTCAAAACAAAGCTCGATAACAGATTTAATGAACTGCTTGCACGTCTTCCACCACCGGCTGCACCTGCCGCACCTCTGCAACAACAACAACAACAACAATGACTACCTCCACGTCAGGAAACAGCCCTCCGCCGAGCGAGTCGTGTCCTTCTTCAGCCTGGCCAAACTGCTGGTGATGCTGTTGATACTTCTGTGGCTCCTGCTGTTGATGTGGAGGAGGATGATTATGCAGGAGATTACGAGGATGAGGTTTATCAAAATCAGAGCTACGTGCAACCACCAGCACCACAACCACATGGTCGTCCACACACAAATAATGGCAATGTTAGGGCTCCCCCTCAGGTACGAGATCATGACCATCTCCCTAAACTGAAATTGAATATTCCGCCATTTGAGGGTAGATATGTTCCTGATATATATCTTACTTGGGAGTTAGAAACTGAACAACGATTTACATGTTTACAATATCCTGAGGAGAGACATGTTCCTGCTGCTGTTTGTGCTTTCACTAGCTTTGCATGTGTTTGGTGGTCTGAACATTGTAGATTATATCCTGTTCCAGCTACTTGGGCTGCTTTGAAAACTGCTATGCGTACTCGTTGGGTTCCACCATATTATCAACGTGAATTACTTCAAAAATTGCAGCGCTGAAGACAAGGAAAAAATTCTGTAGAAGAATATTATCAGGAATTACAAACTGGCTTGATTAGATGTGGTATTGTTGAGGAGAACGAAGCTATGCTTGCACGTTTTATGGTTGGATTAAATAGAGAGATTCAGACCATTCTAGAGTATAAGGATTATAATAATATCACTCGTTTATTCCATCTTGCTTGTAAAGCTGAACGTGAAGTGCAGGATCGACGGGCATTGGCGCGAACTAACTTTTCTGCAGGTCGACCTTCATCATGGACACCACGTGCATCATCTACTTCCACTGCACCATCACCTCCTTCAGGTGCCACCTCCAACCGTGATACAAGAAAGCAGGCACAACCACCACTATCTGCCAAGAGCACACCTGTCGGGCCTACACAGAGCTCTTCTTCTTCCATGGCGTCAACAGGGCACACAAGTGATATTATTTGTCGTCGTTGTAAGGGAAGAGGACATTTTGCGAGAGAATGCAAATCTCAGCGTGTGATGATTGCTACTGAGGATGGTGGGTATGAGTCCGCTAGTGACTATGATGAGGAGACTTTGGCTCTTATTACACATGAAGAACACGGTGAAGATGATTCTGATCATGAGACGCAATACATGGCTGCTGAAGATGTTGACAGGTATGAGTGTTTAGTTGCTCAATGTGTTTTGAGTGTGCAGGTTACACAAGCTGAGCAAAATCAGAGGCATAATTTGTTCCATACAAAGGGAGTTGTGAAGGAACGTTCTATTCGCGTCATCATAGATGGAGGGAGCTGCAACAACTTGGCTAGCATGCAGATGGTGGAGAAGCTATCTCTCACCACAAGACCACATCCACATCCTTACTACATCCAATGGTTCAACAACAGCGGCAAGGTTAAGGTAACACGTATTGTTCGGGTGCATTTTAGTATCTCTACATATGCTGATTATGTTGATTGTGATGTGGTACCTATGCAAGCATGTTCCTTATTACTTGGTAGACCATGCCAATTTGATAAAAATTCTGTACACCATGGTAGAAACAATCAGTATACTCTTGTTCATAAGGATACAAATATTACTTTGCTTCCTATGACTCCTGATTCCATTTTGAAAGATGATATTCATAGAGCTAATAAAGCAAAACAGGAGAAAAATAAGAGTGAAAATCAGATTGTGGCAAAAGAATTTGAGCAACAAATGAAGCCTAATAATAAACCATCTAGTGTTGCTTCTGAAATTAAATTGAAAAGTGCATGTTTACTTGCCACCAAATCTGATATTGATGAGCTAGTTTTTAGCAAATCTGTTTGCTATGCTTTTGTGTGCAAAGAGGCATTATTTTCATTCGAGGACGTGCCTTCCTCTTTGCCCCCTGCAGTCACTAACATTTTGCAGGAGTTCGCTGACGTCTTCCCACAAGACGTGCCACCGGGATTACCACCTATTCGAGGGATTGAGCATCAAATTGACTTAATTCCCGGTGCATCGCTACCCAACCGTGCACCATACCGTACCAATCCAGAGGAGACGAAGGAGATTATGCGTCAAGTACAGGAGCTGCTCGACAAAGGTTATATACGCGAATCTCTTAGTCCTTGTGATGTTCCTATTATACTAGTGCCTAAAAAGGATGGTACGTCGCGTATGTGTGTTGATTGTAGAGGCATTAATAATATTACTATCTGCGATGTATCTTGTCATCCTCATTCCTAGGCTAGATGATATGCTTGATGAATTGAGTGGCTCTACAATATTCTCCAAAGTTGATTTGCGTAGTGGATACCATCAAATTCGTATGAAATTGGGAGATGAATAGAAAACAACATTTAAAACTAAGTTTGGTTTATATGAGTGGTTAGTCATGCCTTTTGGGTTAACTAATGCACCTAGTACTTTCATGAGACTAATGAACGAAGTTTTACGTGCTTTCATTGGACGATTTGTGGTAGTCTATTTTGATGATATACTGATTTATAGCAAATCTTTGGAAGAACATTTGGAACATTTACGTGCTGTTTTTATTGCTCTACGTGATGCACGTTTGTTTGGTAACCTTGGGAAGTGCACCTTTTGCACCGACCGAGTATCTTTTCTTGGCTATGTTGTTACTCCACAGGGAATTGAAGTTGATAAAGCCAAGATTGAAGCTATTGAGAGTTGGCCGCAGCCCAAAACGGTCACACAAGTGCGGAGTTTTCTTGGACTCGCTGGTTTCTATAGGCGTTTTGTGAGAGATTTTAGCACCATTGCTGCACCTCTCAACGAGCTTACAAAGAAGGATGTGCCTTTTGTTTGGGGTACCGCACAGGAAGAAGCCTTCACGGTATTGAAAGATAAGTTGACACATGCTCCTTTACTCCAACTTCCTGATTTTAATAAGACTTTTGAGCTTGAATGTGATGCTAGTGGAATTGGATTAGGAGGTGTGTTATTACAAGATGGCAAACCTGTTGCATACTTTTCTGAAAAATTGAGTGGGCCTAGTCTGAACTATTCTACTTATGATAAAGAATTATATGCTCTTGTTCGGACTTTAGAAACATGGCAACATTATTTATGGCCCAAAGAATTTGTTATACATTCTGATCATGAATCTTTGAAACACATTAAAAGTCAAGCAAAACTGAACCGTAGACATGCTAAATGGGTTGAATTCATTGAGACTTTCCCTTATGTCATTAAACACAAGAAGGGTAAAGAAAATGTTATTGCTGATGCATTGTCTCATCGTTATACTATGCTTTCACAACTTGACTTTAAAATATTTGGTTTGGAGACCATCAAAGATCAATATGTGCATGATGCTGAACTTAAAGATGTATTGCAGAATTGTAAAGAAGGTAGAACATGGAACAAGTTCGTCGTTAACGATGGATTTGTGTTTCGTGCTAACAAGCTATGCATTCCAGCTAGCTCCGTTCGTCTTTTGTTGTTGCAGGAGGCGCATGGAGGAGGACTAATGGGACACTTTGGCGTGAAGAAGATGGAGGATATACTTGCTACAAATTTATTTTGGCCAAAGATGAGACGGGACGTTGAGCGTTTTGTTGCTCGCTGCACTACATGTCAAAAAGCTAAGTCACGACTCAATCCTCATGGTTTATATATGCCTTTGCCTATACCCAGTGTTCCTTGGGAGGATATATCTATGGAGTTTGTTTTAGGTTTACCTCGAACAAAGAAGGGGAGGGATAGCATATTTGTTGTCGTGGATAGGTTCTCGAAAATGGCACACTTTATACCATGTCATAAAAGCGATGATGTTGTTAATGTTGCTGATTTGTTCTTTCGTGAAATTATTCGCTTGCATGGTGTGCCAAATACTATTGCTTCAGATCGTGATACTAAATTTCTTAGTCACTTTTGGAGATGTTTATCGGCTAAGTTGGGGACTAAACTGCTTTTTAGTACTACTTGTCACCCCCAAACTGATGGTCAAACTGAAGTAGTCAATAGAACATTGTCTACTATGCTTAGGGCTGTTTTGAAGAATAATAAGAAAATGTGGGAAGAATGCTTGCCTCATATTGAATTTGCTTATAATCGTTCGTTGCATTCTACTACTAAGATGTGCCCTTTTGAAATTGTGTATGGTTTCCTACCTCATGCACCCATTGATTTGTTGCCTCTTCCATCTTCGGAGAAGGTTAATTTTGATGCTAAAAAACATGTTGAATTGATCTTAAAAATGCATGAGTTAACTAAGGAAAACATTGAGCGTATGAATGCTAAATATAAACTTGCTGGATAAGGGTAGAAAACATGTTGTCTTTGCACCTGGAGATCTTGTTTGGTTACATTTGCGTAAGGATAGGTTTCCTAATTTGCGCAAATCAAAGCTAATGCCACGTGCTGATGGTCCTTTTAAGGTGTTAGAGAAAATAAATGATAATGCATATAAACTTGAGCTGCCTGCAGATTTTGGGGTTGGTCCCACTTTTAACATTGCAGATTTGAAGCCTTATTTGGGTGAGGAAGATGAGCTTCCATCGAGGACGACTTCATTTCAAGAAGGGGAGGATGATGAGGACATCAATACCATTGTTACACCCACAACCCCTGCTACTATACATACTGGACCGATTACTAGAGCTCGCGCACGCCAATTAAATTACCAGGTACTTTCGTTTCTTGGTAATGATTCCAATGTTCATGAGAATATGATGCTGCCTAAATTGGATACATTTGTTTTGCTTACAAATGAAGGGCCTAGCTTGGAGAAGGATGAACATTGGAGCAAGAACAAGCATGGAGTTGATGGCATGCGCAAGGGAGACAAGAACAGAGTTTCAAGTGATGATTTCAGGACTTTGAAGCCACCATAATGAGTGCATGAAGCCTTGGACGAAATATACAAGATGCCACTTCATAATTTTCGTCCAGAGGCTATTCTAGGTGCTGCGTCACCTTATTTTGGGCCAGGCCCATGTAATTTCGAAATACTTCAATATAGGCTGCTTTTAGAGTCCGTATGTGTGGGGAAACAAGAGTTAGGGTGGGTTTCGGACCCCTCCTCCAAGGGCCACGAAATTCCCCCCTCTTCCTCCATATATACAGCCCCTAGGGCATCGTTTAGACTTTGGGTTTTGTTTAGATCAAAATTTCGCCATAGCCGCAACTTCGCGTACTTCGTTTGTGTTCAACGACCAGACAAAGGCGTCACAGAACCCCACCTTGATCAATAAAGCTTTCCTCTTATATTCGTAATATCCAGATTGCAATCTTAGTTTCTTGGTTGTTCTTCGTTTGCCTGCAGGAAACAGACCTTCGTGGTCAGGTTGATCGTTCTCCGACGTGGTCAATAACCTCTCGGAGTTGGTTTAGCGATTGCTAAGGCACGACGTCCTCGCATGTTCGTAGTCAGATCGTCAAAGTCGACTTCCTCCAAAACGATAGCCACCATCTCATCGAAAGACGGGACACCTTTGCCTCTATCAAGAGCTTTGTGCACTTTTGATCTCCCTGCATCATCATCTCCACCGTGTGCTCGATTTCGAGATAGAGGTGATTAAAATTTCATGCTTTTGCAAAATGGAAATATGTGTATGTGTGTGTGATATGATAATTGGGAAATATGATGGAAATTGTGTGTGTGGTATGAGTTGACGCCAAATTGTACTTTTGAGTTGCCTATGTTTTGCCGAAATGTCGATTTATTTCCGTTTCGGCGAATTCCGGGCAAACTCTAGATCTATATGTCCTATTTTTAGGGAAGGTCATGCCGAATTTTTGTATGACTTTGATGCATGCATGCATTTTTATAATCAATTTGTTAATTTTTACCATGCAGACGTTCATGATGGTCAGTGGAACGATGGTGGACAGGTGGTTGCGGTCGGCGGTGCAGGACATGAAAGAAAATAACCGGACAGAGGTTTTATGTCTGTGTCGAAAATGCAAAGGAATAGTTTGGCTCGACCCCTATGACGATGGTCGTGTCGAAGCGCACCTGCTCATGACTGGTTTCATGGATGGCTATACTCGGTGGATAATTGAAGATGAGGATGACGATGTTGAGGAAGCCGATGGGGCAGGCAATGACGACACGGGGCAAGACGAAGAGATGATCGATAATGGCGGCGGGGAAGAGGCTGGACATGGCGGCGGAGAAGGGGCCGGACATGGCAGAGGATAAGGGGCCGGACATGGCGGTGGAGAGAACATGGACTCCACACAGCAGAGTTCATCGGTACTAAGTTCAATCATGCGGGACCCTCATGTTCAAGCACTGCTTCGCAAGGAGACAAGTACTGAGAGAGCTGCTTCTAGAGAGGAGGCTAAGCTGGAGCAGCTGGTGGTAGACTCGAACACTCCATTGTATGATGGTTGCAATCCTGAGGTGGCCCGCTTGAGTTTCATGCTCCAACTTCTGAAGATGAAGGCTAAAAACAAATGGACCGACACTAGCCTCGATGAGCATCGCAAGTACCTAAAGGATGTTCTTCCCGCGGGGAATCTATGTCCTACTAGTGTTGATGAGGCCAAGAAGATTGTGTGCCCCCTTGATCTGCCGCACGTTAGATACCATGCATACATCAACGATTGCATAATTTATCGGAAGGAGCACGCGGAAAAAACAAGCTGTCCGGTGTGCAATGCTTCTCGATACAAGAAGGCCGGGAAGAAATGTCCCCAGAAAGTTGTATGGTACTTACCGATCACTCCCCGTCTCTAGCGGTATTTCGTAGATCCCAAGGAAGCAAAGCTAATGCGCTGGCACACAGAGAGGAAGAAGCCCGACGATGGAGATGATCCGAAGCTGAGACACGTCAAGGATGGAAGCCAGTGGAGAGCGTTGAACAGCTTCTATCGGTATTTCGAATGTGATGCAAGGAACATCGTGCTCGGCGCGTGTACCGATGGCATGAATCTGTTTGGCAACCAGAACACCAACCATAGCACATGGCCCGTGTTTGTATGGATGTACAACCTCCCCCTGGTTGTGCATGAAGTCGAAGTACATTCACATGAGCATGCTTATTCAAAGGCCGAAACAACCAGGAAATAATATTAATTTGTATCTGGGGCTACTTCAAGAGGAGTTAGACACGTTATGGAAAACACCGGCCAAGACATGGGACGCCAGCAAAGGCGAGTATTTCTACATGAGAGCTGCGCTGATCACGACGGTGCATGACTATCTCGGTTACGGATATGTCACAGGCCAGGTGTGCCATGGATATTGCGGATGCACGCGGTGCATGGATGATACGACGTCTCAGCAGCTAACGTCAAGGAAAGATGGCGGGTCTGGGAAAATCGTGTACATGGGGCATCGAAGATGGCTCGAACAGGGTGACCCGTGGAGAAACCGTGGAGATCTATTCAATGGTCACGCTAAGCATCGAGGACCTCCACGTAAGCGGAGCGGCACCGAAATCGATCAGCTGTTGAAAAACTGGAAGGAGTGCCCCGCATTGGGAAAGACGATGAAAAAGGCGTCGGAGCCGCTGTTGAAGGTATGGAAGATGAGGTCTGTGTTCTAGGACTTGGAGTACTGGCACAAACTCGATACACCTCATTTCCTTGATCAAATGCATATCTGTAAGAATGTTCTTGAGAGCTTGCTCGCGACACTGATGAACATGCCGGATAAGACCAAGGATGGGCCGAAGGCAAGAAAAGAGTTGCAAGATTTGAATATCAGGGAAGATCTGCACATGCCACCCCGTAAAAAGTCAGATGAAACAGAGGCGCGGGAGAAGAAGGGCAAGAAAATAAAGAAAGAGGATTATTGCCCCCCTTCTTGCTTCACCTTAAGTCAGGCTGAGATCGATCAATTCTTTAAGTGCCTTACCGGAGTCAAAGTTAGTTCCGGTTACTGTGGCAAGATAAGCAGATATCTAGACACGGACAAGAAAAGGTTCAGCGGGATGATGTCCTATGACTGTCATGTGATGATGACGCAGATACTACCTATTGCCCTTAGAGGGATAATGGACAAGCACGTCCGTGACACGCTTATTGGTCTCTGCAACTTTTTTGACGTCATCTCTCGAAAGTCGATCAGTGTGAAGCAGCTCTGAAGGATACAGGAAGAGATCGTTGTGATACTGAATGAGCTTGAGATGTACTTCCCGCCCACGTTCTTTGACGTGATGGTGCATCTGTGTGTCCATATTGTGGACGACATAATAGACCTGGGGCCGTCATTTCTGCACAACATGATGCCGTTTGAGAGGATGAATGGGATCATCCGCTTGGTGTTAGTGTTGGTTTGCCCGTTAACAAGCACGATGGGAGGCTCGAAGGAGAAGGTCACTCCAACGGTCGCAGGGAACTGCACGTGGCATACTCAGATCGACGCAGCGACTTTGACAGAGCAAACTTGGTAGTGCTACAACACCTAGACGAGGTAGATCCTTTTGTGGCACTGCACAAAGAAATTATCGCAAATAAGTATCGTCACCGGGGGGGTATGCAGGACGGACGCCGAAGTTACTAGAGAGCACAACTGCACTTTCCTGCATTGGTTCAAAGAGCACATTATTGCTAATCCCTCGGAGGAGGGCTTTAAGGACGGATTGCTCATATACGCCTTAGCACATGGCCCCTCACCCAACCTCGTAACCTATCGGGCATACGATCTCAACGGATACATGTTCTACACGGAGGCCAAAGATATGGACAGTGATGATCAGAACTCAGGGGTGACGATGGAATGCATGACCGGCAGCGACAACGGCGCAACTGAAAGATTTTACGGAAGGGTCGAGGAGATCTGGGAGCTTGACTACTCTGGACTGCACAACACGACGATGTTCCATGTCAGATGGGCTAAGAATGTCGAAAGAGAAAACCGGAATTTCACTACCATGACTATACCCGACGCCAAGAGCACTACCGTGAACGCTATCGCAAAAACGAGCCATGGGTACACGCTAAGCACGTGACACAATGCTTCTTCATAACCGACCCGCTCAATCCCAGTTGTGTTGTCGTGAGGAGAGGCAAAAGGAACATCATTGGAATGGATGGAGTCACCAACAAGGAAGACTACGATTAGTACGGCAACCTAATGAGGGAAGATGACGATGATGATGAAGATACGTCAAAAGAAGAATCAATACTACATTACCTAAGAAAAATCGTACTCCATGGAAAAGGCAAAGTCACAATGAGGGGCTCAATTATTCTTCAACGAACAAGAAGGGAAAGAAGCTGAGTCAAAAACGAAAACGTCAACGCTGAGGAACCGTATGTTATCGGTCAAATGATGCAATATATATAGCCTTCCCTTCGTTCACTGCTCTCGGAAAAAAAGTGAGAGAAAATAAAGGAAATGAAAATAGAAGGAAACAAACAGGAAAACTATTATATAGGTATTGGTTATAGCAGCAGCGCTTTTGTGAGAAAAGAGCTACAGCTACCCAAGATAGCCGTAGCGGTTTCTACACGAAACCGCTATAGCTACCTGGAGTAGCTATAGCGCGTTTTGCATAAACGCGCTAGTGCTATGCCCACTTAACCCCCAAACTCCACTCATCCCTTCATCCCGCCTCTTTTCCCCCAAATCCCCACACTCTCTCTTCCCTCGCTGCGCTCGCCCCCGAGGCCGACCCCGACCAACACCGGCGCTGGCTCCGGCCCCGGCCCCCGACCCCGACCCCGACCGACCCCGATCCCGACCCCGACCCCGACCGACCCCGATCCCGACCCCGACCACGACCAACCCCAACCCCGACCCCTCCCAACCTCGGCTGTCGTCCGGCCTGCACCCTCTGTAAGCCCCCCACCGCTCCTCTGTCTGGTAGCTAGGTCTTTTGGTTAATTTACTTAGGTTATAGTTAGGGCAGATGGTTAATTAGGTTATATATTGAGTTATGAATTTATCTAGGTTTTTTCTTCAAGTTCTATATTTTTCTTCCTTCAAGTTCTATATTCTTCAAGTGGACATGTGATATGTGGACATGTGATGTTTTGGACATGTCATATTTGGAATTTGGACATGTCATTTGGACATGATGATTATGTGCAGGGTAAATGATCTGAGTGTCCTATATTACGCTGGAATGTTGATTCATTTCCGTTCTGGTGAATTTTAGGCGCTCGATATGTCCATTTTTTAGCAAAGGTCATGCCGAAATTTTCCGTGAATTTTGGCATGATTTGTGCTAGATAGTAGGCATATCGAGTGCTAGGAGTTGCTGGGAAATGACATTCCGGCAAACATAGATTTCTTTTTATGTCATTTCTCTTTTTTTCATAGTTTTAGAATTAAACGAGGATACTTAATCATAGGAAACATGTCGAACAACGAAGAAACTGGGCCTTCTGACCAAGATGCAGACGAGATGGATTATGAGGGTGAACAAGAGTACCTCGACTATTTGACTACTAAGCAATTGCATAGTCAAGGTTTGCAAGTCGACCTCGATGATGGTACTGACGCCGACATCGACATTGAAAGCGCCGTCACTGATGGCGGCGCCGAGACCGGCGGGGAAGGTACCGACGGGGAAGATACCGGCGGGGAAGGTACCGGCGCCGGTGCCGCTACCAAAAAGAAGAAGCAGAAGAAGCAGAGGATATGAAAACCTAACAAACTAGGGATTGGACGACTGGTGATCACCAAGATGGCACCTGGCAAGTTTGAGCCATTAGAGCCAGAAGAACCTCGCAAGTGCTATGGGAACCAAGTAGGGTGCATCCTACGGGAATGCGTGAGCATCAACGACGATTACTTAAGGAGTAAAGAACATTTGACGCAGTTGCTCCTAACGAAGTTGCACAAGAGATTCAATTTCCCTGACCGGGATGATAAAAATAGAACAATCGTGCAATGATCCGAAGATGAAAAAGATTAACAATCACGCCATGGGCATGTTCAGCAATGATTTGGCCTCCTGGAAAGGGAGGGTGAAACGAGCTATTGAGGCTGAGGAACCCCTGTCCAAGATTCTGGAGGAAAATCCGACACTTACGGAAGAGGAGTTCGAAAAGTTCAAGGACACTTGCGCTACCAAGGCAGCCAAGGCTAAGGCTGCGAAATTCAAGAGCCTTCAGCAAAGGAACACGGGGAAGCATCGCCTCGGAAGCCGTGGCTACCTCGGTAAAAGGCCCATATGGGATAAGGAGGATGCGAAACGTGAAGCCGCGGGTATCCCAGACCCCTTCGCGAAGTTCACCAACCCCTTGGAGCGTGACTTCATCAGGGCCTGCTACAAGTGGGACAAGGAAAATAAGGTTTTTTACATGGACCAGATCACGAGGAAATTGATTAGACTACTGGTAATTATTCTTTTACCACCTTACATTTAGCTCCAGATCTAGTCGACTACACATTCCTAAACGGTTCATGCTCCTTCTGCAGGAGAAGAAACACCAGCTTGCAGCCGAAAGCCCTACTTCTCCGATGAGGCCCAAGTGGGACACCCCTCTCAACCGAGCCTTGAATGAACTTAAGGGACTCCCTTTGGGCCAGCGGCCGCAATATGGTCGTGTGCACGGCGCTGGAGACGGCGGCACGTGGAAGGTGTTTTACAACGAGGGCCCGGAGGCCAAGAAGCAGAAAAAGAAGTTTAGTCAGGCGGACATCAAAGAGAAGGTGAAGCTTGCGGTCGAGAAAAAAGCAGCTGAGGACGCGAAAAAAACAGCCGAGGAGAAAAATGAGTTGCTATAGCAGGCAGTCAATGCAGCTGTAACTGCTTGCAGAAATGATTTCGCTACTAACTTGGTTCCAGCTATCATCACTGGATGAAGGAAAATCCAGAGAAGACGGTACATGATTTCCCGTTGCCCAGTTTCGTCGGGAGCAACTCCGTGAACAACAACACCACCGCACCATCACTTGCTCACGCAATCGGGCCTCCTCTCGCAGTCGCTCCCACTCATAGCAGCCCGTCCTCAGTCTCTGGCGCGCTAGGTGGGCCTTTGTCTTTGGCTATGCTCGACGCCCTCATGGTAATTACATGTCGCACCAACATATATATAGAATATTCCATTTTCGTTGCCTTTCGGATGTTTTACGCCACAGACATGTGTTTGCAGGCCGAAGAAACCCCGTGCAGCATACTCTACTTGATCAAAGGCCAGAAGGTGGACGTGGAAAAGGGGATGATAATGAAACCCTTACAACCCACGTTCCACAACCAGTCGATCCTCGTTGGGCACTTCAGGGTTAACTTGTCCAGTGTGAAATCGGGGCACGAGGATTTGCCTCCTCCATTACAGCTTGTGGGAGGGCGCGACGAGACCCTGCCGCGGATTGGAAGCTGCAAGGGCTGGGTGCTGCTATGGCCAAAGAACCTTATTCGTCTGGAGCCGGCCGAGAGCACACCAATAACCACACATCAACAAGCATGTGCGGAGACCACCACCTTGCCTACGCAATTACCAGCTCCTGTAGTGCTGGGTGAGAGCGGCGGACGACGTGATGAAGGGGGTGCAATAGTACTGGCCGATGTAATCGGTCCTGTAGAACAGAGAATGGATGATGAGACGGAGGTCGACCCAATGGATTTCCTCAATACAAATGCATATGACTGTGACTTAGATATGATGAGTCAACCATATGACGAAACGGGCTATCAACATGCTAATGAGGATACGGATGATTTGTTGGGGAACGTAGCAGAAATTCAAAATTTTCCTACGTGTCACCAAGATCAATCTAGGAGATGCTAGCAACGAGAGAGAGGGAGTGCATCTTCATACCCTTGAAGATCGCGATGCGGAAGCGTTGCAAGAACGCGGTTGGTGGAGTCGTACACGAAGCGATTCAGATCGCGGCCGAATCCGATCTAAGCACCGAACAACGGTGCCTCCGCGTTCAACACACATGCAGCCCGGTGACGTCTCCCGTGTGTTGATCCAGCAAGGAGAGAGGGAGAGGTTGGGGAAGACTCCGTCTAGTAGCAGCACAACGGCATGGTGGTGATGGAGGAGCGTGGCACTCTAGCAGGGCTTCGCCAAGCACTGCGAGAGACGAGGAAGGAGAGGGGTAGGGCTGCGCCAAGAGAGAGGGAGACTCATGTCTTCTGCAGCCCCAAAACCCCCACTATTTATGGGAGGAGGGGAGGAGGGTGCGCCCCCTCTAGGGTTCCCACCCCTAGGGGGGCGGCAGCCCTAGATGGGATGGAGGGGCGGCCAAGAGGGGGAGAGAGGGGGCGCGCCGTAGGGTGGGCCTTAGGCCCATCTGCGCCTAGGGTTTCCCCCTTTCCCCTCCAAGCTGCGCCTTGGGCCCTAGTGGGAGGCGCACCAGCCCACTCAGGGGCTGGTCCCTTCCCACACTTGGCCCACGCAGGCCTCCGGGGTTGGTGGCCCCTCCCGGTGGACCCCCGGAACCCTCCGGTGGTCCCGGTACATTACCGGTGACGCCCGAAACTCTTCCGGTGGCCAAAACCTCACTTCCTATATATTATTCTTTACCTCCGGACCATTCCGGAACTCCTCGTGACGTCCGGGATCTCATCCGGGACTCCGAACAACATTCGGTAACCACGTATATCTATTCCCTATAACCCTAGCGTCATCGAACCTTAAGTGTGTAGACCCTACGGGTTCGGGAACCATGCAGACATGACCGAGACGTTCTCCGGCCAATAACCAACAGCGGGATCTGGATACCCATGTTGGCTCCCACATGTTCCACGATGATCTCATCGGATGAACCACGATGTTGGGGATTCAATCAATCCCGTATACAATTCCCTTTGTCAATCGGTATGTTACTTGCCCGAGATTCGATCGCCGGTATCCCAATACCTCATTCAATCTCGTTACCGGCAAGTCACTTTACTCGTTCCGTAATGCATGATCCCATGACTAACTACTTAGTCACATTGAGCTCATTATGATGATGCATTACTGAGTGGGCCCAGAGATACCTCTCCGTCATACGGAGTGACAAATCCCAGTCTCGATTCGTACCAACCCAACAGACACTTTCGGAGATACCTGTAGTGTACCTTTATAGCCACCCAGTTACGTCGTGACGTTTGGTACACCCGAAGCATTCCTACGGTATCCGGGAGTTGCACAATCTCATGGTCTAAGGAAATGATACTTGACATTAGAAAAGCTCTTAGCAAACGAACTACACGGTCCTGTGCTATGCTTAGGATTGGGTCTTTTCCATCACATCATTCTCCTAATGATGTGATCCCGTTATCAATGACATCCAATGTCCATGGTCAGGAAACCATAACCATCTATTGATTAACGAGCTAGTCAACTTGAGGCTTACTAGGGACATGTTGTGGTCTATGTATTCACACATGTATTAAGGTTTCCAGTTAATACAATTATAGCATGAACAAGGAAATACAATAATAACCATTTTATTATTGCCTCTAGGGCATATTTCCAACGTGATCTGCCCAGGCAGGAAGGTCGTAGCAGGGATTGCAAAAAGTCTCTCTTCATGAAATCCTCACAGGACGCGCCTGAAGATGCCGCCTCAACTAGCCGGGTGTCGTACAGTGTTTAGCCCGGGAACACTATGGCAGGGGTTAAGGAAGGGTCTGGAAGGTGTGCCCAAGAAAAAGGACAGGAAGACATCAGGGAAGCTGCGTCCAAACAAGCCAGAGCACATAGCAGCCAGACGATGAATTCTGAAGAGCGTGTACCCTGAAAGGTGCGGCCATGTTCCATCTCACGGGCGAGCCGATGCTACCGCTGAAACCGCTGCAGGCACTATCAGCGGATCTCAGAAGACTGCACGACCATGTGTTGTCGACTAGGAAAAGCCTACTAGCCTCGAAGGATCCAGGATATCCGACATACGCGGCTCGTGTGCCTGAGGGGAAGTTCTACGTCGACACACGGCCCGCGGAGGTGTTCTTCCTGCGGTTTGACCATATCTTTGAGATGTTTCTGACAAGGCGGCTCGATTTTACAATCGTCCGCCTTTTTGCACTACATATGAGCTCCGTCATGAAGAGAGAAGAAGTCTCGCAAATCTGTGTGGCAGATGCGTACTACATGCACGAGTCTTTCTTGAGTCTCGGTGACTTTGAGCATGAAACTGCTTGGGACTACCTCCAAAACTTCATGGTACAGAATATGGACCAGGAAATTGTCGTCCTGCCTTATCATCCAAAGTAAGTCAGTTCCGGACAACCCTTTCGTACATTTCAATCATTCCTTCTCACTCATATGGAGAATAATTTGAGGTATCTTTTCCCCGCAGCAATGGGCGCGCCGTCCTTATCGTTCTTTACTCGCGAGTCTCCCACGCCGTGTATTTCGACCCTTCCAGAGACTACAAGAAGAAGGACTACACCCACATAATGAATATTCTAGATGATGCTCCCCAAGGCTTTAGCATTAGAGGTGGCCACATGCAGATCAGGAAACAAAGGAACAAGAAGACGGGTTTCGCGCATAAAACTAACTTCTGCTGCATCCATGTCCCAAAACCAAGCAAGAAAGATGGATTCTACATCCTCCATCTCATGATTGAGTTCAGCACGGATCACCAAAAGCTTCGCATGACAAGCAGAAATGATGATCATATCCACAAGTGGGTAGAATCTCATGGAGAAGCGGATTATAAACTTAGAGATGACTTCTTTCGCATCCAAAGGGACATTGTGACAATCATCATGAAAGAAGTCGTCGATGAGAAGGGGATGTTCCACCACGGCCCTATATCGTGAGCTGACGTCCGAACTCGCATAGGCATGCAACGTCAAGACCTCACGCCGTTCAAGAAGCTAGGGTCCATCCTCGATGGTATGGAAGGATGGAACTTCTAGTGATTTACGATGCCGATGATGATGATATGTGTCGGTTGAACTTGTATACTTTCTGTAGCGATGAAACTTTGTGATGTCTACGGACCCTGCCGAACTTGCATAACGCTACATTGTTAGTTTGGGTACGATGACCTGCGTACCTCTAGTTAATTAGTTTGCGTACTGTATGTTGCATCTAGTTGCTAACCCTTTCTTTTTCGTGTTGCTCTAGTATATTTTGTTGCATATGATTGTGCATCCTCTTGATGAAGATGCATCTCTAACAGGTACCTAGTTTCTTGATGGCGAGATGGCAGTGCTATGTTGTGTACAAAGAGAAGGTTCTGGGGGTGTACAACGAGTGGCCTGAGTGTCAGGCGCAAGTGAATGGGGTCTCGGGCGCCAGCCATAAAGGCTTCAAAAGCAGACAAGAAGGAGAAGCTAGTTACTTGAGGTTCACGCTAGCGCGAGAGAGGACTCGTAACCGCCGCCTCATGTACTGCATAGTTTCGCTCTCACTCATAGTGATAGCTCTTCTCGCGTATACCACTGTTTAGATGGATGACATTGTAGTTCCAAGTATTCGAGACTTGCATGTATTGCTATTTTTGAGATGATGACGAGATACCACTTTGTGTTGAATGATGATTATGATGAGACTATTTGTATGTATATGTTATGATTACATTTGTGGTCTCGCAGCCATTTGTATGTGTATCATGATGACATTTGTATCTGCTAAAGATTCTTGTATAAAGCCTGTTCAAATACAAAACAAATATGCAGAAAAAAATAAAAAAACTACTAAAATTAGCAGTAGTGAGTGGAGAAAAGTTAGCAGCAGCATGACAGTAGCAGTAGCGCGTCCACCCAAAGCGCGCTAGAGCTATTAGCAGTAGCGAGCTTCCACGCAACACACTGCTGCTACACTTGTATAGCAGTAGCGCGGGCGTGCACGCGCTGCTGCTACGGGTTAGCTATAGCGCCTTATTAGTAGCGCCGGTCCCCGCGCTACTGATATACCTAGAACTCGCGCTGCTGCTAGGCTTTTCCCTAGTAGTGACGCGTGGGCTCGAAGAGGCGCCAAATGTATCGTCGGTGAGCCTGTTCCCGCACTACCGCACAAGGTTCCCGCCCGGCTAGTTTGGACACGTGTTAGCTAAAAGAGGGACAAATCGTGGGAGTTTATTGGCAAAAAGCTTTGTAAAAGCGAAGTGTGTGGAATGACTTCGGTCATAAGTTTACCCGTGGGTGATAAGGTCAAAGTAACACAGAAGGGTGATGATGGACACTCGAGTGCGATAATTAATTCTACGCTCTACAGGGCACACATTGGAAGAAACCAACTATGTGCAATAATGTCGAAGATCGCAGTCGAGTTAGCTATACTGATCGTATGCTGTGAGATCGACAAGGTAAACAGATTCGAGAATGGTTAATAAAATCTAAGACCATTGCATATTAAGGTCAAATAGTGCTACCAATATACGAGTCTCATACGATGCCATTTCAACGATTGTACCACAAAAGCTCGAAATATTACAAGGTTCAAATTCCAGAGTTATATGGCTCAAATTCGAAGATTACAAGGTTCAAACTGATATTAGAAATTAAATTCAGCTCATCAGCTGCAAACGCTCGCGCTGATTCGCTGAACATCGATATCAGAGAGGTTCAAACTAATATTACCACTTCTAAGTCTGGTTTCGAAACCTCACAATTTTTGCAAAGGGGTCAGCCACTGAGAAGTCATGTATGGGGTTGACACGATGACTTCCGATTACTCTGTCATCTGAAGTTCCAAAATGAAATTTAGCATTTTTGGAGCCTATTCCATTCTGCCGCAGGTGCCGGCACTGATCAACAAACCATTCATTTTTGTGAAATAAATGTAGGGCAAACATCATTTTCTTCAGCACCCTTGCTCTGAGAACAAAGAACCTGGCGAATATAATCTCCAGTAAGGTCCCTCGGTAGGAGTTCAAAGTAATTTCTGAGAGATGCAGATCTAGGCATCCGACGTGATTGTTATATCGTATCACATTATCCACCACTGGGCCTAATCTTATCTGCAAAAGAAGAAAACGTGTTAGTGCCTACATGCAGTTTTGAACATTACTACAGGCCTATTTGGTTTGCAGGATTTGTAAAATGCACTAACATGCCATCATTGATCTGACATGATTAACATGGGCATTTGATTACATTCTAGAAAAATGTAGCCTTCTTCACAAGAGGTTGGAGTGGATGAAAAGTTCCCTAAGAAAACTAGTACAGATGAATCCAAAGGAGAAATGCTTATTGATTGTAACCATATGGAACAAGCAACCAATATGGGGGGTGGAACATGTATGTACTGAAATCCTCCAAAAGAATCCTTCGGAAATCGTAGTACATTGTCATTGTAATCTTGGAAAAAGGTGTCACAAATTGAACTCCCTTATGGTTAACATTTAATAGGAAAGGAACATGACCTCGATATATAGCTTCTCCAGGCACGGAAAGCATCTCAGGAAACTGACAACTTGCTCCAGGTTGGGGCCGATAGATTCTAGTGCTAAGACCTTCACTGTGTGCAGTTTCGGGGTCAAGCTTGTCGGAATCATTTTCTGAATGATAGACGAACAAACATCTTCAAAATTAGAAATAATGTTAATCTGTAGAAGGAGAGGTGGAGGGCGGCTATTGTACCTGAACGGGTGTGGATCCAATAACAAGTTCGAAGTATTTGTCAGACGAGTAGCCCACCACTGTCAATTTCGGCGCAGAAATGACATTGATTCTTGTTGGACCTTCTTGATCAACTACAAGTAATCTCTCCAGTGTAGGTGTGTCCTCAATGACCATACCGTGGTACACATCTTGTGATGTCTTCCTGTCGCACCAGCAACACACATAAATAGTCCATAGAGTCATGGAGGTGATCTGGAAGGTACTCAACCCATTGATCGCCTGAAGATGAAGGTACTCGAGTGCAGTACAGCCACGGAGCAGGCGCTCCATGTCACTGTTTGAGAGGCAGACGGCGACGAGCTCGAGGTGCTTCAGTCGTGGTAGAATAAGAGCGGGCGCGTCATTAAGGGGAGATGGCAGTTTCTTAACTTAGCGACGCGCGGCGTGGGAGCGAGGCGAAGTGCGGGCCGTTGGCAGCTCCGTTCTCCACCTCCGGAGTCTCCTTGTCAGCGGCGCTTTCTAGTAGAAATGGGAGTATAGGGAATATTTAGTTAAAACAGGGCAATATAAAATTGTATTGGTAACTAGAAGTTATTAGGTAGGAATATAGTAAGAAAAGGGAATAACAATTGGTTGCTTACATACTACACAATTCATGAGACATTGCTGGGTAAGTCAACATGCAGATAGTTGAAAAGAAAAATTACTTCGAACAAAGTCTGGACGGCCGATTTTGTTGGGAAAGTTAGCATATATCTCATGACCAAGCCCTTTTATGTGCCGTGCAATTTTAGTGCCAGCTTTCAGTACATAAAACTTCGAAATTTCTTTCCAAAAGCCAGTGCCAAAATAGGAGTCACCACGTTCATCAAGTCTTAAAGTAGCAACGATTATAAATCAATGGTTTGTGTGCAGTATGACATCCGTGCAGTCTTGATCTTTGTAAAGGGAAAGATTGTGCACTACATCATCTATTGCATAGCAAGGGATGCGCTGCAGAAAATGGTAGGATTGTTAAAGAAGATATGGTAACATGCAAATATGGGCCCAAATTGAAAGAACTGTACAACAGTTGAAATCGAAGGACAAAAATCTATAATTAAACAGATAGGGTAAACATGATGTCATAGAAATATGAGAGTAATCGAAAGAACAATACATCATTAATTTGCCTGATATAGAAAGAAGAGGGGGGAAATCCCCTTTGACGTATATGGTGCATGTGGCACCTTTTATCCAAATGTAGCAATATTTAGAATATGTTCAGGAAAGTAGGCCATGCCAACCGATTTAGGGTGAGATTGAACATATCGCGTGCGTCCTCAAGTGATCGGTATGATGAGATGGAATCTCTGGAGGAGGTCGCAAAGTCCTGATGTGTCGGCGCACTGTACATTCTATGAATGAAAGAAAACCCTCAAATCAGCTCGAATAAAAATGAATTCACGGCTATTTCCGCCTGGTGATTAAAGGAGGCAGATGAACTGGGATAAGAGATGAGATAATATCTCATTAAATTAGTTACCTTGTCGTCCATGAGAAAGAACCTTTAGTATGGTAGATTCCCCAACCAAGCGGAGCTGGGTCGACCATGAGTAGCGTCGAGAAAGTCGATGGCGATATGCGGCGGCAAGCAGAAGGGGCCAAATGTGGTGGGCTTTGCCGGTAGCCTGGCAGTGGCGGCAGGCGTCGAGCTAAGTGTTTACCACTGCGATAGGTCGTGCCATGGCATAGACGTGGAGGAGCTTGTGCAGGTGTGAATGGGGACCGGAGGGGGTGGCGGGCGGGGTTAGGCTTTTTGTGACGAGGGGATGGTGAGGGTTTTCTTTTTTTGGATTGGGTGGTGAAGGTTTTCTGTCCCACAAAGAATTTTGGAGGCGACAGTTTGCTAGAGCGAACCGTGTGTGATTGACACAACAGGCAAAATGAAAGTCATTGCACACGGTTCCAATTTTGGGAACCGTGTTATTGACATACTTCCTGGTTTATTGGTCCCCTTTTGTAATTTTTACCAAATTTTGACCAAATATTTAACTAAGAAATGTTTATGCATGTCACCAAAAATTATATCATTGAACACTATGCTCAAATACCCATCCAATGATATAATTTTTGCTGACCTGAACTAACATTTTGTCAGTTAAACCTTTGGTCAAAATTTAACACAAATTACAAAGGGGACCAATAAACCAAGACAGAGGTAGATTCCATCAACCGAACTCGTTGCATCCATATCCCGCGGTTAGACATAAGTAAATATAGATTAAACATACTCAGACATAGATAATAAGCGTACACGTACATAAGCATAGTACAACCATAAGAACATAGTTCAACCGTCATTAAGCATACTCAAGCGTACATAGTTCGATCCATCCAACGTCTCATCTCACATGCCGGCACGATCCTAAAGCTTCTCCAGGTACTCGGCATATGCGTCGTGCGCCACCCTGCGAGAATACTTCTGCTTGAAGGAACCAATGGCCCGTCCTCTTGCTTGCGCCAGAACACTTATATACGTGTCATGAAGCTTGTGGTTGCAAAATGGGCATCGATAGACGTCGTTCCAGGTCCTAATACGCGTGTTATGCATTCCCGCATAAAGCTCCCTCTGGATTTGCCTCTTGTATCTCCTCTGGCCATCTTCATCCTCGCTGTCCACATCATCAGACAGCACCTATACAAATAGTAAAACAAATTTGGCATCAAATCAATGATTACATGCCGTGAATAGGATTAGGAATTTATGGCTATTTATTTATACATATCCAGAGATTATGGTTTGAGTTTTAAGCACAGTCTTCTATGTAAAGACCAATCTTGAAGAAAATAATGGCATAAACATAGGTAGGTCATTCAAAATCAATTTTCAAGTCCTGGTAGGAATTATTAGCACGAACACTAACCCTAGTCGGATTACTAGCATAAATCATTTGCATAGATGAAACAACTAATCACTTATCACTTGTACCATTCAAACAATCAATACACTACACGGATCTAACGAAACTTACTCAGAATTCATGGATTGGGAGAACATAAAAGGGGGAGGCAGGAGTAACCAGAGAAACCCTATGATCTATTTGACACATAAATGGGTATAGATGACTAACCAGCTGTCCGTCGTCAATGGAGTCATCGCCGGAGTGGTCGTCGGAGTCGTCGCTGGGGTCGTCACCAGAATCGGTGTGGAACTCCGCCTCCGGCTGTGGAAGCTCCACGCCGTCGACGACGTCAGGGTGCAACGATAACTCGCAGGCGGTGACGGCAGCCTCTGTCTCCATCTCCACAACGTGCTCCGGTGCTTTAGTAGCCCCGGCGTTAGGGCTGGGCATTCGGTTAGACCGAACCGTTCGGTTTGGTGCTTCGGGTTATCTTAAAATTCGGTTTCCTAAATTTACTGACCATTCGGTCCAGCCAAAAATCCATGACTGAGACTTTGGTGGACCGATAATTTGGTTCGATCCTGGGGTTACAACCGAAGAGCACCGAGATGTTCATTATGGATCAAGAAATCGGGATTCAATTCCTCAAAAAGGAAAATGAAATCGGGAGTCAAAAGAAACAACAAACAAGCAGCAAATATTGTGTTGGGAATCCTCGGTACATCCGCCGACTGCGAAGGAGTGATGGTGGTTGGCTCGCTGCCACATGCGAGCCATGACTTCGTCGGCCGCCATCGAGTTGGATCCATGGTGTTGCCGCCGCCGTCGAGTGGGATCCATGTGCGTCTTCGGCCGCCGTCCCGTGGGAGTACGGGCGTTGCCGCCACGCCGAGTCAAAGCCATGAGCCATCGGAACAACCAGCTGCCGCTGGGACTGTTCGAGGCGGGCAACTGGAGGCGGCGACGCTGGATATGCGTGGGTGAAGCCTGGAGCTCGTTTGGGGATAAGGTGCGGTACAGGGCTGTGTTGTTTCGATTAAGAAAAAAGGCTGGAATAGCTTCGTATGGATGGGCTATTGGGCTTCATTGTGACGGGATGTGTACAATATTCGGTCAGTTCAGTGAATTCGGTCAACCTTGTCTAATGACCGAACGCATCGAAGTAGTTTCGGTTTCTAATTTTTGCAAACCGAGTAAACAACTGCAGTTTCGGTCCTCAGGCGTTTCAGCTTCGGTCCTGGTTTTTCCAGCTTCGGTCTTCGGTTCTCGGTTTTTCTGCCCACCCCTACCCGGCGTCGCCACTCCCTCCGATGGGGCGCTTTGGCGGCATCCTCATACACTAACGGCTTTGAGGACTGAGAGCGGCGTCGAGGATGCAAGCGGAGAGAGAGGATTGTGTGTGTGTGTGTGTGGCGAGGATGGGGGGTGCGGCCGCTCGGGCGCACCATTAATATGGAGTTATGGGAGTTGTGGGAGAGAGGCGGGTGGCGGCCAAACCGATGGCTCGCCTCCCAGTAAGCCTGCGCACCAGACTGCTGGCATGCCTACCAAAGTTTCACACAGCTAATCGCACACCTCCCGATGACACCGCGCAGCGAGCATGCCTCCGTCAATTCGCACACCTGCACACACGCCTCCCCGTCTACCTGCGCGACGGACTGCTCGCATGCGTCCTGTCAACTCATGCCTGCTCGCACGGCACACGGGTCGCGCGGCGGCACGTATATTATTTTTCTATTTGGATGATTAATGCTGCATCTTTATTGCTTAACCGATGCATGGCACGTATCCATTGTTGGCCTAATGCTCACGGTTCGAATAAATAATCCGTTTGGGATATTGGTTCCCAATTATTAATAATTTCATGTTTGTAATTAGATAAAGATTGCATCAAAACTGGTCTCAAATTTGACAAAAAAGTACAATGCCACTGTGTATTGGTGTCCATATGACAACACGATAAGTTTCATGAACTTCAAATAAGTTTTGGATGTACTAGAATTTAAAAATCAAGATTCTCAATGTTTGAAATTTGTTGCACGGGGAGTAAAGATGCACCCAGTGAGACACATGTCTTTTTGCAATCCATTTAGGTACACTGTCACATGTGCATGTAGCTCAAATTTGATTTTTGCACATTATACCCGTAGAAAATCAATCGATTAATGTAGTAAAACATCTTAATGATCTCCATGATTTTTTTCGAAATTAAAACGTCCCTCCTTTGGTAACATATGTTCATCGCGGGATAATTAATTTAACATGCATCATAGTTGCGGTGGATTCGCGGTGTGTGTGTAGGTGTGTGCATCTGGGGGTGGCGGGTAGCTCACAGTACACTACGAGTTGTGAGCAACCGTGTGGGTTGGTCGTTTTGTTAGGCAGGCCGGTGCCACATCAGACTCGTGAAATAGTTATTTAAAACATTACACAACCCATTCATACATACATGTTTTGGCCACATGCAGTCGATGGTTGTCCTACACGACACTCGATACTCGCGTGTGACGCTTTCTGTGGGCCAGCGAGGTCGTCGTCCATCACTTTGACGAACATCCGGCAGTGAGGTTAATTTGACCAGCAAGGTAGAATCTTTTTTGTTTGTGTTATGGTGGTATATAGTATGCGTCGAAGAGGTGGGAGGGGACTAGCATATATACTATACGTACGCGTCCGTGAACAAGTACACCTCACTCAGTGTCGAGACTTTTTGGTTTCCGAGGCACGTGCCACGTCAAAATTGTGAAATTGGCTATTCAAACATAACACAACACCTCTTTGGGCCACATGCATGCACGCGGTGGTTATCCTAGCTAGGACACTCATGTGTGACGCTTCCATCTGTGGGCCCACGAGGCCATCGTCGATGCATGCATGCATCACTTTGACCTACATTGGGAGAGGTTAATTAATTTCACCATCGATGAGGATTCTTTTGGGTTGTACATATTACGGCAGGAGCATATAGCATGCGGTGAAGAGGGGAGAAGGGGACCATCATATGTAGTACGCTTCACGAACCTCGCTCTGTGTGGGTGCATGGTTTACAGTTTTTGAGGCATGTGGCACAGCAAAGTTATGCATTTTGTGTATTCAACATATATATGTTTGGCCCACATGCAAAGCGGTGGTGGTTGTCCTCTCGCACCCACTTAAGCGGTTATCAGCGATATCGATGCTTTCCATCTGTGGGCCCACTTGGTCCATCACTACTTTTTTCCTGAAAACAAGAGAGGTTAATTTGACTTAAGAGGGGATTATTATTTTTCTTGTAATACAGTATATAGGTCATGCTCTGGGATGACATGCATGATACAGTTTGAGCACACACACATGCATGTGTACTGTAACGCCCCGAGACTGGCGCTCCAGATGCCTTCCATGTTTTTCGTTATCGTTGTGTGTATTTATTTGTTTGTTGCATCTCATCTCATAGCATCATGCGCATTGCATCTGCATGTTTTCATAAAGCTTGCATCCGTTCGTAGTTGTCGTGTTCCTTCTTGTCGTCGTTGACCGTTCCAAGTCCCATCGGGTTTTCGCTTCCCTCTTGACCGTGACCGCCTAACCCCCTTTGCGTGCGTGTCCGAAACTGCCCCGAACCCGAACTGCTCAGCCATCACCGTTGCATTCAGATCATCCCCTAACATCCCTAAAATATCTTCGGTTCTTTGTTGGACTCCTCTAAGCTATTTATTCTCGACCGTCCGGTTACGATCAGAGGGTCCAAATAGCCCCTACCCAAATCCTCTGATATATACTCCCTCCATCCGGGAAAAGTTGTCCAGCGCTTAGTTCATTTTCAAATTTGCAAAAAAAAACCTTTCATCTTCAAATCTCTTGCTAATCAGCCCCCGGTTGCTTCTTCCTCCTTTCTCCGTCCGCCGCCCAAGCCACCGTCGGCACCCGTCGTAGGGCCGAGCGCGTGACGACGGCCACGACCTGCGCCGCCGCTGTGAACCACCGCCACCCATGCCCACCTACGCCACCCGAGGTGAGCTGCACCACCACTGTGAACCAACACCGCCCGAGGCGAGCTGCGCCGTCCACCTGCTCCTCCGCGGCGACCACCTCGACGGGCGGCGGCTCCACGGCTGAATCGCGCTGCACCGCCGCCATCCTCTCCCGCCGTCACCCCTTCCGCCGCCCAGGGCTGCGCCGCTATCCCCTCCCGCCAGCCAGGGCCTGCGGCGCCGCCAGGACCTGCGCGCGCCTGGGTCTCGAGCGCCTGGACCTAGAGCTCCCGGCGGGCCTGGAATTGAAGCTCATCCTCAACCTCGAGGCCCCTGTCATCTCCCCCACTCCTCTCCTCGACCTGCTGCTCGTCTACAAGTTGCTGCTCCTCCCAGGCGGACCAGCTCGTGCTGCTGCCCGGAGCTACCCTACTTGTGTTGCTGCCGCTGAGAAGAAGCTCCAATTTCTGATCCTTGCACCTGTTCATTAATTTCAAACACAATTGATCATGCTGCCGGTGAGAAGAAGCTCCAATTTTCTGATCCTTGCACTTGTTCATTAATTTCAAACACAATTGATCACGCTGCCGGTGAGAAGAAGCTCCAATTTCTGATCCTTGCACCTATTCATTAATTTCAAACACAATTGATCATGCTGCCGGTGAGAAGAAGCTCCAATTTTCTGATCCTTGCACTTGTTCATTAATTTCAAACACAATTGATCACGCTGCCGGTGAGAGTACTCTGCAGAAATGTTGCAAAAAAGATTCAGTTAACACAGAAGTTAACTGAATGTGTCCCTCAATGTCCAAAGTTCATCAGTTAACTGAATGTTAACAAAAGTTAACTGAATCTTTGGATAATTTCTGAACCTCGCCTAGAGTAGAAGCAATTTCTGATCTACTGTTGCTGTCAATTTCCTCAAGATAAAAGAACATTATTCAGCAATTTAATATGTCATCACTTTTTTTTGAGCTGTCAGAGCACCCACAGGAGGAAAAGCTTTCAAAATGGTGGGCATTCACTTGTAGTTTTTCTTCATGCAGATAGGCCTTCCAACTTCCCAAGATTCTTACTCTGGGTTAATTAATTACACAACATACAGAAGTAGAGTCATGTTGCTGGTCTATTGAGCATAAAAATAAACCATGTATAAAAGCAGGGTTGTTAAGCCTATTCTCTACAAGATTACCTTCGTAGAACTATTACACACGATCGAATGTGAGCACATAAAGTGAACTTTCCAAGATTAAGTTAACTTGTGAGAGATAGTACTAGCATCTTCTCTGCATCTTCAGTAAATTGTCATTTGGCAGTTTAAAAAACTCATAAAGTGGAGTAGGAGCATAAAAAATTCAGGGGAGTACATGTTCAATACTGTCATGGTCACTACTGTTATGGTCTCTACTGCCATGGTCTCTACTGCCATATTGTACAAAGAAATAAAATAAAATAACAATGCTTGCAAATTTTGCAAGCACTAGCTTGGAAAATGAAAACATACACTCATGTTTCAGTTGACAGTGACAAATTTTGCAAGCACTAACTTGGAAAATCCTACTGCAGTTTACTAAAATTTCCTTGATGTTCATGGAATGTGCTTTCATCAACTAAATTTCCTTGTTTCTGAAATGTAGCATTAAAATGATCATGGTCTAAAATGAGAGAAGGAAAACATCTCTGAAAACATTCCCAAATCCTTCCTGACAGAAAGACAGAGAAAAGACAGCACAATAAGATTACAAAGTGGCTTACATGATGAGCGCAGGGTGAAGGTCTTCACATGCAAACCTGCATCACAGAGCTTTTGTTTTCAGTTAACCAAAATAACAAAATGTGGATGTCTTAACAGTTTGCTGTCAATTTTCGACTGAGTTTACTGAACTTGGTAATTTTACTGAGCAAAATCCATCACTAGTGACTGAATTTTTATTTTATTTGAATTTATTTGGAATAATGTCAACAGGGATACTACAAGGACTAACAAGAAGTTTCTCCTGTAGAATAAAGATCAGGAGCAAATCTACTCCTACAGAGAGGAAAACAAAAATAACCATCAATAATTGGCATGTTCTGGTATTGATCTTAGCTTATTTGAATTAGTTAACATTACGAATTGCATATACTAAAGCAAACTTGTGACTAAATTTTTGTATATTCACTTTTGACTAATTTTATTTGTGTTTATTTGGAATTATTCTTCTTGTACTCTTACTACTACTTTCAACATTCAATTTTGACCTGGAAACAGGGGGACTAGGTGGAAAAAATTCTACTGAATTAAATTGATTAAGTTGGAATCTCTCTTTTCTATAGGAGTTAACTGAATTTTGTACTGAACCCAATCTAGAGGAGTTGATTGAAATAGTGAATGCATCCATGGATGATGCTACCTAAAACATGAAAGCAGAGATCTACTCCAATTCATGAACAGTAAACTGTCCCAGCGATGCACACAATTGAGCACACAGTAAACTGAATTCATAGACTGAATTTTACTGAATTTGGTAATTTTATTGAGCACACAATTGAAGTGCTTGTGCATTTAATCTCCACTTCTTTTCTTTTGATAGTAAAATTCAATCTGAATTTTGTAAGCAGAGAAGCAATGTAGTGACTGTACTCCAAGTTAAATTCAGTCAATGTGTACACAAAGTAGTGACTTTGTCACCAACTGAACTCAATTATCACCAATACTGTTTATACTGAATTTATACTGTATGTTTATCTATTGTATGTTCATCAATACTGGAAGCATGCAAAGTGCAAGGCTAACTGAATCTACACTGTATGTTCATCTACTGTACTCCATCTCCATGGCTAACTGAATTTTGTCAGTACTGTACTCGTACTCCCAATACATGGCTCACCTGCACCAAAAGAAGCAGCATCCATTCCTCTGCAATACTCCATTCCTCCTCCAATCTCTGCACAAACCAATCGCTGCTAAAAATCAGCTCACCTGCTTGCTTCAACAGACAGACATCACCTGTAAATTCAGAAGACAGACCTGCGCTGTGGGCGAGTGGGGAGCAGAAGCGGCTGCGGCGGCGCTGGTGGAGCCAAGAGTGCAAGTCCTCCATCATAAGCCCACCAGCTCGAGGAGCAAGACGAGCTGCTGGAGCAAGTCTTCGTCTTCCCCATGCCCTGGTCATCTTTCCCATGCCACCGCTGCCGGAGCTCGAGGTCTGGAGGAGGTGCTCGAGGACGAGGAGCGGGCCATCGAGCGCCGCCGCCAGAGCTCGAGGTCTAGAGGGGGTGCTCGAGGACGAGGAGCTCGAGGACGAGGAGCGGGTCATCGAGCGCCGCTGACGCAGCCGGCAAGGCACGAGCTTTACAGAAAAGGGGATCCCTTCCCTCTTGATCTCCTAGTGCGGATGCATAGAAGCGGCGAGACGAGGGGGAGAAGGCGGTCGTCATGCGGCGAGGCGACGGATCAGGTGGCCGGCGCGTGGCGAGGCGACGGAGCAGGCGGCCGGCGCGTGGCGAGGCGACGGAGCAGAGAAGCAGACGGATGGAGGGCTGCGTAGTTTGTCGGAAGAAAGGGGAGGTGATTTTCGCAAAATGTCATCAGGGACAACTTTTCCCGGACGGAGGGAGTATATAGCAGTCCAAACTGAAAAACCTAGGGAGCTGTCCCATCCCATCGCAGCGCCGCCGCCGCCACACTGAAATCTCACCTCGGGATCCTCCCAGTTCCCCTTCTCCTTGGTTTCCTCCTCCACCCAATCCCGAAGGCACCGCGGTCTCCTCTGCTTCCCTCGTCCTCGCTCAATCCCAGGAGCAGCCACCACCTCGTCGTTCCCCGCCTCGGCCTCCTCTGCTTCTCCTCGCGCCCGTGGATCCCCTTTGCCTCGCTTGAGCTCGCAGGGGAGCAGAGCACCACGGCGCCCGATTTCCCGCGCCCCCTCTCGAACCAGGAGCCGGAGCTCGTCCACGAGCAGACCAGCAGAGCTCGCCCGCCTCCTCTACCTCAACCCCGTCGCCCTCCATCTTCTTCGCAGCACCACAGGACCAGTAGCTCCGCCGCGCGTGCCCGCCTCGGGCGACCTCGTCCTTCACGTCCTGCTGGTCAAGTCCCTCTCCTTCCCTTTCTCTCTTCTCCCATGGCCTCTCTTTTCCCTCGACTTCCTCACCTCTCTCTCCCCTTCAAGAACCCCAAGAGGATGCCGCAGACCCAACCATGGCGTCAAAGGAGCCCCAAGCAGCAGCCGCCCGCCTCCGGCGAGGACCGACCGTCTCCGACCCGATCCGCTGTGGATCCATCCCTCCCGCCGCCGCCTCGCCAGCCTCGCTCACGCCCAGCTCCCCTCCTTGCCGCGCCAAGTCCCTGTCGTCACTGCTCTGCTCCCTGTCGAGCAGAGGACGCCCGCTTGTCCCAGCGGCGTTGACCACATGGATCCACGACACCTGAGCACCGGCGGGTCGGCCTCCTCCGCGCCAAGGCCCAGCGCGCCCCTTCGCGGCCTGCCCACCTCCTCCCCACCGAGCCGGCCCATGAGGCCTGGTGAGCATCAGATCCAGCGCCCTCACCCTGTGCATTCTTGGGCCAGCTAGTTTCGGCCCGACGTGTTTTTTTCCCTGCTGCGAATTTAGACATTATCTAGAGGCTGCCAGTTTTACAAAAAACCCCTTGCACTTCATGCATTTAATTACTCCAGAACCGTGCATCACATGTGAAAACTTTAAACATGTAAAATGCTTAGAATTTCATCTAGTTTCATAATATGCAACTTTCATCCATGTTTAAAATGTTTAACTTGTTGTTTGCTTTAATTTTGCTAAATAGCATGTTAAAACGATTTATTTCATAACTAAATAACCGTAGCTCCAAATTTAATAAACTTTATATGTAAATGAGGTAGAAAAATGCATAGTTTAACATGGTGCACTTTATTTTCCTGTTTAACAACATTAAAATGGTTTTTTAGTCAGAACAGTACCAACTATGAAATATGCATATGGAGATTTTCTGGAATTGTTGTTTGTTGTTCCGGCCTCATTTAAACTTGCCTAAATCGATAGTTTATATATGTTTCACCTCTTGCCATGTTTAACAACATTTAATATTGTTGGGTACATAATCGAGAGAGAACTAAATAATTGATGTGGTGTTTCTTCAATATGCAACTCGTTGCATATTGGGCTCCACTTAATTTGTAGTGTTGTTTGTTGCACTTTGCCATGCCATGCTCATTAAATCAGACATGCATCATACTTGATTGTGCATCATGCCATGTTTATGTGATGGTTGTTTACTATGTTGTTTGCTTCTTTCCGGTTTGCTTCTCTCGTTAGCTTCGGTTTTGTTCCGGAGTTGTGAGGATTCGTTCGACTCTGCCCGTTTGTCTTATTCTTGTACTCGTTCTTCTTCTTTGCGGGATTTCAGGCAAGATGACCATTACCCTTGATATCACTTCTATCTTTGCTTGCTAGTTGTTCGCCCTATCGCTATGTTTGCGCTACCTACCACTTGTTTATCATGCCTCCCATATTGCCATGTCAAGCCTCTAACCATCCTTTCCTAGCAAACCGTTGCTTGGCTATGTTACCGCTTTTGCTCAGCCCCTCTTATAGCATTGTTAGTTGCAGGTGAACTTGAAGATTGTTCCATGTTGGAACATGATTATGTTGGGATATCACAATATCTCTTATTTAATTAATGCATCTATATACTTGTTAAAGGGTGGAAGGCTCGGCCTTTTGCCTGTTGTTTTGTTCCACTCTTGCCGCCCTAGTTTCCGTCATACCGCTGTTATGTTCCTTGATTTTGCATTCCTTACGTGGTTGGGGTTATGGGAACCCCTTGACATTTCGCCTTGAATAAAATTCCTCCAGCAAGGCCAAACCTTGGTTTTAACATTTGACACCTAAGCCTTTTTCCCTTGGGTTCTGCAGACTCAAGGGTCATCTTTATTTTACCCCCGGGCCAGTGCTCCTCCGAGTGTTGGTCCAAAACTAGAGCACCGTGCGGGACCGTCCCTTGGCAACTTGGGTTATGTTGGTACTTCTACGCTTAGCTTATCCGGTGTGCCTTGAGAACGAGATATGTGTAGCTCCTATCAGAATTTGTCGGCACAGTCGGGTGGTCTTGCTGGTCTTGTTTTACCGTTGTCGAAATGTCTTCTAACAGGGATTCCGAGACTGATCGGGTCTTTCCGGGAGAAGGAATATCCTTCGTTGATCATGAGAGCTTGTGATGGGCTAAGTTGGGACACCCCTGCAGGGTATAAACTTTCGAAAGCCGTGCCCGCGGTAATGTGGCAGATGGGAATTTGTTAATGTCCGGTTGTAGAGAACTTGACACTTGACTTAATTAAAATGCATCAACAGCATGTGTAGCCGTGATGGTCTCTTTTCGGCGGAGTCCGGGAAGTGAACACGGTTCTTGTGTTATGGTTGTGCGTAAGTAGTTTCAGGATCACTTCTTGATCACTTCTAGCTTCACGGTCGTTGCGTTGCTTCTCTTCTCGCTCTTATTTGCGTATGCGAGCCACCATATTTGCTTAGTGCTTGCTGCAACTCCACCTCATTACCCCATCCTACCCATAAGCTTAAATAGTCTTGATCTCACAGGTTTTGAGATTGCTGAGTCCCGTGACTCACAGATACTATCAAAACAGTTGCAGGTGCCAATGATACCAGTGCAGGTGATACTACCAAACTCAAGTGGGAGTTCGACAAGGACCTTGGTCGTTACTATGTTTCTTTTCCGAATGATCAGTAGTGGTGCCTAGTTGGGACGATCGGGGATCTTGCAGTTGGGTTATCTTCTTTTCTTTTGGCTTTGTCCGTAGTCGGACTATGTGTGTACTCTGAATGATGTATGATTTGTTTAAGTGTTGTGTGAAGTGGCGATTGTAAGCCAACCCTCTTTATCCCATTCTTGTTCATTACATGGGATTGTGTGAAGATGACCCTTCTTGTGACAAAACCACCATGTGGTTATGCCTCTAAGCCGTGCCTCGACACGTGGGAGATATAGCCGCATCGTGGGCGTTACATGTACGCATGAATCCCTCCCATCGAGTCAAAGTGGCTAGTACGACGACACGTCACGAAGCGATCTCGCTCAGTGTGGGGAGCTAGTGTATGATTTTTGATGCACGTGCCACATCAATGTTATGAAATGGTATTCAAACATGCATGCACGCATCACCTCCATACATATGCATGTAGTGGTTGCCTTCGAACGGTACACTCCCTCGCTTGGTTATTGGCGACAATCCTATATATTCGTGGGCCCGCGTGGACATCCATGATCACCTTGACCAACAACAAGATAGGTTACCATGGCGGATTATTCATTTGGTTCGTGTTATCGTAGTATAGGTCATGGTGAGATTCAGACCTTAAGTTTGAGTGCATATACTACGCACGCATGCATGCATGAATCCCTGTCGTTGGCTTGAAATGTGGTGTAACATACATATACATCGTCAACCTAACCCTCACTCAGTCTGGGGATTTCTAGTTTGAAATCACGGTGCCACATCAAAGTTGTTTCATTGTTACTCAAAAACACACCTCTCCATACATATGTTTGGGCCACACGCATGCAGTAGTTGTCTTCGGGGACTAGCTACTTGCGTGATTATTGGCGATCTAGCCCATCTCCGGGGTCGCATGGACGTCCATCACTTTGACTAACAACAAGAGAGAGGTTGTACGACCAAGGTGGGTTATTCTTGGTCCGTTTTACGATCCATCTTGGTGAGATATGCCTCTCTGGCCCGCCGACTGAAAGTGTGTGTGTGGGGGGGGGGGGGGTTGCTACTTCACACTTTGCTAGGTAAACCTTGGTTGGGGGGCATGCATTCATAGCTTAGGATTCCCTTCGTGGCAACACGAGGGGGGGCTGCTAGTTACTTCGCACTTTGCTAGGTGAAGCTCGGTTGGGGGGGCATGCATTCATAGCTTAGGATTCCCTTCATGCCGACACGAGGGAGGGGGGCTTCTAGCTTCTTCGCACTTTGCTAGGTGAAACTCGGTTGGGGGGATGCATTCATAGCTTAGGATTCCTTTCGTGCTGACACGGGGGAGGGGGGCTGCTAGCTACTTCGCACTTTGCTAGGGTGAACCTTGGTTGGGGGGGCATGCATTCAGCTTAGGATTCCCTTCGTGCCGACACGAGGGAGGGGGGCTGCTAGCTACTTCGCACTTTGCTAGGTGAACCTCGGTAGGGGGGGCATGCATTCATAGCTTAGGATTCCCTTTGTGCCGACAAGAGGGAGGAGGGGGGCTGCTAGCTACTTCGCACTTTGCTAGGTGAACCTCGGTAGGGGGGCATGCATTCATATTTTAGGATTCCCTTCGTGCCGACAAGAGGGAGGAGGGGGGCTGCTAGCTACTTCACACTTTGCTAGGTGAACCTCGGTTGGGGGGAGGGGGCATGCATTCATAGCTTAGGATTCCCTTCGTGCCGACACGAGGGGGTGGGGCAAGCAATACCGTGCGCTTTGCGAGATAGGTGCCACATCGAAGTTGCATTTGGTATTTGCAAATCAAACCACCCTTTTCATACATAAATTTTGTCCACATGCAAGTGTGTTCATGTTCTGACCCTATCGCACGTCATTTTTCGCCAAATTTATGAACATTAGACGCGTCAGATGACGCAACTGACACGGTTCACTCAAACTAACCGTGTGCTACACCGGTGCCTCTGTCACACACACATCCGCATAGTACATTGGGCTCCACGAGGCTCCCCCTCTCAAAAATATTTTCCCGCCTCGAGGGTTTTCTGTTTCATAACACACGGTTGTTATCTCCGGACCGTGTGTGATGTATCTTGTTCCCAATCCCGCCTGCATCCCTATAAAATATCTACCCGCCTCGAGAGTTTTTCTGTTTCATAACACACGGTTGTTATCTTCGGACCGTGTGTGATGTTTCTTGTTCCCAATCCTGCCCGCATCCCTAGAAAATATCTGCCCGCCTCGAGGATTTTTCTGTTTCATAACACACGGTTGTTATCTCCGGACAGTGTGCGATGCACTATCATCAAAATTTTCAATAGCCCCGGCATTTCACTCCCGCGTTTGACTACCACGTAGTAAAATGTTCAGTACCCGCATCATTTCCTCAAACACCCCCCTCCACACACACACACACAAACACACACATCAAAACCTCCTCGGGCGTGCGCGCACACACACACACACCCTCACTCGCTCGAAACCCTATCAAGGTCCCCGTCGCCGCCGCTGCAAGGCCTCCATTGTCAACATCTGTCGGTTTGCCTGTGCAGCTTACCCACCGATCTCCATACCCAGGCCGCCCTGAGTTTCTTAGATGACACCTGCCAAACGCCCCCTTTCCCACATATCCCCATCCCCCACTCAGAGCGTCGCATCCTAAGCCCGGCTACACTTCCCGTGGAGCTCGAGGAGCAACTGGCCCAAAAGAGGTGTATCGCGGTCTCTTTGCCCGACGTCGCCGAGGAAGCTGACGACCATTACTGGCGGCAGGCACTCAAGCAGCGGGCTAGAGTATGCGGGCATGTCTCGGCCGCCGGCTACAACATCGAGGTCATTGACAGTGACGGCCTAAGGAGGGCTATGTCACAGGTTAAGTGGCCCACCCCCAACCCCTCGGGTTCAACCACCATCGGTCTCATCCATGGCCCCGCCGCTGATATCCTCTGGCTCGCTGTCAACAATTTGCCATCCTACATCGACATCAAGCCCCTTTTGTCATTTCTGAAGGACACGTTCTGTGACACTGGCTTGGGATCCACAGCTTCCAAGTCAGACCTCATCGACGGCGACCGCGAGGAGGGCACCCTCTCCGGCTCTTCCAAGGGGAAAGAGCCCATATGATCTTCCAAGGGGAAAGCGCCCGTCTGCGACATCAGGGAGGGCACCCTACAGCCGTGCTCTTCCAAGGGGAAGGAGCCCATCTGCGACAACATGGAGCGCATCCAGGGTCCATGCTCTTCCCACGGGAACGAGCCCATCTGTGACAAGTGAGGAAACCCATGATTTGTTTTTCCGTGCCTCTTCACAGGGGGAAACCCTTGATTTGTTTTTTCGAGTCCCTTTTGTAGTGTAGTGAGAACATGTCTAGTTTTAATTGCTATATCTGGTTGTTTGAAGTATGCCTTGTTTATTTCAGTTGTTCACAATGTGATGCTCTATATGTGCAATTATTTACTATGCAATACATTTCATCAATCCAGTTTTAAACATACCAATAGGAATGCATATATTTGCTTGCTGTTAAGCCTGTTATAGCTACCATATGCCTCTTTTAAAGTTTTTTAATTGTTTGGTTGTAGTTAGCATATGTCCAGTTTCAAATGCTATCTTTGGTTGTGTGTAGTATGCCTTGTTTATTCCAGTTATTCACAATGTGATGTTCTATGTGTGCAAGTCTGAACTGTGTAGTTCAATTTCATTAGTACCAGTTTCAACAATACCACTATGAATGACTACATTTGGTTGCTGCATCTTGTAGTTAACACACCTTTCCATTTTTATTTAACAATAACCAGTGTACTTAGTGTAAGTGCATCTAGGGCCATTCCTAGTTGGTTTCGGAGTATTGACGACAAGCTTAGTTGAGGGACTAATGTGTTTGTGAGAATTGCAGGATAACACAGGTAGTAGTCCCGTATTGATTCGGGTTACTGATACGTCTCCGTCGTATCTACTTTTCCAAACACTTTTGCCCTTGTTTTGGACTCTAACTTGCATCATTTGAATCGAACTAACCCGGACTGACGCTGTTTTCAGCAGACTTTCCATGGTGTTATTTATGTGCGGAAACAAAAGTTCTCGGAAAGACCTGAAAACTCCACGGAACATCTATTTGGAAAATAAGAAAAATACTGGAAGAAAAATCCACGTCAGGGGCCCACACCCTGTCCACGAGGGTGGGGGCGCGCCCCCTACCTCGTGGGCCCCCTGACGCTCCACCGACCTCAACTCCAACTCCATATATTCACTTTCGGGGAGAAAAAAATCTGAGAGAAGGATTCATCGCGTTTTACGATATGGAGCCGCCGCCAAGCCCTAAAACCTCTCGGGAGGGCTGATCTGGAGTCCGTTCGGGGCTCCGGAGAGGGGGATTCGTCGCCGTCGTCATCATCAACCATCCTCCATCACCAATTTCATGATGCTCACCGCCGTGTGTGAGTAATTCCATTATAGGATTGCTGGACGGTGATGGGTTGGATGAGATCTATCATGCAATCGAGTTAGTTATGTTAGGGTTTTATCCCTAGTATCCACTATGTTCTGAGATTGATGTTGCTATGACTTTGTTATGCTTAATGCTTGTCACTAGGGCCCGAGTGCCATGATTTCAGATCTGAACCTATTATGTTTTCATGAATATATGTGAGTTCTTGATCCTATCTTGCAAGTCTATAGTCACCTACTATGTGTTATGATCCGGCAACCCCGAAGTGATAGTAATCGGGACCACTCCTGGTGATGACCGTAGTTTGAGGAGTTCATGTATTCACTATGTGCTAATGCTTTGTTCCGGTTCTCTATTAAAAGGAGGCCTTAATATCCCTTAGTTTCCATTAGGACCCCGCTGCCACGGGAGGGTAGGACAAAAGATGTCATGCAAGTTCTTTTCCATAAGCACGTATGACTATATTCGGAATACATGCCTACATTACATTGATGAATTGGAGCTAGTTCTGTGTCACCCTATGTTATGATTGTTACATGATGAACCGCATCCGGCATAATTCTCCATCACCGATCCAATGCCTACGAGCTTTTCACATATTGTTCTTCGCTTATTTACTTTTCCGTTGCTACTGTTACAATCACTACAAAACACCAAAAATATTACTTTTGCTACCGTTACTTTGTTACCGTTACCTACTATCATACTACTTTGCTACTAAACACTTTGCTGCAGATACTAAGTTATCCAGGTGTGGTTGAATTGACAACTCAACTGCTAATACTTGAGAATATTCTTTGGCTCCCCTTGTGTCTGAATCAATAAATTTGGGTTGAATACTCTACCCTCGAAAACTGTTGCGATCCCCTATACTTGTGGGTTATCAAGACTATTTTCTGGCGCCGTTGCCGGGGAGCATAGCTCTATTCTTTGAGTCACTTGGGATTTATATCTGCTGGTCACTATGAAGAACTTGAAAGACGAGAAAACAAAAAGCCATCCCTCAACTACGAGGGGAGGTAAGGAACTGCCATCTAGCTCTGCACTTGATTCACCTTCTGTTTTGAGTAAGCTTGCGACACCTAAACCTGCTTCTGCTATTCATTCTGATATGTCGCATGTTATTGATGATGCCACTTCTGCTATGCATGATACTTATGATGAAACTACTACTATGCTTGATACTACAGTGCCACTTGGTGAATTTCTTGATGAACAACTTGCTAGGGTTAGAGAGAATGAAATTATTGAAACTGATAACATTGAAGAAAGTGATGATGAAGACTCTCCCCTTAATAAATATGAATCGCCTATTATTCCTGAGGGTTATGCTTTTGAAAAAGAAGCTGCTTTAGCTATTTTAGCTTGCAAGGATAGATACGAACTCAAGAGGTTATTAGCTAAATGGAAGCAACAATTTCTTAATGCTAGAATGAAACCTGACCCTGCTTTTGCTACTTCACCTATCTGTGTTACTGATAAGGATTATTAATTCTCTGTTGATCCTGATATAATTACTTTAGTTGAATCTGATCCTTTTCATGGCTATGAATCTGAAACTGTTGTGGCACATCTTACTAAATTAAATGATATAGCCACCCTGTTCACTAATGATGAGAAATCTCGCTATCTTTATATCCTTAAAATATTTCCGTTCTCATTAAAGGGTGATGCTAAGATATGGTTTAATTCTCTTGATCCTGGTTGTGTGCGTAGTCCCCAGGATATGATTTATTACTTCTCTGCTAAATATTTCCCTGCTCATAAGAAACAAGCTGCTTTAAGGGAAATATATAACTTCGTGCAAATTGAAGAAGAGAGTCTCCAACAAGCTCGGGGGAGGCTTCTCAAGTTACTTAATGCTTTGCCTGATCATCCTCTTAAGAAAAATGAAATACTTGATATCTTTTATAATGGACTAACCGATGCTTCTAGAGATTACCTGGATAGTTGTGTTGGTTCTGTTTTCAGGGAAAGAACACCGGATGAAGCTGAGATTCTATTGAATAATATGTTGACAAATGAAAATAATTGGACACTTCCTGAGCCAATTCCTGAGCCTATTGCTAAACCAACTCCGAAGAAAAGGTGTTCTATTTCTCAGTCCTGAAGATATGCAAGAGGCAAAGAAATCTATGAAAGAAAAAGGTATTAAAGCTGAAGATGTTAAGAATTTACCTCCTATTGAAGAAATACATGGTCTTAATCTACCGCCTGTTGAAGAAACATATGATCTTAATCCATTACCTATTGAAGAAACTCATGGTCTTGATAACCCGACACAGGTAGTAAAGGTAAATTCTCTCTATAGATTTGATGAAGGTGATATTCCTCACTATAAATCTGCTAGACAATGCTTAGAAGAGTTTGATAATTTTATTGTCAAACAAGAAAACTTCAATGCTTATTTTGGTAGACAATTGAAATACAATTCCAATATGCTTGAACACTTGAGTGATTACATGGCTAATGTTAAAGGTGAACTTAAAATCATTAGTAAACATGCTTCTATGGTTACCACTCAAGTAGAACAAGTACTTAAAGCTCAAAATGATTTGCTCAATGAATTGAATAGTAAGGAAAATGATTATGCTGTTAGAGTGGCTACTAGAACTGGTAAGATGACTCAGGAACCTTTGTATCCTGAAGGCCACCCTAAGAGAATTGAACAAGATTCTCAGAGAAATAATATTGATGCACCTAGTCCTTCTAAAAAGGAGAAAAAGAAAAATGATAGGACTTTGCATGCTTCTAGTGAACCTATTGCTGAACCACCTGAGAATCCAAATGATATCTCTATTTCTGATGCTGAAACACAATCTGGTAAGGAACATGAACCTAATGAAAATGTTGATGATAATGTTCATGTTGATGCTCAACCTAGTAATGATAATGAGGTGGAAATTGAGCCTGCTGTTGATCTTGATAACCCACAATCAAAGAATAAACGTTATGATAAGAGAGACTTTGTTGCTAGGAAACATGGTAAAGAAAGAGAACCATGGGTTCAGAAACCCATGCCTTTTCCTCCCAAACCATCCAAGAAAAAGGATGATGAGGATTTTGAGCACTTTGCTAAAATGATTAGACCTATCTTTTTGCGTATGCGATTAACTGATATGCTCAAAATGAATCCTTATGCTAAGTATATGAAAGATATTGTTACTAATAAAAGAAAGATACCGGAAGCTGAAATTTCCACCATGCTTGCTAATTATACTTTTAAGGGTGGAATACCAAAGAAACTTGGAGATCCAGGAGTACCTACTATACCATGTTCCATTAAAAGAAACTATCTTAAAACTGCTTTATGTGATCTTGGAGCCGGTGTTAGTGTTATGCCTCACTCTTTATATCGTAGACTTTATTTGAATAAGTTGACACCTACTCAAATATCTTTGCAAATGGCTGATAAATCAACTGCTATACCTGTCGGTATTTCTGAGGATACCTGTTGTTGTTGCAAACGTTACTATTTTAACGTACTTTGTTATTCTTGATATTCCCGAGGACGATAGTATGTCAATTATTCTTGGAAGACCCTTTTTGAATACTGCAGGGGCTGTTATTGATTGCAACAAAGGCAATGTCACTTTTCATGTTAATGGTAATGAACATACGGTACACTTTCCGAGGAAACAACCTCAAGTTCATAGTATCAACTCTATTGGAAAAATTCCATCTATTATATTTGGAGGTTTTGAATTTCCTCTTCCTACTGTCAAAAAGAAATATGATATTCTTATTATTGGGGATGTGCATATCCCCTTTGAGGTAACATAGTGTTATTCGAAATTTCTCCGGCTCCATGTTATTCGGAATGAGTTTGTTAACAAGACCTGATCAACCTTGTTAGTGGATTCCTTTTGATGAGCTTGAGATGGATGAAACTAGAAGGCACAACCTTCTGTGCCTCCTTTCTACTTTCTGTTATTTAGTTGAAATAAAGTAAAAATAGTATTTTCTGTCTGTTTTCTGATTATCCATGCAATATAAAAATACCCCGAAAATAAAAGTTCTCCAAATGCCCCGAAAATGAATATGATTTTTTCTGGAATATTTGAGAATATCTGGACTGAGAACACAGCAGGAGGGGCAAGCACTGGCCACGAGGGTGGAGGGGGCGCCCTACCCCTGGGCGTGCCCCTGCCTCCGTGGGCCCACACCGGTGGCCCCCTCCACTTATTCCCTGCACCCACACACGTCCTTCTTTCTCCAAAAAAAATCACCATCCAGTCAAGCAGAGTTCTAACGTCATTGTGCTGGCGATCTTCGATCTCCTTGATCAAAGCACCTCTCACAAACTACTTGGGGGATTGTTCCTTGATATGTGACTCCTCCATTGGTCCAATTAGTTTTTGTTCCAGTGCTTTATTCATTGCAAATTTGTGCTGCCTAGGTGACCATGTTCTTGAGCTTGCATGTCAAATTTTGTAACACCCCGCTTGTAACTTTCCATATTTGTAACTCCAACTATTGCCATTTTCGGCTATGTGTTATGATATTCCCTCCGTGGTCGGGTTTTGTCTTTCGTTTTGCATTTTGTTCATGTCATGCATATCATATCATGTCATCATGTGCATTGCATTTGCATACGTGTTCGTCTCATGCACCCGAGCATTTTCCCCGTTGTCCGTTTTGCAATCCGGCGCTCCTATCTCCTCCGGTGCACCCCTCTTGTTTTCTTTCGTGTGCGGGCGTTAAACTTTCTCGGAATGTACCGAGTCTTGTCAAGTGGCCTTAGTATACCACCGGTAGACCACCGGTCAAGTTTCGTTCCATTTGAAGGTCGTTTGGTACTCCAACGGTTAACCGGGCAACCGATAAGTCCATCTGTGTGTTGCAGCAAAACCCCCCTCAAACCAGCCCAAAACCCACCAAACTCTCTTCCATGCTCTAGTTCGTTCGATCACGATCGTGTGGGCAAAAACCGCACCTCATTTGGAGCCTCCTAGCTCCCTCTACCTATTTATATGTGAGACCCCCGAAAAATCCCACAGATCAAACCCTAGACCCGCTCCCTCTCCGCCGCCGGACACGTCCGGGCGGAGCCGGACGCGTCCACCACCGCCCACCGACCAATCCGGAGCCGACACGTGTCGCCGCCGCCTTCGCCGCGCCGCCGGCCCGGAGAGCCCATCCGCGGCCCTCCCGTGCCCCGACCCGGGCCGCGCCCGCACGCCTCCCCCGACGCCGGCCTGCGCGCCGCCGCCCTCGCGCCTCAACGCCGTGCGCCGCCGTCGGCCATCGCCGCCATCCCGTCGCCCGAGCTCACCCGCCGCCGTTCGCCGCCGCGGACGCCGCCACCCCCGCCGGCGCCGCCGCCTCCTCTCCTCCCTCCGGTCGCCGCCTGCCTCCCTCTCCTTCCTCCCCGTCGTCGGTCGCCGGCCTCCTCCTCCCGCAGCTCCGGCCGCCGCCCCGACCTCGACGGGCCTCGATCCGATCTGGTACTGCCATGCGTTGACTTTCCCGAAACCCCCCGAAACTTCTAAGTCTTATGATTTTGATGATATGTGCCCCTGTTCAATAGTGCATAACTCCTTGCATTTAGCTCCGTTTCGCGTGTGTAATATGTCAAATTGTTCGCCTCGTGATGCTCTACATTTTGTTCAATTGCACCATGTTCATTAGAGGTCATCCTGATGCCCAAATCTCTGTTACAAGAGGGCTAGTTGCTGTTATCTGCTGGTTCTTAACAGAACTTGGAGATTTGTCATTTTTGTATCATTTAATCTGTGCATCTTATGGGCATGAGCTCTACATGTGTTTTGTTGTATGCCATTCCATCTTTCCAAGGGTGTATGCCATGTATTTTTGTGATCTCTGTGGTGACTAGCACAAGCATGCAAATAGGCCCCGTAATGTTTCTGACTTCAGGGACTTAGTAATTTCTCTAAGTCTCTGTCTGCTGTTATTTTGTTGCCAGGTAAACTTAATGCTACAGAGAGATCCATGCATATTTTGGAGATGTTCACTAAGAATGTTTTGTATATATTGTTGTAATTGATCCATTCCCGCCCTTGTTTGCAATTATGGAGTGCCATTGCATGACTCAATCTTGCTCTACTTTTGCTATAAAATATTTCTGGCAGATTTTTAACATGATATGCAATTTTGCCAAACTTATTGTAGTTGATCCGTACATGCTATGCTTTTTTTTCTTGCCATGGTTAGCTTCATAAACATGCCATCTTGCTCTAGGTATGCTTGGTTTGTCATGAATTTCCCTGTGGTGAGTGCATCAAGCTCACCAACATGCCTTCATATTATTATTTCTGCCATGCTCTGTTTTCTGCCAAGTCTGAAACCTGATAACGAAACTTGCTATGTTTACATGCTTGCCATCATATCTTCGGATACTTTTTGCATTATGGTCAGTAAGGGACTTTTGTCATATGCATTCAGTAGAATACTGCCATGCCTTGTTTTGCCATGTTAAGTTCTTGTAGAATGTTGATTTCGTGCTCTGAACATTGCTACCTGATGCTGTTTCAGACATGTCCAGTAATTTCACAGTCTGTGTACCTGTTATCTTTTGCACTTTTTCCATGCTTGTTTGAGCTTGTTATGTTGTGACCTAGCCGTAGCTCAGTGTTCATATTTTGTCAAGAATCTCCTCTAGATTACTGCCATATGCTTTGTTGCTATGTTGGAGTGCTGTAGCATTGTTGTTTGTTGCATGTTAAGTGCTATCATGCTGTTAATCGCAGATTCGTGTCATTCTTGTTTTGCTTGCCATTTGCAAACCGTGCATCCGTTTCCGGTGATCTTTATATCGATTTCGACCGAAATCATCTCATCTTTCCAGTGGCATGCTTGGTTTGCCAAGTTACTGCCTTGTTCATCATTTTCCTTCCGGAGCACGCATATGCATCGCATATCATACCTTGCTTATCATACATGTTTTGCATCATGTTGCTTGTGCATTTCTCGTGATTGATTGTGGTTCTGTTGCTTGTGTTCTTGTCTTGGGTAGAGCCGGGAGACGAGTTCGTGAACGAGGAACCTGTTGAGTACGCTTACGAGGATCAAGCTTTCGACAACTCTGAGAACCTTGCAGGAAAGATGACCACCCCTCGAAATCACTTCTATCTTTGCTTTGCTAGTTGTTCGCTCTATTGCCATGCTGCGCTACCTATCACTTGCTATATCATGCCTCCCATATTGCCATGTCAGCCTCTAACCATCCTTTCCTAGCAAACCGTTGTTTGGCTAAGTTACCGCTTTTGCTCAGCCCTTCTTATAGCGTTGCTAGTTGCAGGTGAAGTTGAAGTTGGTTCCATGTTGGAACATGGATATGTTGGGATATCATAATATCTCTTATTTAATTAATGCATCTATATATTTTGGTAAAGGGTGGAAGGCTCGGCCTTATGCCTGGTGTTTTGTTCCACTCTTGCCGCCCTAGTTTGTGTCATACCGGGATTATGTTCCTTGAGTTTGTGTTCCTTACGCGGTTGGGTGATTTATGGGACCCCCTTGACAGTTCGCCTTGAATAAAACTCCTCCAGCAAGGCCCAACCTTGGTTTTACCATATGCCACCTAAGCCTTTTCCCCCGGGTTTTCGCGAGCCCGAGGGTCATCTTTATTTTAACCCCCGGACCAGTGCTCCTTCGAGTGCTGGCCCAAACCGAGCGATGTCCGGCGCCCCCTGGGCAACCAGGGTCTATGCCAACCCGACGTCTGGCTCATCCGTTGTGCCCTGAGAACCAGATATGTGCAGCTCCTATCGGGATTTGTCGGCACATTTGGGGGCTTTGCTGGTCTTGTTTTACCATTGTCGAGATGTCTTGTAAACTGGGATTCCGAGACTGATCGGGTCTTTCCGGGAGAAGGTTTATCCTTCGTTGACCGTGAGAGCTTATGATGGGCTAAGTTGGGACACCCCTGCAGGGTATTATCTTTCGAAAGTCGTGCCCGCGGTTATGAGGCAGATGGGAATTTGTTAATGTGTGTGTAGCCGTGATGGTCTCTTCTCGGCGGAGTCCGGGAAGTGAACACGGTCTGATTTATGAATGACGTAAGTAGGAGTTCAGGATCACTTCTTGGTCATTTCTGGATGACGACCGTTCCGTTGCTTCTCTTCTCGCTCTCTTTTGCGTATGTTAGCCACCATATATGCTTAACGCCGCTGCAGCTCCACCTCATTACACCATCCTTTCCTATAAGCTTAAATAGTTTTGATCTCGCGGGTGTGAGATTGCTGAGTCCTCGTGACTCACAGATTCTACCAAAACAGTTGCAGGTGCCGACGATGCCAGTGCAGATGATGGGGTCGATCTCAAGTGGGAGTTCGATGAGGAACGTGGTCGTTACTATGTGTCTTTTCCTGATGATCAGTAGTGGAGCCCAGTTGGGACGTTCGGGGATCTAGCATTTGGGGTTATCTTATTTTCATTCGGATCTTGACCGTAGTCGGTCTATATGTTTGTATTCTGGATGATGTATGAATTATATTCATGTATTGTGTGAAGTGGCGATTGTAAGCCAACTCTTTATCCCATTCTTGTTCATTACATGGGATTGTGTGAAGATGACCCTTCTTGCGACAAAACCACAATGCGGTTATGCCTCTAAGTCGTGCCTCGACATGTGGGAGATATAGCCGCATCGTGGGCGTTACAAGTTGGTAATCAGAGCCATCCCCGACTTAGGAGCCCCCTGCTTGATCGAATCGCTGGCGTTGTTTAGTCTAGAACAAAAATGTTTTGAGTCTTAGGATTATATATATCGGAGAGTAGGATTCTTTTTACTCCTCAGTCCCTTCGTCGCTTTGGTGAGGTCTCCTGACGTAGAAGTTTTGACTCTTCTCTCCTGAAATTTCACTAAAAAAAATTTAGGATCACGCGGGTATCTTGGAATCGTTTCGATGGTTTTGTGACGAGAACATTGTTCTTGGTGCCTCCTGACATTTAGGGGTTGTGGCAGTGTCCCGGGGAGTTGAGCTCCGAGGTGTTGTCGTCACAATTTTATCGTTGCAGTTCTGGAATACCTGAGTTTCGCCGACATCGAAATCTCTTTTATGCAGTTGTTGGTGAGATCACCTCGACGCCACCCAGTACTGGGGCGGGAGTTCGGGAGTATTGCCATAACTTGTATAACGGATGCTTTTCGAAGGTTGAGGTAAACGATTTCCGAAGGTTTCTTGGTTATGTGTTGACGGATGGATACAGCTGGATCTAGGGATTGTTAGTTTGGGTGATATATTTTGTGTCCCCTGTATCCCCAACACCAGATTGCATAACCAGAAAGTTTTGGGAGTTTATAAGTGGGAATTCTAGTAGCCTTAGGATATCTTTCCGGCAGACGCATGATATGAGATTGGGGTTCGACGTCTAGTGGTCTGCCTATACACGGTTGGTTTTAAAGTGGTCTCGTAGTGTCTTAAAGAGTCCTTGGCTATGCCGACTCGGGGACGCTTCGTATGTCATGTGCACAGCCTTGTACATGATGGTGATGTACGATCGAGCCCGTCTGGGCCCCACCACGAAAACTTCGAACGAAATCTCTATCATATGTTTGTTCCGGCTTATTCTGCAAGCCAATACTTTGTTTTGTTTTCAATTGTGATATTCGAGTTGCTTCGAAGTCATATGTTGATTCCATATCTTTTCAAGTGGCTTCTCAACTTATGGAAGTGTGATGATTTACTACGGAATTCATTCGTTCATCTTCGTTCGAATGTTTATTGTGAAGACTATATGTTGCAATTTCTATCCGTTGACTCTACTTATCTATTTGTCTATCAAGATGCTAACGGATGTCACCCTCTTCAGGATGGCTCCGCCAATGCGTCAGAATCCGGATCGCAATGAAGGGAGTCAAGCGAACCCTCCGCCTCCGGAGGCATGGCAAGCTATCATGGCAGCCACCAACGCCAATGCTCAGATGATTCTGCAACTTTTGCAAGAACGTACTCAAGGGCAAGGCAATCAAGGCAATCAAGGTCAAGGCAACAATCAGCCTCACTTCGCTACACTCAACCAGTTTCTCGCAAATCAGCCCAAGTCTTTCAGCTACTGTGCCGAGGCCACGGATGCCGATGATTGGCTCGTGGACATCAACAAGCATTTTGAATGTAGCAATGTCAGGCCTAAGGACTATGTCAAGTTCGCTTCTTTCCAGCTCAAGGACCAAGCTGCTGATTGGTTTCAGCAATAGAAAGATTCCAGAGGAGGTCGTGTGATCACTTGGACTGACTTCTGTCGGGACTTCAAAGCGCACCACATTCCACAAAGTGTTGTTGAGAGCAAGCGTGAGGAGTTCCGCAATCTCAAGCAAGGCAACATGTCTGTGTATCAATACAACATCCAGTTTCAGAAACTTGCTCGCTTCGCTAAACAAGACGTTCCTAATGAAAAGAGCATGATCTATCACTTCAGAGGTGGCCTTAGAGAGGATCTGCAGTTAGCTCTCGTTCTTGTTGAGCCTACTCAGTTTGATCAATTCTATAACATGGCACTGAAGCAAGAGGCTGCTCAGCTCAAGTGTGAGGCTTCTAAGAAAAGAGTCAGGGATGCAGTTCAGTCTTCTTCTTCCTCACTTGTGGCAGCTAAGCAACAGAAGTTCTGGTTGCCTCCTCCTCCTCCGTTTCGTCAGTCTTACCAGCAGAAGAACAAAGGCGGCCATGGTTCTTCCAACTCTGGCTATCAGAACAAGTCTCAGAATCAAGCTCCAAAGTCCAATGCTCCTTATCACCGTCCACTCTCAGAGGTGACTTGCAACAAGTGTCAGCAGAAAGGTCACTATGCTAACAAGTGCTTCAACCAAAGGCGCCTTCCGCCTCCTTCTCCTGTCAGATCTTCTAGCAATGCAGTGGTCAAGCATAATCCAAAGTCTGCAAAGGTGAACATGATGAATGCAGTTCAAGCGGAGGAATCTACTGATGTGATAATGGGTAATCTTCATGTTAATGATATTCCTGCAAAAGTTCTTTTTGATACTGGTGCATCGCTTTCTTTCATATCAAGATTTGCCTAGACCGTTATCAGTTGTCTCTCTGGGTAAATTCATGAATGCAAGCTCCATGGTTCCGGATGTTTCCATCAAGATGGGAAACTATAAATTTCTGTCTTCTCCAGTTGTTCTTGGTGACTCGGATATTGACCTTATTCTCGGGATGGACTGGCTTTCTAAGCACAGGGCTCAACTTGATTGTGCTGCCAGGGAGATTCAATTGACACACTCTTCTGAGGATGTGATTATTTAATACGCTCGTGATGAAACCATTCGGTTTTTTTCTCTCAATGAGAAGGGCGAATTGAATGCCATCTCTCAAATTCCAGTCGTTTGTGAGTATCAAGATGTCTTTACAGAAGAGCTTCCGGGTATGCCTCCTCACCGGCCAGTTGAGTTCGTTATCGAACTAGAGCCTGGAACCGAACCCGTTTGCAAGCGTCCATACAAGCTTGGACCCAACGAGCTGAAGGAATTGAAGAAACAGCTCGATGAACAAGAGCGTCTGGGTTTGATCAGACCGAGTTCATCTCCATGGGGTTGTGGTGTTCTTTTTGTCAAGAAGAAGGATGGCACGGACCGACTTTGTGTCGACTACCGTCCATTGAACAAGAAGACAATCAAGAACAAGTATCCACTTCCCAACATCAATGAGCTATTCGAGCAACTCAAAGGTGCTAAAGTATTCTCCAAGCTTGACCTTCGTATGGGTTATAATCAGATTCGCATTCGTGAAGAAGATATTCCCAAGACAGCATTCAGAACAAGTTTTGGTTCTTATGAATATACTGTCGTGTCTTTCGGCCTTGTCAATGCTCCTCCAGTTTTCTCTCGGATGATGAATTTCATCTTCAACCCCTATACCAATGAATTCGTTCTGGTGTATCTCGATGATATCTTGGTCTTCTCCAAGAATAAGAAGGATCATGCCAAACATTTGCGATTGGTGCTCGACAAGCTCAGAGAGTATCAATTCTATGCGAAGTTCTCAAAATGTGAGTTTTGGCTTGATGAAGTTCTTTTCCTTGGTCACATCATCTCTGCCAAGGGCATCGCTGTTAATCCCAAGAAGGTGCCCGCAATTGTGAATTGGGAACCTCCTCAGAATGTTAAGCAGCTCCGCAGTTTTCTTGGTCTTGCAAGCTATTGCCGAAGATTCGTTGAGAATTTCTCTAAGATTGCAAAGCCTCTTTCCAACCTCCTCCAGAAGCATGTGAAGTATGTCTGGTCTCCTGAGTGTGACGTTGCTTTCAACACTCTCAAAGAGAAACTAGTCACAGCTCCTGTCTTGACTCCTCCGGATGAATCCAAGCCTTTTGAAGTTTTCTATGATGCTTCTCTCCATGGTCTCGGTGCTGTGTTAATGCAAGAAAAGAAAGTTGTGGCCTATACCTCTCGTCAGTTGAAGCCCAATGAGAAGAACTACCCCACTCACGATCTTGAGTTGGCGGCAGTTGTCCATGCATTAATAACGTGGAGACATCTCTTGTTGGGAAGACAAGTGGACATTTTCACCGATCACAAGAGTCTCAAGTATATCTTCACTCAGCCCAACCTCAACCTCAGGCAGACTCGATGGGTCGAAATGATTCAAGAGTACAATCCGAGTATTGAATATACTCCAGGCAAAGCCAATGTCATTGCAGATGCTTTAAGCAGGAAGGCTTATTGCAACAGCTTAATCCTCAAGCCTTTCCAACCGGATCTTTGTGAAGCTTTCCGCAAGCTGAATCTTCAAGTTGTTCCTCAAGGCTTTCTTGCCAACCTCATAGTCTCTCCTACTTTGGAAGATCAAATTCGTGAGGCACAACTTCTTGATGCCATGGTGAAGAAGGTGAAACGTGGTATCGACAAGGGTCTTTCCAAATACAAGTGCTATCGCATTGATGACAGAGACACCTTATTCTTCGAGGACCGGATTGTGGTTCCGAAAGGTGATCTAAGGAAAGTCATTATGAACGAGGCGCACAATTCTCTCCTTTCCATTCATCCTGGAAGTACGAAGATGTATCATGACCTCAAGCAGTCGTATTGGTGGACTCGAATGAAGCGAGAAATTGCTCAATTCGTGAATGAATGTGATGCCTGCCGAGAGTGAAAGCAGAACACCAACGACCAGCTGGTCTCCTCCAACCTTTTGCTATCCCAGAGTGGAAGTTTGATCATATCGAAATGGACTTCGTGACTGGTTTTCCAAAGTCCAAGCGTGGAAATGATGCTATCTTCGTTGTCATCGACAAGCTTTCTAAAGTGGCTCATTTCCTTCCAATCAAAGAATCAATCACAGCAGCTCAGTTGGCAGAGCTAAACACCTCCAGAATTGTCTCCTTGCACGGCATTCCACAATTGATTTCGTCAGATCGTGGAAGCATCTTCACCTCTAAGTTCTGGGACTCCTTCCAGAAGGCCATGGGTACCAACATTCGCTTCAGCACAGCTTTCCATCCTCAAACTAGTGGCCAAGTCGAGCGAGTCAATCAAATTCTTGAAGATATGCTCAGGGCTAGTGTCATTTCCTTTGGCATGAAATGGGAAGATTGTCTTCCATATGCCGAATTCTCCTACAACAACAGCTTCCAAGCGAGATCGGGCAAGGCCCCATTTGAGATTCTCTATGGCAGAAAGTGCCGTACTCCTCTTAATTGGTCAGAGACTGGTGAACGCCAACTTCTTGGCAATGACTTAATCACTGAAGCTGAAGAAATGTGTAAAGTCATCCGTGATAATCTCAAAGCCGCGCAATCGCGCCATAAGAGTTACTATGATAGTAAGCACCGTGATGTGGCTTTCGAGATCGGAGACCATGTCTACCTCCGCGTCTCTCCAATGAAAGGCACTCGTCGCTTCAGTATCAAAGGGAAGCTTTCCCCTAGATACGTGGGTCCTTTCAAGATCATTGGCAAAAGAGGCGACCTCGCCTATCAACTTGAGCTTCCTTCCAACTTCGCGAACGTGCACGATGTGTTCCACGTGTCACAGCTCCGCAAGTGCTTCAAGACGCCTGAGCGCACTATCAACTTCGAAGAGATTGACCTCCAAGAAGATTTGTCTTATCATGAGCACCCCGTTGCTATTCTTGAAGAAACTGAGCGGACTCGCAACAAGTCAATCAAATTCCTGAAAGTGAAGTGGTCGCACCATTCCGACTGGGAAGCCACCTGGGAACGCGAGGACCATCTCCGTTCCAAATATACGGAGTTCTTTTAGTCCTACATCTCGGGACGAGATCCTCTCGTAGTGGTGGAGTGTTGTAACACCCCGCTTGTAACTTTCCATATTTGTAACTCCAACTATTGCCATTTTCGGCTATGTGTTATGATATTCCCTCCGTGGTCGGGTTTTGTCTTTCGTTTTGCATTTTGTTCATGTCATGCATATCATATCATGTCATCATGTGCATTGCATTTGCATACGTGTTCGTCTCATGCACCCGAGCATTTTCCCCGTTGTCCGTTTTGCAATCCGGCGCTCCTATCTCCTCCGGTGCACCCCTCTTGTTTTCTTTCGTGTGCGGGTGTTAAACTTTCTCGGAATGGACCGAGTCTTGTCAAGTGGCCTTAGTATACCACCGGTAGACCACCGGTCAAGTTTCGTTCCATTTGGAGGTCGTTTGGTACTCCAACGGTTAACCGGGCAACCGATAAGTCCATCTGTGTGTTGCAGCAAAACCCCCCTCAAAACCAGCCCAAAACCCACCAAACTCTCTTCCATGCTCTAGTTCGTTCGATCACGATCGTGTGGGCGAAAACCATACCTCATTTGGAGCCTCCTAGCTCCCTCTACCTATTTATATGTGAGACCCCCGAAAAATCCCGCAGATCAAACCCTAGATCCGATCTGGTACTGCCATGCGTTGACTTTCCCGAAACCCCCCGAAACTTCCAAGTCTTATGATTTTGATATAGCTCCGTTTCGCACGTGTAATATGTCCAATTGTTCGTCTCGTGATGCTCTACATTCTGTTCAATTGCACCATGTTCATTAGATGTCATCTTGATGCCCAAATCTCTGTTACAAGAGGGCTAGTTGCTGTTATCTGCTGGTTCTTAACAGAACTTGGAGATTTGTCATTTTTGTATCATTTAATCTAATCTTATGGGCATGAGCTCTACATGTGTTTTGTTGTATGCCATGCCATCTTTCCAAGGGTGTATGCCATGTATTTTTGTGATCTCTGTGGTGACTAGCACAAGCATGCAAACTAGGCCCCATAATGTTTCTGATTTCAGGGACAGTAATTTCTCCAAGTCTTTGTCTGTTGTTATTTTGTTGCCATGTAAACTTGATGCTACAGAGAGATCCATGCATAGTTTGGAGATGTTAAGTAAGGATGTTTTGTAGCTATTGTTGTAATTGATCCATGCCTGCCCTTGTTTGCAATTATGGAGTGCCATAGCATGACTCAATCTTGCTCTACTTTTGCTATAAAATATTTCTGGCAGATTCTTAACATGATATGCAATTTTGCCAAGCTTATTGTAGTTGATCCGTACATGCTATGCTTTTGTTCTTGCCATGGTTAGCTTCATAAACATGCCATCTTGCTGTAGGTATGCTTGGTTTGTCATGCATTGCCCTGTGGTGAGTGCATCAAGCTCACCAACATGCCTTCATATTATTATTTCTGCCATGCTCTGTTTTCTACTAAGTCTGAAACCTGATAAGCGAAACTTGCTATGTTTACATGCTTGCCATCATATCTTCTGGTCCTTTTTGGATTATGGTCAGTAAGGGACTTTTGTCACATGAATTCAGTAGAATACTGCCATGCCTTGCTTTGCCATGTTAAGTTCCTGTAGAATGTTGATTTCGTGCTCTGAACATTGCTACCTGATGCTGTTTCAGACATGTCCAGTAATTTCACCAAGTCTGTGTACCTGTTATCTTTTGCACTTTTGCCATGCTTGTTTGAGCTTGTTACGTTGTGTACTAGCCGTAGCTCAGTGTTCATATTTCGTCAAGCATCTCCTGTAGATTACTTACATATGCTTTGTTGCTATGTTGGAGTGCTGTAGCATTGCTTTTTGTTGCATGTTAAGTGCTATCATGCTGTTAATCGCAGATTCGTGTCATTCTTGTTTTGCTTGCCATTTGCAAACCGTGCATCCGTTTCCGGTGATCTTTATATCGATTTCGACCGAAATCATCTCATCTTTCCAGTGGCATGCTTGGTTTGCCAAGTTACTGCCTTGTTCATCATTTTCCTTCCGGAGCACGCATATGCATCGCATATCATACTTTGCTTATCATACATGTTTTGCATCACGTTGCTTGTGCATTTTTCGTGATTGATTGTGGTTCCGTTGCTTGTGTTCTTGTCTTGGGTAGAGCCGGGAGACGAGTTCGTGAACGAGGAACCTGTTGAGTACGCTTACGAGGATCAAGCTTTCGACAACTCTGAGAACCTTGCAGGAAAGATGACCACCCCTCGAAATCACTTTCTATCTTTGCTTTGCTAGTTGTTCGCTCTATTGCCATGCTGCGCTACCTATCACTTGCTATATCATGCCTCCCATATTGCCATGTCAGCCTCTAACCATCCTTTCCTAGCAAACCGTTGTTTGGCTAAGTTACCGCTTTTGCTCAGCCCTTCTTATAGCGTTGCTAGTTGCAGGTGAAGTTGAAGTTGGTTCCATGTTGGAACATGGATATGTTGGGATATCACAATATCTCTTATTTAATTAATGCATCTATATATTTTGGTAAAGGGTGGAAGGCTCGGCCTTATGCCTGGTGTTTTGTTCCACTCTTGCCGCCCTAGTTTCTGTCATACCGGGATTATGTTCCTTGAGTTTGCGTTCCTTACGCGGTTGGGTGATTTATGGGACCCCCTTGACAGTTCGCCTTGAATAAAACTCCTCCAACAAGGCCCAACCTTGGTTTTACCATTTGCCACCTAAGCCTTTTCCCCCGGGTTTTCGGGAGCCCGAGGTTCATCTTTATTTTAACCCGCGGACCAGTGCTCCTTCGAGTGCTGGCCCAAACCGAGCGATGTCCGGCGCCCCCTAGGCAACCAGGGTCTATGCCAACCCGACGTCTGGCTCATCCGTTGTGCCCTGAGAACGAGATATGTGCAGCTCCTATCGGGATTTGTCGGCACATTTGGGGGCTTTGCTGGTCTTGTTTTACCATTGTCGAGATGTCTTGTAAACCGGGATTCCGAGACTGATCGGGTCTTTCCGGGAGAAGGTTTATCCTTCGTTGACCGTGAGAGCTTATGATGGGCTAAGTTGGGACACCCCTGCAGGGTATTATCTTTTGAAAGCCGTGCCCGCGGTTATGAGGCAGATGGGAATTTGTTAATGTTCGGTTGTAGAGAACTTATCACTTGACCCAATTAAAATACATCAACTGTGTGTGTAGCCGTGATGGTCTCTTCTCAGCGGAGTCTGGGAAGTGAACACGGTCTGAGTTATGAATGACGTAAGTAGGAGTTCAGGATCACTTCTTGGTCATTGCTGGATGACGACCGTTCCGTTGCTTCTCTTCTCGCTCTCTTTTGCGTATGTTAGCCACCATATATGCTTAACGCCGCTGCAGCTCCACCTCATTAGACCATCCTTTCCTGTAAGCTTAAATAGTTTTGATCTCGTGGGTGTGAGATTGCTGAGTCCTCGTGACTCACAGATTCTACCAAAACAGTTGCTGGTGCCGACGATGCCAGTGCAGATGATGGGGTCGATCTCAAGTGGGAGTTCGATGAGGAACGTGGTCGTTACTATGTGTCTTTTCCTGGTGATCAGTAGTGGAGCCCAGTTGGGACGTTCGGGGATCTAGCATTTGGGGTTATCTTATTTTCATTTGGATCTTGACCGTAGTCGGTCTATATGTTTGTATTTTGGATGATGTATGAATTATATTAATGTATTGTGTGAAGTGGCGATTGTAAGCCAACTCTTTATCCCATTCTTGTTCATTACATGGGATTGTGTGAAGATGGCCCTTCTTGCGACAAAACCACAATGCGGTTATGCCTCTAAGTCGTGCCTCGACACGTGGGAGATATAGCCGCATCGTGGGCGTTACAAATTTATATGGTTCCAAGTAGTTCTAATGCATGATATAGGCTCTAGGCACTTGTAGGAGTAGTTGCTATCAATTTTGTTGAGCTTGGTTCACTTTTATTTGAAGTTACTAAAAATTTCAGAATTTTTTCAGAAAATAATGAAGAGATTTTTGAGGGGCTCATCGAGCCGAAGCTCGAAGGAAAAGCAAAATGAAGAAGCACATAGGCCCAAATATAATTTTCCTCGCACCATGGAGGTTCGGCCGTGTGAATGGCCGTCCGATGATTTCTTGAGAGAAGCCGGGATTTATGATGATTTCTATTCATTGGCTGAGAATGCATGCCTCACCGACTTTCTCCGCGATCAACGCAACCAGTATCTCTTACTCACCAATACTTTTGTGCAAAAATTCTACTATTATCCTAAGGAAACACCTCCTTCAGTAGAGTTTCATTTATATGATGTTGTTAAGAAGCTGCCACTAGATGAATTTTGCAAGGTTTGCAAAATACCTTTTGAGGGTAGTTTAGATGAACCACATCGTAAAGATGTTGATGGGTTTATTGACACTATTACTGTAGGGGAAACTAGGAAGGTTTCCGATGCAAGAATCACTAGCATACATTTTCCTGTTTTACGCTACTTTGCCATATTTGCTAGTCATTGCTTAATTGGTCGCGGAAACTGTGGAAACCTTAGTGTTCCTGATATTATCATTTTGTTCCATGGTTTATTCCGCGATAACACTGTTAGTATGGGCGGTATTATTGCTAAACGGTTAAGTTTGAACCTTACAAAGGGCCCCATCTTTGGAGGTATTTACGCTTCATGCCTTGCTGCACATTATAACATACCTATTAGGCACTATGAAAAGGAAGAAAAATTGCTGCCCAATGCTTATTTAGATTATAAGAGTATGGTAGCGCATGACTTTATTGTTAAGAATAGGGAAGGGGCGCTTAAATACAAATTATTCTTTGATAAACATCACCCTGAGACTATTACCTTGCCTGCTCCCTCCTTGTTTAATTTATCTACAGGTCTGTATCTCGTTCCGTGGGCGGCCATCTACGCCTACCGGAACCCTACACCAGCCACGGAGCCGGAACCACAATTTGAGCCTCCACGACGGTCTCACTACCAGTGGGATCCGGAGATGATTTCCAACCAGTGGCAATCAGAGTCCTCTTCATCTCAGTATGACCCTGGCTACAACTATGGATATCCGCCAGGCCATCCATGGCAATGAACCAACTTAGGCCTAAAGCCTAAGCTTGGGGGAGTACGTATTTCCCACCGATTACATTTATGTTCACACTCACTCATTGCGAGACGTCGGTGCTCATACTCTTTCATTGTAATATCCATGCTAGTTTATTTTCCTTTTTCTTGCTTTCTTCTTGTGTGTTTGAAAAACCTTAAGAAAAACCAAAAAAAATTAGTAGCAGCTTTTAGCTAGTTTACTTTTCTTGCTGTAGTAGTAATAATTAAAAAGAAAACCCAAAAAGATTTCCCGTTCTTCTTTTGCTTGTTGGGAGCTTTCCCGTGTAAATAGTTTTATTTCTTTTCTTTTCTTTCGGCGTCGATAGGAGAAGACCATAATTAAATTGTTGAAGTGGCTCTTATATGCATTATTGTTGCTTTAACCAAGAGCCCATATTGCCTTGTCTTCTCCTGTTTATTGAATGCTCGCAGGTTCCAGCTTAGTCCAATGCACGTGCACTCTTATTATTTTCATATCGTTCGGTCGTGAAAGTGAAAGGCAATTATGATGATATATGATGGACTGACTGAGATGAGAAAAGCTGGTATGAACTCGACCTCTCTTGTTTTTGTAAATATGATTAGTTCATCGTTCCTGATTCAGCCTATTATGAATAAACATGTTTGCAATGACAATTAGAGATCATAGTTGCTCGTGCCATGCTTGATTAGCTATGAGTTATAATGGTTTACCTTGCGTGCCAATATGCTATTAAAATGGTTGTGATGTGGTATAGTGGGGTGGTATCCTCCTTTGAATGATTTAAGTGACTTGACTTGGCACATGTTCATACATGTAGTTGAAACAAATCAACATAGCCTTCACGATATTTATGTTCATGGTGGATTATATCCTACTCATGCTCGTACTCAATGTCTATTACTTTTAATGCATGTTCATGACTGTTGTCGCTCTCTAGTTGGTCGCTTCCCAGTCTTTTGCTAGCCTTCACTTGTACTAAGCGGGAATACTGCTTGTGCATCCAATCCCTTAAACCCCAAAGTTATTCCATATGAGTCCACTATACCTTCCTATATACGGTATCTACCTGCCGTTCCAAGTAAATTTGTATGTTCCAAACTCCAAACCTTCAAATGAAATTCTGTTTTGTATGCTCGAATAGCTCATGTATCAACTAGGGTTGTCCGTATCTTCCATGCTAGGCGGGTTATTCTCAAGAGGAGTGGACTCCGCTCCTCACTCACGAGAAAATGGCTGGTCACCGGGATGCCTAGTCCCATGCTTTATGCAAACTAAAACAAAATAATTGCAAACAAAACTCCCCCTGGGACTGTTGGTAGTTGGAGGCACTCGTTGTTTCGAGCAAGCCATGGATTGATGCTTGTTCATGGAGGGGGAGTATAAACTTTACCATTCTGTTTGGGAACCGCCTATAATGTGTGTAGCATGGAAGATATCGCCATCTCTTGGTTGTTATGTTGACGATGAAAGTATGCCGCTCAAAATATTATTTATCTCTATTTCAAAACCGAGCTCTGGCACCTCTACAAATCCCTGCTTCCCTCTGCGAAGGGCCTATCTATTTACTTTTATGTTGAGTCATCACCCTCTTATTAAAAAGCACTAGCTGGAGAGCGCAGCTGTCATTTGCATCCTTTACTATTAATTTATATTGGGTATGACTATGATTGGATCTCTTTTACCATGAATTACAATGTCTAGTCAGTTATCTTTAAAGGTGCTCTGCATTTACGTTTTGCGGTCTTAGAAAGGGCTAGCGAGATACCATCTTGGTATATCATATCATGATTGTTTTGAGAAAGTGTTGTCATCCGAGATTTATTATTATGACTCGCTAGTTGATTATGCCATTGATATGAGTAAACATGAGACCTAAGAGTTATTATGAATGTGGTTAGTCATAATCTTTGCTGAAAACTCGAATGCTGGCTTTACATATTTACAACAACAAGAGCAAACAGAGTTTGTAAAAGTTTTTCTTTATCACTTTTAGTTTATCAACTGAATTACTTGAGGACAAGAAAAGGTTTAAGCTTGGGGGAGTTGATACGTCTCCGTCGTATCTACTTTTCCAAACACTTTTGCCCTTGTTTTGGACTCTAACTTGCATGATTTGAATGGAACTAACCCGGACTGACACTGTTTTCAGCAGACTTTCCATGGTGTTATTTATGTGCAGAAGCAAAAGTTGTCGGAATGACCTAAAACTCCATGGAACATCTATTTGGAAAATAAGAAAAATACTGGAAGAAAAATCCACGTCAGGGGGCCCACACCTGTCCACGAGGGTGGGGGGCGTGCCCGGGGGGTGCGCCCAGGGGGGCAGGCGCGCCCCCTATCTCGTGGGCCCCCTGACGCTCCACCAACCTCAACTCCAACTCCATATATTCACTTTCGGGGAGAAAAAAATCAGAGAGAAGGATTCATCGCGTTTTACAATACGGAGCCGCCGCAAGCCCAAAAACCTCTAGGGAGGGCTGATCTGGAGTCCGTTCGGGGCTCCGGAGAGGGGGATTCATTGCCGTCATCATCATCAACCATCCTTCATCACCAATTTCATGATGCTCACCGCCGTGCTTGAGTAATTCCATCATAGGCTTGCTGGACGGTGATGGGTTGGATGAGATCTATCATGTAATCGAGTTAGCTTTGTTAGGGTTTGATCCCTAGTATCCACTATGTTCTGAGATTGATGTTGCTATGACTTTGCTATGCTTAATGCTTGTCACTAGGGCCCGAGTGCCATGATTTCAGATCTGAACCTATTATGTTTTCATGAATATATGTGAGTTCTTGATCCTATCTTGCATGTCTATAGTCACCTACTATGTGTTATGATCCGGCAACCCCGAAGTGACAATAATCGGGACCACTCCCGGTGATGACCGTAGTTTGAGGAGTTCATGTATTCACTATGTGCTAAAGCTTTGTTCCGGTACTCTATTAAAAGGAGGTCTTAATGTCCCTTAGTTTCCGTTAGGACCCCGCTGCCACGGGAGGGAAGGACAAAAGATGTCATGCAAGTTCTTTTCCATAAGCACGTATGACTATATTCGGAATACATGCCTATATTACATTGATGAATTGGAGCTAGTTCTGTGTCACCCTATGTTATGATTGTTACATGATGAACCGCATCCGGCATAATTCTCCATCACCGATCCAATGCCTACGAGCTTTTCACATATTGTTATTCGCTTATTTACTTTTCCGTTGCTACTATTACAATCAGTACAAAACACCAAAAATATTACTTTCGCTACCGTTACTTTTGTTACCGTTACCACTACTATCATACTACTTTGCTAGTAAACACTTTGCTGCAGATACTAAGTTATCCAAGTTTGGTTGAATTGACAACTCAACTGCTAATACTTGAGAATATTCTTTGGCTCCCCTTGTGTCGAATCAATAAATTTGGGTTGAATACTCTACCCTCGAAAACTGTTGCGATCCCCTATACTTGTGGGTTATCAGTTACCTACCAGAGATGACACCTAAAAATGTGTAAAGATATTGAAGACAATGGTGGTCAGTGAAGATATTCACACTGAAGATTATGACATGAGAAGACATCACGTGAAGACTATGGAGTGCGAAGACATAGTTGTTTCATAGTCTCCTTTTCTTCTTTGTTGAGTCATAGGAACCACCATACTGTTAAGTGGGGTCCAAGTGAACAAAGTCAGAGTGACTGATGTGATGCTCAACAAAATCATATGTCTTCGAGCGAAGACAATGAGAGCAAATCTTATCCAGAGCTGGATGAGTTAGCTTTACTTGTAGCCCAAGTCAAGCTGTCGCGTGTGTTTGAAATCTGTCCATTGGACACGTGTCAGTTCCTAAGTGACCTAGGGTCATTTTGGACAAATCAGGTCGAGTTGTCTCCTGGCTATAAATAGCCCACCCCTACTCCATAAATTGGTGGCTGCTCAGAGTTAGTGCACGACTTTTGTCGTTTGAGAGCAACCCACCTCCGAAGCATTTGAGAGAGAGATCCTTGCGAGGACAAAGCCCAAAACACCCAGAGCCAAAGAGTGTTAGGCATTACTGAAGTCTTTCTGTCCGCGTGATCTGAAGACTTGTTACACTTGAGGACTGTGAATCCTCCAGCAGGTTAGGCGTCGCGTTCTGAGCACCCAAGAGCCATTATGGATTGCCAGTGAACAAAGTCTGTGAAGGTTTGGAAGTCTACCTTGAAGACTTACCAGAGTGATTGGGCAAGGATTGTGTGTTCTTAGCTCAAGGGGAATAAGGTGAAGACGCGGTCTTCTGAGTTGAGTCTCAGCCTCCCTAACCAGACGTACAGTTGTGACAGCAACTGGAACCGGTCTACCAAATCCGTGTCCTCTCCAAGCAACTGGTTCTATCCTTCCTATCTCTCTACTTTATAGTTTGTCTTCGTGAAGTCATTGCCTGATTGCTTGAACTAATTGGCTTCACTGTGTAAAGACGGTTTGCTGTTTGGCTTCATACTATCTTCCATCTTGATGCATACTACCTAGCTGCTGATAGTCTTCGTGCTTTCACTTCATTGCTTACTTGACTATGACGTGTCTCCTGTAGTCTACCTTCCGCTGCATGTCAATAGGTTCATTTCTACTGTTTGTCTTCAAACCCCCCGTGTTTTGAAGACTTTCATAAATATCGCCTATTCACCCCCACTCTAGTCGATAACTAGCACTTTCAATTGGTATCAGAGCAAGGTGCTCCCTTATTCTGTGTGATTCAGTTTAACCACATAGAGTTTTAGCTATGTCGACTGCAGGGATAATCAAAGTCTCCGCTACGTGCCATGTCTTCGATGGCACTGATTACCCCTACTGGAAGAATAAGACGCGTATGCATCTTGAAGCCATTGACGTCGACCTCTGGTATGTCATCAAGAACGGCGTTCCCAAGGTCAGTGAAGGTGTCACTGCTGCTGATGTCGAGAGGTTCATTCAACTGGACTCGACTGCCAAGAACATCATCTGTGGTCATCTGACCAAAGGACAGTATGGTCGTGTGAGTGCTCTGGAAACTGCGAAGCTAGTCTGTGACTGGCTCTCCAAGGTCAACGAAGGCGTCTCAACCCAGAGAGACTAAAGGATCAGTGTTCTTCACAACCTTTTCAACCGCTTCAAGAGAAATGACAATGAGAATGTCCAGCTCACATTTGATCGCCTCACTGATATCACAAATGAGCTTCACGCACTCGGCGCCACTGAGATCACCAAGCACGAAATCGTCAAGATGCTTCTGAGATCGCTTTACAGCTCATTCGACACCCTGGCCCTGATGATTCAAGAACGCCCTGACGTCAAGACTCTCGATCCGTCTGACATACTTGAGAGGCTCAACACACATGAGTTCTAGCAATCTGAGAAAAGAGATATCTATGGTCCCAACTATGGCCGAACTAGCACTTTGAAGGCAAAGGTTGTTTCATCATCTAAAGAAGAATCTGACTGCAGTTCTGAGGATCCTGAAGACATTGGAAAGGAGCTTGCTATGCTTGTGAAAAAGTTCCAGAAGTTCACCAAGAGGAAACGCTCCAGAAAGTCTTCAAGATCCAGCTCAAGAAACGATGCTTCCGCTCATGATCAGAAGAAAAGAACATGCCACAAGTGCAAGAAACCTGGTCACTACATCTCTGAGTGTCCACAGTGGGACAATGAGACCAAGAAGAAGAAGAAGAAGAAGAGCAAGTAATATGATTCTGTGAATCTTTGCAATGTTGAGTTCGTCTGATATATATATATATATATATATATATATATATATATATATATATATATATATATATATATATATATATATATATATATCCCAGCTATTCTGCAACCCATTCCTGAATAAGCTATTCAGGAACCCTTCCTAACTGCGCGAGAACAGACAACTAACTATGCGACCTATACTAGTTAACTGCCGGGCGGACTTTTTCTCACACTATTTTTTCGCATTTTTTGGCCGTAATTATTGAACCATTCATCAGAATGATGCAAATGATATACCGTTGGATAGCTATTGAAAAGGAGCAAAAAACTCATGTTGATCATTTTCTCAAAATCAATTCGGGTTTTAAACAAAATTCAAAAAACTAGAAATCCATCAAACAAGTTTTCAATGTTTTTGCGAAAGAAATTTTCAAACCATTTGTCGGAATGTTGCATATGATATAACGTTGGAAAGCTATGGATTAGCCCAAACTTTGGTATATAGAACTCGTTTTCAGATTCGCTACGGTTTAAGAGCAGTTTTCAAAAAACAAACATCATTTTCATCATTTTTTGCTCGAACTGTACACGCTAACTGCCCGACTGGAATAGCTAACTGACATATGATGATCAAGCTAACTGTCGGTACTGAAGAAACATTTTTTTTGTTTTTTCCTGGTTTTTCCCAGATCAAGCTAACTGGCGGTATTGAAATAGCTAACGGTCGGGGATTGTGGCAGTTAACAAGAAGTTAACTGCTGGACTGAAGGTACTAATTTTTTTTCTTTTACATTTTGTCCCAGGTCGAGCTAACTGACAAACACCCAAACTGCCGGACTGAGGAAACTAATTTTTTTTCTTTCGTTCTTCTTTTTTGGGGTCAAGTTAACTGCCGGGACTGAAATAGCTAACTGCCGGGATTGTGGCAGTTAACTTGGTTTTAACTATGAGGACTGCAGATACTAATTTATTTTCTTTTGTTCTTTTTTGCCGAGGTCACGCTAACTGCCATGAATGTCGAGGTTAACTACCATGTCGGCGGATGTTAACTGCCACTATGGATGTTTTTCCCCATATTTGTTAACTTCTTGGGGAAATGTTTTCATAGCTAATTGTGGCTAACTCGTGGAAGGAACTTCTTCCTCTCAAAAAGTTAACTCCTTTGTCTTAGTACAGATAACTACACATAACAGTAAACACCACGGCCATCCAAAAATGGGAGCTGCTTCTTTTTCCTAGCACGAGCTAACTGTAGCCGCATCCGGTACCAAACTGTTCTTTGACGAACATCAGGAACCACTGGTGCGCTCCCCTGTAGCTTTTTGCAAAGGAGTTAGCTTGGAGAGAGGTGGCCCTGGAGGGGCGGTGCTAGTGGAGTAGCAGGTCGGTGGAGGATGGAATTGGAGGCAAGGGTGGAGGTGGCTGGCGATTGGGAGCACGAGGTCTCCGTCCGTGACGACCATGAGGCATGAGCATCCTTTGCCATGTTGGAGTTAACTTTTGGGTGTGTCTAGGACACATCTAGATGTGACATAGTTATGTGACATCTAAGCTCATGTCCACTCTGATTGTGGTCTATTTTTTTGTCCTAGTCTTTTTTTGTTTCTTGTTGTTGCATTATATATTTGTGGGAGCTTACATGTGATATCCTTAAAAAACATCTAGATGTGAATTAGTCAAACTGTTAATTTTTTCCTTTTTTAAAGATGAATTTTCCGCCCGGTCGAATAGAACCAGTTTTTTAAGTAGTGAAACTTCTTCTTTGAACTATTTTAATTTCGTGCATCTTTTCATATGTACTGCTACTACGTGAAGTTAATGGACTGAAAGTAAACCAATGTTAACTGAACGGAAGTTAACCGCTCCTTTTTTATAGCATATCTTCACGAAGTACTAGTAGTTAACTGAACCGAAGCTACTACGTACCTTGCAAGCCAAGTGCCAATTTTTGTTTAGCAAGTGGATTGCAAGTGTTTCCGGCCATCGAACTACTTGGCTGGCGCAAGTAACTGTACCTTTTTTTATACATACAATGCTCTTTTGATACATGTACACTTTCAAACCAAAGTTCTGTAAGATGTTTCTAGACATGAGTTTTTTTAGGAGAGCCGAACTAAACCTGAAGGCACAAGCTAACTGCTGGACTCTAGCTAACTGATGGTTTCTCCGAGTAAAAAAGTTTTTTTAAAAAACTAACTGTTGTTTTTGCTAACTGCTACACATACTCCCAAGTGAACCAGCACAACATCTAAAAGCTAACAGTTGTTTTTGCTTATATAATGAGATTTTTTGTGCTGAAAAAACCATAGAACAACTGCTCCAAATTTCTAAATGAACTGCCATTTTATTTTATTCAATAATGAACTATACTCTTTATGGGTTTTTTAGTCAACTGCAGAAATTCCAAAGTTAATTCCCTCGGGCTTTTCTATGTTTTTATACAGAACTGCTGAAACCCCAGGAGTTAACCGAGCCACCAACAAAATGTGGACTTAAAAAAGAGGGAGTCACGGACAGTGACATGATACATTTTTATAAAATTATCTACTTTTACTTATGGTGCACAAAGGAACAAGTATTGCAGCGCACTTAGAAAAAAATGAAGGAACTTCTCTCTACCACACGTAATCTTATTCTTTCACATTGCTTGTCTTTTCCTTTTTTTTACTCAATAACTGTAAGCACTAATACTCTTAACTACACTATATAAAATGAACCAAATGAACTCCATGGGTGCTGCCATCTCACCCGTCATTGACGGCGCAATGAAACAATTTTTATAACTGGTGTTTGTTCTTCTCAAAGTATATTCCTTAATCGCAATGGCTAACTGCTGAAACTATACGTAGCAGTCAAAACACAAAAAGAAAGAACCAGATTTGAGAACTTCAGAAACTATAAACTATGTAACTGATGAACTATACACAACCGCTGCCAATGCCTACTAGTATTTTTCAGAGAGAACAACCATGTACAGTTAAAAAATGCTAACTGCGTTGGGGGGAAGTTGATGCTGCTCGACGCCTGAAGTGTGGCCGGCTGGTTTTGGGAAATTAAATTCACCATTTTTTCAGGTAAACCTACCTGCATAGGCCGGCTGGGTTAACTTCTATTTTTCAGTTAAGCTAACTGCATAAGGCCTTCGAAGCAGAGATATGGAAGCCATGGATCTAGAGGCGGGGGAGGAGCCACGTCGGAGTCGTGTGCCGGACCAGGAGGTAGAGGGAAGCAGCAGCCGGCAATTTGGGGAGTAAGGGAAGAGGGTCGGCGTCCTCGGTCGCCATGGCCATGGCCAACCGAGCATGAGGTCGGGGGAGTGTTGGCACTGCAGGCAAGGGTGGAGCGGGGTGGCTGGGTGGTGATGGGGAGAATAAGGCCACCGTGGGAGGAGCATGCGGAGGCCACCGCGTGGCGACGACGAGTCCATAGGTCGGATTTCGTTGATGGGAGCCAGGCCGGAGGGAGAATGCTGGTGAAGAGGGGCGCCGACCGGTGGCTGTAGGTGGAGCGAGAGATGTGCACGGCTGTGGCAGGCAGGTCCACTACTGGGAGCATGGTCAGGCTCGTGGTGGTCATCGCCGGAGCAGCGGGGGTAGCTGCCATACAGTCATCAGGGCGCCCGTGCTCCCGCGTGGCTCCACGAAGTCAGGGCGGAGCCGATGCAGACAGGGAAGGCGAGCCCGGCTTGCGTGGCCTGACGGCGAGGGGACGAGCGCAATGGGGGCTACGAACCGGAGAAGGTGGCCGGTCGGGATGAGGCGTGGCGCAGGGAGGCAGAGGTGGGGCACGAACCGGCGCTGGGAGGGAGAGAGGTGGGGCACGGGGAGGTGCAGGGAGGCGATAAGCTCGAGGCGGGCGAGGCAGGCAGCTGGAGTAGGAGGTGAACAGACTCACGTGGCGGGGCACGATCCCGATCCCGATCGGGTCGACAGAGGAAAGTGAAGAGGTGGTCGATGGAAGGTGGTTATATATATATATATATATATATATATTTACAACCACTTGCGTTTTGTATGTTGTATGTACTATCTGTCGAAATCGAGAGTAACAATGATTAAGTAGTATATATACTAACTTTTAGTTAGTATGTACCATGTTTTCAGTATGCTCTTTTTTACGTACAAATATGTACGTATTTCACAAATATAACAAAAACTATGGGCTCATATGCAATTTTTTCATGTAACTTGTTTTGAAATATCTTAGATATAGTATATAAACATATTTAAAATAATTAAATAGTATATATAGTACCACATGGTAGTATATGAGACATGTGGGGTAACTACCACCGGGTGGTAGGATGGATTTTCCATATATATATATATATATGTGTGTGTGTGTGTGTGTTCTGTCCTCTACAACATTCACGTATAGTTATGTCTTCATACTTGAATCTTTGTTGATCTAAGTGAATGCGATCAGACCCTAACCTCTTCTGTGTTGCTTCCTCAAATTCTATCTGTCCAAATCATATGCATTCTATTGAAACCTGTCGATTGTCTTCTCTGAGTCCTTGTCAGCAGAAGACAAAGAGACAAACATTTAAATCTGTGTTCAATGCCATATCCTTTTTGCCTGAATACCGGAGAAGCCGGAACGACCACCCAACAATCCAGGCGTGCGTGGGAACGTGGAACAACTTCCAATAAGTTGCATGCAAGCCACGCGTCCTTCAGATGTGAACCGCCAGGGGCACCTACGTAATTGCGTTGTGCTGCCCCTCTCCTTATAAATACATACTCACCGCAGTCAAATCTTTTCTTCCACCTCTCCACCTCGCACAAACCCTAGCGCCTCCGCTAGCTCGCGTCAACGCCGGAGACGAAGCGCTTAGCTATCGCAACTTCTTCAACGACGTCCTCACACCGGCCGCGGAACTCGTCCTCTCCGCCGCCGCTGTAGGTGTCTTCCGCCGCCAAGTTAGGGCGCGGGAGATTGAATAGCTCGGCCTCTAACTCCACCTCGTATAGCAGTTAATCAGCGGTAATTAAATCTCACTTTTTATTGCCTTTTGGATCCGTCAAATCAATCCACTTCAACCAAAAGTGGTTTCTACACTTTCAAGTATGGATCTGTCTCTATCTGCATCTCATATCTTGCTAAGCATATTCACTTATGCTTCATAACTAGTTAGATTCCTCACTTGTACTTATTCATGGATTCGTACAAATCTGGAACCAACTCTCTTCAAATAAGTGAATGTCTTCGCACTATGGGGTCAATGTCTTCAAACTGATTTATCTTCAAAATCCTCTGAGAATGCATATGACCTCTTCCCCTTCCCTCGTGTATCTAATGCTGTCACAGGTACATGTCCGTGGGAGAATCCCTTGGTTCTTGTAGCGCCGTGGAGATACAGCTAAGGATTTACCCCCAGATCTTTTTGAGCTGTACAAGTCAGATCCAGAGGAAAGCTACAACTAGCGCAAGACCCAAATCCAATGGATTTGAAGATATTGGGTAGAGCAATGGTTCAAGTACAACTTCGTCACTGCCGAATATGCAGAGAAGAATGCCATTAAGCGCCCATGGGGAGATATTCTGTACCGAAATCTTCAGCCGAAGTCAAAGTCTGAAGCCATCGCTCAAGGCTTCTACCCATGCATGGTCCATGGACCGAAGACAGAGAATGCCGACCCATCATCTATGCTATGGTGCCATGAAGACAATCTATTCAAGCGCAACTATCAATTTGCCAAGGAGTCAGATGTCAAGAACAAGAAGGAGTTTGGCCTCAACTTCAATCCTGGCCCATCTCCTCCAAGGGCTGATGGCACACGCGATGCCAATCCAAATTTGATCGGCCCCTTTGACAACTTCGATGGGCTCCTCTCCCATATTGCTGCACAGTGGGATACTGTGGATCAATCCGCTGACAAAGCTGACTCTGAATAAGCGCCAGCTCCACCAAAGCCGCAGAAGAAGAAGAAGACAAAGGCTTCAAAGCCCTCTGCTATGCCAACCGCCTCAACTATGAAGCCTTTGGCCACTGCACCTCTTGAACCTAGTGTGCAGTCTGAAGATTTGTCTCATGTCTCCAAGAAGACCGAGAAGACAAACAAAACCAAGAAGCCCAAGAAATTTTTTGGGCATGAACTGACTCCTGCTGCCGTTTTGTGCAATGAGGATGAAACCATTGATCTGTCCAGCGATGAAGATCTTGGTGATGATTCCCTTGAGTTGCTGATCAAGAGAAAGAAAGAGGTGGAGATCTTCGATGATCTGCCCCTCTTTGATGTTGATATACTGAACAATTTCATTGATGAGTGGTTCGACGACCAGAGCATCAGCATTGATGATCTTCAGCTTCCTGTGGACATCAGCGTCACCTTCCATGGAGCCATTGCCCATGAAGTGGCTCTAGCTCAGAAAATTGTTGAAATCAAGAACAAGATTGATTATGAGAAGGCTCACTTCAAGAAGAACATGGCCAAGCTCAGTGTGGCAGATGTTCAGATCTTCAAGAAGAAGTTGCATGATCTCAAGGAACTGTTTCACAAGAAGCGTGAAGAAGCCAAAGGTTCTCGAGAACGCATGAAGTACTTTGTACAAAAATGTGTTCAAGCACATAATGAGGCTGAAAAGCGAAAGGCTCTTGGGCGTCCTGGCATCGACCCCAAGATGGCTACCAAACAAAATAAGTCTGCTGTGACACAAACTGAAGCACCAAGGCAGGAAGAACCTCGCATTCACTACTAGGGAAAACCTTATACACAGAACATAAGTAGTAGTGCATGTTAAAAAAGCACGCTGGTGCTAAGTAGCAGTAGCGTGCTGATGTAAACGGCGCTATAGATACAGTTGTATCAGTAGCGCGCCCGAAGATAAAAGCGCTACTACTAAAATTCCCACGGCTTAGCCGATAGGCTACACGTAGTAGTAGCGATCTACGGCGAAACACGCTGCCGCTACTTGCTTTGTAGCACCGCGTTTACGTTGAAAGGCGCTACTGCTAAAGGAAATAAAATTAAATGGAAAGCAAATAGAAAAGTAAATGAAAATGAAAGAAATAGAAAAAGGTGAAAGGAAAAAATAAAATGTAAAGAAAAATAAATGAAAAAGGGGGAAAAAGAGAAAGGAATAGCAGTAGCGCGTATCGAGGAACGCGCTGTAGCTAGCTTAGCAGTAGCGCACTTCCTGGAACGCGCTACTCCTACTTCTAACTTAACCGCGCGGTTCGTTCTTCCCCACGGCCACTTCCCACAAATCCAACTCCTCTGCTGTCGCCGCCGCCGTCGCCCGTCGGCCGCCGCGCGCTCTCCCGTCGCTCTCCGCACACCCTCGACGCCGCCCCCGACCCCGGATTCAACGACGCCCCCAACCCCGACCTCGACGCCGCCCTTCGCCGCGCGCCCGAGCCCCGACCCCGACCTCGACGCCTCCTGCCCCTCCCTCTCCGCAGGCACCCGAGGTGAGCACGCCTGCTCCTCCCCCTCCCCTACCTCTGCCTAGGGTTCTTCAAATTTTAGTTGCATCAAATTAGTTAGGGTTCATCAATGGGTGTAAACGAATCGGATGCGAATGTTATCGGATACGGATGCGGCTCGGATGTTTTCTTAGATGATGAATAAACACTATTGTAATGCATAATAAAACGAGTAAAATTTGACCACTTATTTCACTTTTAAGTTGGATAATTGGAATATCCGCTACCACTTTCCACCCCTAGGTTCATCAAATTAGATGGTAATTAGGGCAGTAGTTCCTAGGTACTAATTAGTTAGTTAGAACTAGGTACTAATTAGGTGCTAGTTTATTTTTTATTTATAGTAAGTTTATTTTTAGTAAGAACTAGTTGAATTAATAGAACTAGTTGAACATGTCACATTTGTTGTTATTTTTTAGTTAAAGCATTTTTTCCCGCATCAACGTCGACTCGGCGGAGGACACCTGCTTGACCAGATGGGCCATGTCCGGGACTGGGCTCTGCCGGGCTGGTACTGGGAGGCGCTACCTACCGGGGGGCACAGCTTGGTGAGGAGCCATCCCATCATTGACCCGAACCTTCTTTGGTGGCCGTCGCGTGGGCCAGTGACGGTGCAGAAGCTTGAGGACCCCGCGGAGGTGGTACGTCACCGTGTCAGCGATGAGGACGCGCACGTCCATCGCTACTTGTTTGCGTTGGAGCACAGGTTCTACAATACCTGGCAGGTTCTGTACGGATCTCACTGGAGCTATGATCCTGTGATGGTTCCTTCTCTTTGGGTGTCCACCGCCTGCGCCGATACCCGTCGTGCGCTAGGGTTTTAGTTGTATTAGTGATTTTATATGTATGATACTATTCGAGATGTATTAGTGATAATATTCGACGATGTACAGACGCATGAGATGATTTACTTTTGCTTATTGAATGCATGCTAATTTGAATACTTATTTATTTTACGATTTGGTTTTGCTTATTGAATGCTCATGTCAATATGAGTCCTATAAGATATTTTGAAATGTATATCTTGTGTTGCTCAAATAGGATATGTGCTTGCCCAAGTGGCCGGTCATGTTTGCATGTTACACCTCCGAGTGGCCTATGTTTTGCCGGAGTGTTGATTCATTTCCGTTCCGGCAAATTTCAGGCGCCCGATATGTCCTATTTTAGCAAAGGTCATGCCGGATTTTTCCGTGAATTTTGGCATGACTTGTGCCAGAATATGAAGGAAATATCGAGTGCCCCAGATTTGTGTGTTGAGTATCTTGGTAGTTGCCTTTGATTGATTTTCAATTAATGTTTCAACTATGAACATAGGAAATGTCTGACGATGAAAAGGATTTCGGTATTTGCGAATACTGCGAAGACGAGCGCGGCCTGTGTGACAGAATCTTCCTAGATGATGATAGGCGCCTCAGCATCAAGCTGGACGAGAACTGCGAAGTGGATACAGTAAGTCACAATGAAAAGTCTTTTTTCGTAATGAAGCATGACATCTGCTTCATTTACTTCAACTTATAATTTATTTTTTTACTATTCTACTAGCATATCCCCTGCCATGCAAGAGTTTTTGTCTTGGATAAGATAGGTTTCAGTCCTATGAAAACTACTATTTTGAATGGTTATACTTTCCACGCAAAATTATACAATGCAGACACCTACACCTATTTTGAATGCAAAACTTGGCAAGCACTATGTAAGACTTATGCATTTGAGCCTGATATGGTTATCACCTTTGATATTCATCCGGAAGATGATATTGAAGGTAATATCGACATTTGGGTTGATGTGCCGACGCCTCCAGTTATACCATTATGTGAGTTTCTCAACCATATTTATGTCTTCGATATTGTTTATTCAAAAATAGTTAACTAATTTTTATTGACAGCTTATTTCCATTCAATCAAGCAAACATGTCTGGCGCTTGGTAGACATGACCGTCCACTGTCCCGGGGCTGAACTAAACTGTGAGGAGTTAGGTCATTATGTTTCATGGCTTGAGGATCTTCATACTATCAAGACAAATTATTTTCCTGGACTTAAAAATCTTAGTACTCAAAACGTGCGACCAATAGTGTTTGTATTGAACTACGGTCACATCTATTTAGGAAAGATGGTAAAATGTTTACTATTTGTCCTCAGTACATCTTTTGCATACATTATTTTTAAGCTAAACTTCATTGCTAAGTATGCTAATATACGATGTTCTTCAACAAGGACTCCCGATGGATGTTGTGCCTCATTGGATCGAGACTAAAGGTCGCATGAGAATGGTTAGCTTACGGCCAAGATATCCTACAATGCACTTTAGTGCATTCATGATTTCTAAAAGCGAGGAATGCTTAATAGTGAAAGACTGGAGCAAAATTGTGAACGATCGCAGAGAAGTACTAGGGGGCAGCAATCAGAAGCGCAGCCCACGATTAGGAGACAGGTTCATCTGCATGCTCCAACATGATGAAGCAGGAGTGCTACACATGTTTTATGCTATTTTACCTGAGAGAGAGCAGCGGGAGTGATTAGCTAGCTAGAAATGAGTTATGATGATTAAATAGCTAGTGTTGGTGGTAATGACTATGATGATTATTATTAGCTAGTGTTGGTGGTGATTAGATAGCTACCGCAGCTAGTGTTGGTGGTGATTAGCTAGCTAGAATGAGTTTGAAGATGATGATGTGTGCTACACTATGACTATGATGATTAAATAGCTACTGTTGGTGGTAATGACTATGATGATGATTAAATAGCTTGTGTTGGCGGATTAGATTCAAGTGGAGGCAACATGTGGTGCACATCGAAAGTACTACTAGTCCAAACTAGATCAAGTTTGGATTAGTAGTATACTTTTGACATGCACCACATGTTGCCTCCACTTGAACCTAATCCACCTTCATTTGACACACAGTTATGGACATATTGATATAACAACCTCATAATTGGTATTGTACCAAAATTTGTATAACGGCGTATAAATACATTAAAAATAGAAAAATGAGAAAAAGAATACTAGTAGCGATGGAGAGTAAACACGCTACTACTAGCTATATTAGCAGTAGCGCGGGAGTGAACAAATGCTACGGCTATATGTCTTAGCAGTAGCGCGTGTAGCACGCGCTACTGCTAAGGAATAGCTGTAGCGCCTTACTAGTAGCACGGTGTCCCGCGCTACTAGTGGGCATTAAACCCGCGCTACTACTAGGGTTTTCCCTAGTAGTGATTGCCTTTCCTGCCAGCATGACAGGCTCGAAGCCTAAGGTCACCTCAGCAGCTTCAGAGCTAAAGAAGACAAGGGCAGCTGAAGCCGAAGCCAAGAAGCGCAAGCACAAGAATGCTTCTGATGAGGGCCATCCAAGAAGAAGTTGAAGACAAAGTCTTCAAGGAAAGAGCGTGATGCCGCCTCTGAGCCCCTTGTTGTTGAGCCCATTTCTGTTACCCGTCCAGCCACCACCAACCAAGAGCGTCGCCTTATGATCCACGAGCCTGCTTTCACAGAGGCTCTTGAAGATGAAGAAGTTCCAGCTGTCGACCCCATCACAGCTGAAGACATTGGTCGCGAAGACAATGTTGAAGATGTTGAAGTCCTTCCTCAACTTGAGCACCAATTGGTATCATCGCCTGTTCTCACAAACAGCGAACTCATCAGCATTGGTCGTCCATTGACGCCAATTGCTCAGGATGATTCATGGGCCGATCGCCCTCAACAATACACCCCCATTCATGATGAGACACCCCGAACTCCACCACCTCAAGTCACCACTCTGGTGCTTGACGACGATAACTACATGGTACAGACCACTCCATCACCACAGGTGTCGCCAGCTTTCCGCAGGCTTCGCAAAGGCCCCAGGCCACAGGTCACCATGTCGAGCATTCCAGAAGGGGAAGTGCAACAAAGCTCAGTAGCACGTCAAGTGTTTCCTGAAGCCACCCCAACTGCGAATGTCTGTGCGTTTGAAGCCAAAGCTGCTGAAGACATTCTGGCTGCATCAACCGATGAAGATCATGGAGAAAGAGAAGAAGAAAGAGTTGCCACACCCCCAACTACAGATCAAACATTCTCGAGGATAATGTGATTGTGCCCGACCCTCCTGTCCTTGAACAAACGGAGGTCGAAACCACTGAGGCTGCCACAAATAATGATGCTGAAGCCAATGACACTGTCATGGCCAAAGACAATGTGGGGCCTGAAGCAAATGTGGTGCCTGAAGCTCATGTGCAACCTGAAGCAAGTGTAAATGCTGAAGCCACTGTTCCACCTCCTCGGCCTCACACCATTGAATAGGCCTTTGATCGTGGACGGCTGGTCACTGTGAAATGGCCGATCTTGGTTCCTCCCACTGCTCCAGGACCACAGTATGACTACCATGTGGAGCAGAGGCCTCGGGTTCAGAAGCCAAAGCCAAGACTGCCAAGGCTTCCAGGTGCTGCAACTTCGCCAGGATCTTTCAGCATGAACAACTTCAGAGCTCACAACACCTTCTTCGATAGCACCAAGAATCCATACTCGAAGCCAAAGATCTCGTCTGATCGATTTTGGATCTATCAGCATCGCAACTATTACTCCTGCATTCTATACAATCAAGAGCGAATCTTTCCACACATGCGTCTTGATTGTGAAGCTATTCCTGGGCTGCCCTGTCTGGAAGAAGCTCTTGACTGCATCAGGGAAGTTGGTCTTCTGCCATTCATTACAGACAAAGAGCACTAGAATGAAGAGCTTCTGCTGTAGTTCTACGCTACACTTCATATTTGTGGCTACAACAGGGATCCGAAGACATGTATCCTTGAGTGGATGACAGGAGATGTGCATCATGAAGCCAAAGCTCAAGATATCGTTGAGCTTACTTCCCTACCCACTCCAGGTGAGTTGGATGAGCCTGGTTGTCAGCTTCACAGGAATGAACTATAGAGCATTTTTCAGAGGCCTGAACCCAATATGAGCGAGATGCTCAGCATGATGAAGCCACTGCTCCAAGATGTTGAATACCCCAAAGAGTTCTTCGTCAAAGACCTCGAGTACTTGCCGCGCACAGTTTATCATATTCGGAGGCGTACCCTATGGCCCATCAAGGGACACTCAGCTGAAGCCAAACTTGAAGGAGAAATGAAGACTTTGGTATTCTATATTGTCGATGGCATCAGATTCAACACCCAGGATTTCTTCATCAGACAACTAGCTGCATCTGGGATTGATCTGTTTGGCCTAAAGTTCTATGCTCCATGGGTAATGCGCCTGATCAAGCTCCATTCTTCTGTTGACTATCAGCCCTCAGCACACAACCATCTTGTCTTTCTTCCTGAGGTTGATCTGTCCATTGAAGCCATCTACCCCGAGCCTGCCAAGTAGCCTCTATATCTTCATAATGTTGATCATCAAAGCTTCACGCAACCAATGGAGGGAATTCTTGTTCCAAATGCTGCAACTCCCGCTTATCCTGTGGCTGGCAATATGCGTGTGCCCCATCATGCAAACACCGAAGCCACTAACAGTACAATTGCTCAAAGGCCTTGGAAGCGTTCTCGTGTACTCAATGACCGAGAGCTTCTTGTGGCCTTACATCAGAAGCAGGATAAGCATCATGACTGGCTCAAGCGTTAGATGCAGAGTATCTTGGTGGATGTCAATCGCATTTGAAACTTGGCCACCAAGAACTCGTTTGTTGCCCATGAAGCCTGTCGGCAGTCCTGGAACAGTCTCACACTGCTTTGTCCTGAAGCTGATCTTCGCGAAGATGGCTTCACTGAGGACTTCAAGTTTGATTCCAGGCTTCCCCAGAATGCAAGCTGGCGTCGCACTCCTCAATAGAAGATTCTGAGTATTCATCTTCGGCTGCAACTGTTGTTGCGAGAGTCGGCGATGAAGAAGACGATGCCACTTCACCAACCATGGCTTCACTGCATCTTGACACTGCACCAGGCCCCTCTGCACCATCGAACTCCAGCGTCGACCAAGCACCTACATCTACTCCTGATGGGAACGAGTAGATACTCTATGTCTTCAAACCTTTTTGGTCATTACTGACAAAAGGGGGAGAAGCTTATGAGTTGATAGTCTTCAAGCGGGTCCTTATGGGTGGTTGCATTATTTTTGGCTAAGTTTTTACAACTCTCGTCTTTTGAAACATTTGGTTCTCTTAGTTGTAACACTTAAACTCGATGGTCGTCTGCTACTTTTTCTGCCACTTTGTGATGCGATGATAAATCCCGCATGAAGTCATTCCATAGACGTCCATTTTTCATTATGAATGTCATTATCTTCGCTATCTTTTTATATGCATGATGAATTGTCTTCATAAGTTGAAGAAGATCTCCAATAAGTAAAACCTGCCATGTGCATTTGCATTCAAAAGCAAACTACATATATGCACATCTTCTAGGGGAGCCTTTCACTTCTTATGAAGACAATGCCTGAATTCTTAACTTTCACATACTTTTATCCCCGTTGAAAACACAACCAGTTTGTCATCAATCACCAAAAGGGGGAGATTGTAAGTGCATCTAGTGCCACCCCTAGTTGGTTTTGGAGTATTGACGACAAACTTGGTTGAGGGACTAATGTGTTTGTGAGAATTGCAGGATTACACAGGTAGTAGTCCCATATTGATTCGGTTTACCTACCAGAGATGACCCCTAAAAATGTGAGAAGACATTGAAGACAATGGTGGCCATGAAGATATTCACACTGAAGATTATGACATCAGAAGACATCGCGTGAAGACTATGGAGTGCGAAAACATAGTTGTTTCGTAGTTTTCTTTTCTTCTTTGTTGAGTCATAGGAACCACCGTACTGTTAAGTGGGGTCCAAGTGAACAATGTCAGAGTGACTGATGTGATGCTCATCAAAATCCTATGTCTTCGAGCGAAGACAATGATAGCAAATCTTATCCAGAGTTGGATGAGTCAGCTTTACTTGTAGCCCAAGTCAAGCTGCCGCGTGTGTTTGAAATCTGAAAATTGGACACGTGTCAGTTCCTTAGTGACCCAGGGTCATTTTGGACAAATCAGGTCGGGTTGCCTCCTGGCTATAAATAGCCCACCCCTACACCATAAATTGGTGGCTGCTCAGAGTTAGTGCACGGATTTTGTCGTTTGAGAGCAACCCACCTCCAAAGCCCAAAACACCCAGAGCCAAAGTGTGTTAGGCATCACTGAAGTCTTTCTGTCCGCGTGATCTGAGGACTTGTTACACTTGAGGACTGTGAATCCTCTAGCCGGTTAGGCGTCGTGTTCTGAGCATCCAAGAGCCATTGTGGATTGCCAGTGAACGAAGTCTATGAAGGTTTGGAAGTCTACCTTGAAGACTTACCAGAGTGATTGGGTGAGGACTGTGTGTTCTTAGCTCAAGGGGAATAAGGTGAAGACGCGGTCTTCTGAGTTGAGTCTCAGCCTCCCTAACCAGACGTACAGTTGTGACAGCAACTGGAACCGGTCTACCAAATCCGTGTCCTCTCCAAGCAACTGGTTCTATCCTTCCTATCTCTCTACTTTATAGTTTGTCTTCGTGAAGTCATTGCCTGATTGCTTGAACTAATTGGCTTCACTGTGTAAAGACGGTTTGCTGTTTGGCTTCGTACTATCTTCCATCTTGATCCATACTACCTAGCTGCTGATAGTCTTCGTGCTTTCACTTCATTGCTTACTTGACTATGGCATGTCTAGTGTAGTCTACCTTCCGCTGCATGTCAATAGGTTCATTTCTACTGTTTGTCTTCAAACCCCCGTGTTTTGAAGACTTTCATAAAAATCGCCTATTCACACCCCTCTAGTCGATAACTAGCACTTTCACTTAGACCGGCACAATACTAGTTTGAATGACTATGTTTGCTTGTTGTTAAATGTTAGGCCTGTTGCATTTAACACACCTTTCCACTTGTTTTGGTTTACTAGCGTGCTTAAACCTGCACACTGAAGCTATCTTTTGGAGATTATTTTGTCTGCCATGGATAATTTTGGTTGATGTTTAGCCTGTTGTGCTTAACATGCTTCTCGATGTACCTACATAGGACAATTTTGGTAACGACTGCTGTTTTCCATCGAGGTTAGTTTCATCCCATGGCTTATATCTGCTCACTATTCAGGATATTGGTAGCTGGTACCATATAGGCCGGGGGCTGATAAGGGACTAATCGGTGAATCGGACTTTTAACTGAATATATCTGCAACCCATTTATCGTTAGGTTAACTAGGGGCATATGTAATATATCTGAGGCTACATAGCAACATGCACTGCACTTAATGTCTAAATATGCAATCCTAGGCTACATAGCAACAAGGAAGTGTTACATTAATGTTCTAATGATGTCTAGATATAGGGAGAAAAGCAGCAGCAACAACAACGGCACAACCCTGTTTGGATACTCAACTTATCTAGAGGTTAGAGTTAGTATCTAGCTCATGGCTAACCCTGAACTAACTCCGTCCAAAGAGTTGTTTGGATGGCAGGGTTAGATTGACAATAAATGCACTAGGAGAACTAGCTCCAATTAGCACCTCTTGGGTTGGATAGTTTTTTTGGGTGGGTTATTGATGCAACTAGCTCAAACTAGCCCTCATGTTTAGATATACTTTAGAGCTATTTGAGCCCGAACTAGCTCAAACTAACTGTAACACATGGATACAACAGCAGTTAATCAGTCGATAATTTGTAAGAATGCACTAAACTCCTTCCGGCCCATAATATAAGATGTTAATTCATCTAATATGTGAGTATATTGGATGTTATAAGATACTCCCTCCGTTCCTAGATATTTGTCTTTTTAGAGATTTCAAATGGACTACCACATACGGATGTATATAGACATATTTTAGAGTGTAGATTCACTCATTTTGCTCCGTATGTAGTCACTTGTTGAAATCGCTAGAAAGACAAATATTTAGGAACAGAGGGAGTATTATAAAAGAGTGTTGTACTACATCATTATGCAATTGATGTTTAGCTTCTAATATTAACTTGGTGCTTTCAGGTACATATGTCATTGGTAAAGATCTGCGCTTCGACCCTTTCTGCGTATGGGGTAATGAGATATCAATGAACCAGCATCAAGTGAGGAAGCTGATAAAGATTGTTAGTAAAATGGGTCCAAAGATTGCAATTAAACTATTTGTTTACACTTTATACAAGACAATAGCGAACTGCAGGATGGTAAGTAAGAACTCTGCAACCTTCTTTTTTACTTCCCATAATGAGTTGTGTTAGATGACAATGTCTGAATCTTTTTCCTTTGCGGTGGTTGCCAAAGCAGTTTACTCAAGATTACCTCTCAAACTACATGATTGGTGGGCATGCAAAGGTTAATGTATTTCTAACGTAACACGATGATTATCTAGATGTTTTCATGAAGACCGTGAAGGATGGGCGGTCGGCCATCACAAGGGGTTGGACTAGAGTCGTGCGTGCCTTCTGCATGGAGGAGGGCACAATATGGGCACTCCGCTTGACCTTGTTCAGCAACCAGAATGTATTTCGCCTCTTTCTTTACTGTCTTTAATAGTACAAGTATTCAACTGTGGTTCATCATTCTTTATTTGGTTCTTATGTAATTCTTGAACATATGTACCTATGAATCGAATAATGCATTGGTTGTTTGAACCTGATTGAGCTAAATAAAGTTGTAGCACACATTCAAATTCAAATTCAAATCCGGTACAATTTGAAATAGCAACAATTAAATTATGGTGAAATTACGCTTTCCAGGTTGTTACGGCACAGACAGTTGGTAAAACACAAAAGTTTGCGATATACACCATAATCCGAGACGGTTCACAGAGAGGAAACATGCGCAAGCATGCACACAGTTGTCGTTTGCAAAGCGTGTGCGATGTCAGACAATGTCACAAACGGTGTGGGCAAACTAAACGTTTGTGTTAGTTGCATTATTGTACATGATTCACAACCATGAACTGTTTCTAATGAAGTATGCATCATAAATGTTGCACCACAGAATAGCGTGTGCGATAGTTTTCGTGTACGACGATATTACGATGGTCCGACGTTTCATAATCGTGCCGACACTCGTATGACGGTTAGCTAATCTTCTTAATTAGTTATCGCATTTGGTTTGGGAAAAGTGAATGTGTGTGATTGTATCCTTATCATACACGTTCTATAATAGTGAACCGTTTGTGATGGGTCGTGCATCATAAATGTAGCACCACAGATTACCGACTGCGATGGAAATGCGAGCAGAAACGAGTAGGAGTATTGTAGGGTCCCTATCCCCGGCAGTTTCCGGTCGTGTGGGAAGGACCCCCCTATCACAATCACTCACTAGGCGGTGGTTCCAAATGCCGTCGTGTCACATCCCTAGCTTCTGACATTGCACTAGGCTAGCTTCATGTGTGCATCATGTTTGAATTTTGCAGAAAATTGAAATGGGGATTGCCTAAACCCTAGCATCAAAGGAATTCACTAGGTTCAACTAAAATATTCTCGGTGTTTCCAAATGGCTTTTAAAAATGTTCATCATTTCTGGAAAATGCTGGAAACAATAACCAGAGGTGCTGCACATTTTTCCATGACATATTTGGGCTCTGAATTAAATCATATAGTATTTGCATTTGGGCATTTAAATGCTATTAAATATTTTAAATGCTCAAATAATCATAAACTAAAATGTTTACTGTTGGATATATTCTAAACAGTAGCCATGATTAGTTTCATGATTTTTGGAAATGCCCTGGTATTTTTAATAAAGCCCAGAACAAAATAACAAAATAGAAAACAGAAAACAGAAATAGAGCAGAGAGAGGACTACCTGGCCCACCTACCTGTAGCCGGCCCAGCTCGCTGGCCCAGCCCACCTCCACCTCCCCTGTCGTCTTCCTCCCCAGGCCAGTAGGCAGGGCGTGTGGCTGCCGTGCGCGCACACGCGCGCGCCACCTCCACCCTGCTCGCCTGCCTCCTCGACGGCCTGGACACCTCTGGCGTTGCCACGCAGACCCTTGGACCCCCTCGACCGCTCCCCTCTCTCCCCGCCTCGCCTCCCACGCCCTCTCGCCCGACCCGAGCGGAGCTCGTCGCCGCCGTTCGCTGCCACCGTGACCACCGTGGTCCTCGCCCCTTTCCCGTGTCCAAAAGCTCCATGACGACGTAAAGCTCCTCCACGCGGAAGATCCTGACCCCAAGAGCACCGTGGTGACGCCTTCAAGCTCGTCTTCCAGCTCGGGCGCCACCGATCACCGCCGTCGATTCACGACGTCTGGCGCGACCCCGAGCCCACTGACCTTCTGCGCCGCCTCCCTGTGAGCTCCTCGTCTCTCCTCTTTGCTCGCCCCCTCCGTTCCCATCCACTAGCCATCGTTCCACAAGTGCCCGAAGCTCGCCGCTGACGGCCATGTCACCGTCGTGGCTTCAGACGCCGTAGCTTGCCCCTGAGCACGTCATCGTGCTCGTGCTGCTCCCAGGAGACGAACGCACCTGCTAGCTCACCTTCCCATGCACCATAGCAAGTAGCCGGTCCTGCCTGAGCTCTAGCCGCCGCTGATTTGGTCGCCGTCGTCGTCTCTGGCTACCATTTGGCCTCGTTCCGCCTCCAATCGACGCGTACGAGGCCTAGCGTTCCAAAGGTGCCACCGGTGCAACGAACCGTGGCCTGTGATGTGAATCCGCGCATGGTCGCCGTCTCGGCACCTCGCCAACGGCTAAACGCCGGCCTAACCACTAATTAGCACTAAGCTAATGAACCCTGGGTCATTGACATATGGGCCCCACGCCCTAACTAACTCTAGTTAAGTTTCAGTTTAGATCAGTTAAACCAGTTTAACCCCCGTGTCACTGACGTGTGGAGCCCACACGTCAGGTTTGACTCTGGACGCCCTGTTGACCGCTGACATCACAGTGACGTCATGCTGATGCAGTAATTCATTTCTAGAATTTAAATAAATCTTAAATGGTTTATTTATTTCAGAAAATGTTATAAACTTCTAAAAATCATATAAAATCAACCGTAACTCCAAATGAAATAAGGTATATATGAAAAATGATCAGAAAAATCCAATCTTCCCATTGGTACTAGTTTCATGCATGAAAAAGCAACTTAACCTTGCTGTTTAGATCAAAACATGATAATGCATTATGTAAACTCATAACTTGAGTTTGGATTTGAACCCTTGGTTCAAATTAGCTCAAACCCTTCTGATTGTAGTTGCATTAGGCCAACACACAGCATATTGACATGTCATGATCATGCATCATATTGTGCATTGCATTGATTGTGTTTTCCTTCTGTGTTGCCGGTATTTGTTCCCTCTCGATAGACGTGCTCCCGACGATGAGATCGTTGACACTGATGAAGACCCAATGCTATCTTCAGAAGTGCCAGGCAAGCAAAACCCCCTTGTTCATTCCGATACAATCCCACTCTCTCGCTCTGCTCTGTTTTACTGCATTAGGACAACAACGATTCAACTGTTACATGCTGCGGTAGTTGAACCCCTTATCCTCTGCATGACCTGTCATTGCCACAGTAAATAGATGAAACCCACTAGCATGAGTAGGAGTTGTTTGAGCCCTGATGTGCCTACTCATTCATGCTTGTTTGTCATGCCTGCTACTGCTTAGAGTTGAGTCGGGTCTGATTCATCGGGGATGAGTTGGAATGGTGATGAACATGTCCTACTGTGTGTGAGCTAAGTGTGAGAACACGATTTGGTAAAGGTAGCGGTGAGAGGCCATGTAGGAGTACATGGTGGGTTGTCTCATTGAAGCCGTCCTCAGGAACTAAGTTCTGTGTTTGTGATCCATGAAACAGTTACTACCACGCATTGGGCCCGAAACCAATGGACCCTCTCGGCTTCTTAACCACCCTTGTCCTCTGTCCAGGAGTTGCAAGTAGTTTCTGGTGTTTGTAGTATGCTAGAGGCCGTGGACAGCGCTGAGCCGAGGGGTGGGCTGTGATGCGGTAGGCACGTGGCACGGTGTACCAGGCACCCGTTTGGTGTCACGGGAACCCTGCACACATCGTTCGGGGCCGTATGTGGAAACCTCGGCCGGACTCCCTGCGGATGGAACCTGAATAGGCGATAAACCTGGACTAGAGACTTGAGTGTTTAGGTAGGCTGTGGCCGACACCCTCGCTGGGCTTCCGCTTGAAGGTTGCCGAGTACATGTCGTGTAAACGGCGGTAAGTGGTGAGAGCGTGTGTGACGAAGTACACCCCTGCAGGGTTAACATCATCTATTCGAATAGCCGTGTCCGCGGTAAAGGAGTTCTGGGTTCCCTATAACAGTTCATAGACAAGTGAAAGTGGATACTCTAAAATGCGCAAGATAAGCATGAGTGCTATGGATGGCGTCCTCGTAGGGAGACGGGAGCGAATCCATAGTGGTGTATTGATATGGTGAATATGTGGACTCGTGTGCGCCACCTCAAAAGAGTTACTTGCAGTCGTAGTTAGGATAGCCACCGAGTCAAAGCTGGCTTGCTACAGTTAAACTCCACCACCCCCTTTGTTGATACCGATGCATATGTAGATAGTTCTGATGTAAGTCTTGCTGGGTACATTTGTACTCACGTTTGCTTATTTTATGTTTTGCAGAGAGACGTCAGTCTCGCTAGTAGTTCCGTGTGGACTTCGACGTTTAGCTTGATACCTCAGCTACGATATTGTGCCCTCGGCAGGGTCTTGTAGATGGTCAGGCTTCGCAGCCTTTTTATTTTGTAGATGTCTGTACTCAGACATGTTAAGCTTCCGCATGTGCTTTGACTTGTATGCTCTGAATGTTGGGTCATGAGACGCATGTTTGTAATATCTGGCTCTTCGGAGCCTAATGAATAAATACTCTGAGTCATAGAGTCTTGTTGTGATGCCATGTTGTATTTGCACATATCGAGCATATTGTGTGTATGATTGAAATGCTTGGTATGTGTGGGATCCGACAACCTAGTTGTTTATCCTTGGTAGCCTCTCTTATGGCGAAATGTAGTCTTGTGCTTCCATGAGCCATAGTAGTCCGCTACAGCCCGGTTCACCGAAGTCCTGCTAGCCCAGCACTACTGCTCCAGAACACTTGACTGGCCCTGTGTCTGTCCCTTCGGGGAAATGTCACGCGGTGACATCCGGAGTGCTGCCTAGCCTGCTATAGCCCGGTTCACCGGAGTCCTGTTAGCCCAGTGCTACAGCCCGGATTCGCACGCTGCTGACCGACATGCTCGATGTTGATTCATGTATGCCTGTCCCCGTAAGTTAGTGCCACTTTGGGTTCACGACTAGCCATGTCGGCCCGGGTTCTCTGTCATATGGATGCTAGCGACATTATCATATACGTGAGCCAAAAGGCACAAACGGTCCCGGGCCATGGTAAGGCGACACCCGTGGGAATACCGTGCGTGAGGCCGCAAAGTGATATGAGGTGTTACAGGCTAGATCGGTGTGACTTAGAATCGGGGTCCTGACACGTCGCGGAAAGGGGTTAAAAACCGTTTGTATAGCACCGACGCGTACTAGTGTATGGTTGTAGAAATTTTCATGTTACTAAATTACCGCTCGTTATGTTGAGATTGATATTGTTCGTTTCTTCTTCCTTGCATATGGTAGTTTTTGCTTGCCTTGATAAATTATTTTTCTACAAAATTCCTATGCATAGGAAGAGAGTTAGACTTAAATGTGTTTGGGACATGGTTCATGATGCTCTCTTTGTGTTTTAATTATTATCTTTTAGGTGAGCATCAACAAAATCTTATGCCTAGCTAGGGGCGTGAAACTATAGTGCTTGTTGGGAGGCAACCCAATGAATAAAATTTATCTTTGCTTTTTTGCTTTCTGTCATTGAGTGTTTGCACAATTATGCTACTGTTATGATTGTGTTTTTTGTGTTTTAGTTAGTGCTTGTGCCAAGTAAAGCCTTTAGGATCTTCTTGGGTGATAGTTGTCTGATCTTGCTGAAAAACAAAAACTTTTTCTCTCACGAAAACAATTCTAATTTTTTACCAGAGCGTGCTAAAATACCAATTCTTTTTGCAGTAGATTAATATACAAATTTCTCAGGTCGTCCTAATTTTCAGAATTTTTGAAGTTCCAGAAGTTTTCGAAATAGTCAGATTGCTACAGACTGTTCTGTTTTGACAAATTCTGTTTTCTTTGCGTTATGTGCTTGTTTTGATGGCTCTATGGTTTTCTTTGATGAGTTTTTGCCATAGAAAAATTGGAATACAGTAGATATAATGCAAAAAAAATATGAATTGGTTTTGTACAGTACTTATAGTAGTGATTTGCTTTCTTTTACTAACGGATCTCACGAAGGTTTTGTTGAGTTTTGTGTGATTGAAGTTTTCAAGTTTTGGGTAATCTTATGATGGATGAAGGAATAAGGAGTAAGAAGAGCATAAGCTTGGGGATGCCCCGGAATCCCAAGCTATTATCCAAAAGAGAGCAAGCAACTAAGCTTGTGGATGCCCCGAGTGGCATCCCCTCTTTTTTCTAACGACCATCAGTATTTTACTCGAAGCTATATTCTTATTCGTCACATACTATGTGTTTTGCTTGGAGCGTCTTGTATGATATGAGTCTTTGCTTGTTTTATTTTGTGTTTTAAGTCTTGATTCCTTGCTGGACACACCTATTTGAGAGAGCCAAAATTATGTCATGATTTGTTAGAATTGCTCTCTATGCTTCACTTAAATTTTTATGAGCTATGGACTTGCTCTAGTGCTTCACTTATATCTTTTTTAGCACAGTGTGCTTTAGTATTTTTGAAGAAATGCTCTCTTGCTTCACTTAGATTTATTTGAGAGTTCATAAAATTTTCATGAAATTCTCTCTTGCTTCACTTAAATTAATTTGAGAGAAAGAAAAAAAATATGCTCATGATCTTCACTTATATTTGTTTGAGCTTGTCAAAACCAACATATGAAAATTAGTTCCAAAATGATAGATATCCAAGAAGGATATAATAAAAACTTTCATGAAGATCATTGGACAAAATAAACTTGATTCTTAGTAATAGTTTTGAGATATGATGATGTGATATGTGAGTTATGTTGATGAGTAATTATGTTTTAGTAAGAATATTGGTGTTAAGGTTTGTGATTCCCTATGCAAGCACAAAAGTCAATAATTATGCAATTAAATTATATCCTACTTGTGGTGCATTATTCGGTGTTAATTATGCTTAATGTTCGTTTACGAGATTATTCATTTTTTGGTTGGTCGGTTCTCAATCTTTTTCTAGCCTTCATTTTGCACTAAGTATGATCACTACTTGTGCATCTAAAAACCTTTAAACCGGTTTTGCCACATGAGTCCACTATATCTACCTATATGCGGTATTATTTTGCCGTTCTAAGCAAATTTGTATGTGCCATCTCTAATTTTCAAAATAAACTTCTCTTTTGTGTGTTCGTTTCGCTCGCGGAGCGGTGAGGGGTGGCTAATATTTTCCATGCTAGATGTGTTATTCTCAAGATGAGTGTTTATTCACTTGTCATTGCAAGAGAGTAAGGCAAAGGTATTAGGGATGCCCAGTCCCGAAATGAAAAATGAATTTACTTCATGTTGTCAAATAATAATTTCCTTGGAAAGTGTTGGTATGGAAGGCAACCGTGGATACGGCTAGCCATGGAAAGTGAAAGTATGGTTGAAAAAGGAATAAATTTTATTTTCTGTTTGGGAACCGCCTATGATATATCTAGCATGGAAAGTGTTGGGAACACTAAGTCGTTTTCGTTGGTGGGAAGGATACACCTCCCAAAATGTTTTTATCTCTAAGTTTTTCGCTTTGAGCTCTGGCACCTCTACAAATCCCTACTTCCCTCTGCGAAAGCCTTTCTTTTACTTTATGCAATTTTTATTTTTGAATTTGAGTCTCCATCTTCTCTTATAAAAGCACCAACTAGGAGGTAATATGATCGTACTTGAGTATTGGGTGTAGCTAATATGCGAGTGTGTTTCATGAATGGATCAATGATTGAGCATAATGGGCTAGGGATAACTTATTTTAGCGTTGATATTTTGAAAAACATGGTTGGTTGTTGATATGCTTGAGTATTTAAATTATCATGTCAAAACTAGACTATTGCTTTGAACGATATAAAAGTCCAAATGTCCATGCTATAAAGAAAAGAATATGATATGACATGATAGGCAACATTCCACATCAAAAATTCTGTTTTTATCACTTACCTCCTCGAGGACAGGTAGGAGTTAAGTTTGGGGATGTTGATACGTCTCCAACGTATCTATAATTTTTTATTATTCCATATTGTTATATTATCAATCTTGGATGTTTTATAATCATTTCATAATCATTTCATATCATTTTTGGTACTAACCTATTGACATAGTGCCAAGTGCCAGTTGCTGTTTTCTGCATGTTTCTTACATCGCATGAAATCAATACCAAACAGAGTCCAAATGCAACGAAACTTTACGGAGAATTTTTTTGGGACTAGAAGACACCTAATGGGCCAAGGCTGCGCCTGGGGGGGTGCTCCGAGGAGAGCAAAACCCACCAGGGTGCGCCAGGTGGCCCAGGCGCGCCCTGGTGGGTTGTGCCCACCTCGGGTGCACCCGGACCACCTCTTTGCTCTATAAATACCCCAATATTCCAGAAACCCTAGGGGAATCAACGAAAATCGATTCCAGCCGCCGCAGAGTCCAGAACCACCAGATCCATTCTAGATACCATCTCGGATGGGGTTCACCACCACCATTGGTGCCTCTCCGATGATGCGTGAGTAGTTCTTTGTAGACCTTCGGGTCCATAGTTAGTAGCTAGATGGCTTCCTCTCTCTCGCTGAATTCTCAATACAATGGTCTCTTGGAGATCCATATAATGTAACTCTTTTTGTGGTGTGTTTGTTGGGATCGGATGAACTTTGAGTTTATGCTCAGATCCATCTTTTTATATCCATGAAAGTATTTGAGTTTCTTTGATCTCTTTTATGCGTGATTGCTTATAGCCTCGTATTTCTTCTCCGACATTTGGGTTTTGTTTGGCCATCTTGATCTTTTTATCTTGCAATGGGAAGAGGTGCTTTGTAGTGGGTTCGATCTTACGGTGCTTGATCCCAGTGAAAGAAGGTGAACCGACACGTATGTATCATTGCTACTAAGGATAAAACGATGGGGTCTATCTCTACATAGATAGATCTTGTCTACATCATGTCATCGTTCTTATTGCATTACTCCGTTTCTCCATGAACATAATACACTAGATGCATGTTGGATAACAGTCGATGTGTGGAGTAATAGTAGTAGATGCAGGCAGGAGTTGGTCTACTAATCTTGGACATGATGCCTATGTAATGATCTTTGCGTGGATATTGTCATGATTATTTGAAGTTCTATCAATTGCCAACAATAATTTGTTTACCCACCGTTTGCTATTTTTCTCGAGAGAAGCCACTAGCGAAACCTACGGCCCCCGGGTCTCTTTCTCACATTATTTGCCTTTGCGATCTATTTTCCTTTGCTTTTATTTTCAGATCTACTAAACGAAAAATACAAAAATACCTTGCTGCAAGTTATTCTTATTTATTTTATTTGGTGTTCGATCTACCAATCTACTACAATTTTATCTCACATTTGTTTGCCTATCTTGAGGCGCCGCTACCCGAAAGGGATTGACAACTCCTTTTACACGTGGGTTACGAGAAGCTGTTATTTGTGTGTAGGTGTTGTTTACGTTGTGTTGCTTGGTTCTCCTATTGGTTCGACAACCTTGGTTTCACATCTGATTGAAATACCTACCGCCGCTGTGCTGCATCATCCCTTCCTCTTTGGGGAAATACCGATGTAGCTTCAAGCCACATCAGTGACCGAATGTTGTTCAGACTCCTGGATGAGATCACGGACATGACGAGGAGCTCCTGAATGTTTCGGAGGTAAAGATTGATATATAGGATGATAGTATTCGGACACCAGAAGTGTTTGGGAGTGAACCGGGTAGTCGTCAGAATACCGGAGGGGGTACCGGACACCCTCGGGAGGGTAATGGGCCTATTGGGCCGTTATATGGGAGCACACTAGCCCTCAAGGGGCTGGCGCACCCCCTATGTCAGCCAGCCAAGTGGGAGAAAGGAAAGGGGGGATTGGGCCTCCCCCTTCCTTCCCTCTCCCCCTTTCCTTTCCCCCTCTGACAAATATTGAAGGGGGGAGCGCGGCCAAGGGCAGGAGCCCAAGTAGGATTCGGCCCTACTTGGGGCGCCCCTTGGCCTCTCCCCTCTCCCCCACCTATATATATGTGGGAAGGGTGTGCCACTGATAACCCACAAGTATTGGGGATCGTAACAGTTTTCGAGGGTAGAGTATTCAACCCAAATTGATAGATTCAACACAAGGGGAGCCCAATTATATTTGAAGGTATTAGCAGCTGAGTTGTCAATTCAACCACACCTGGAGATTAATTATCTGCAGCAAAGTGATCAGTAGCAAAGTAGTATGATAGTTTTGATAATAGTAGCAACACTAACGGTAATGGTAACAGTGATAGCAGTGATTTTGTAGCAAGTGCAACAGTAACAGCAGCAGTAGTAACTTAGAAGAAACAATATAAGATAAATTCGTAGGCATTGGATCAGTAATTTGTTGGATGATATTCATCATGAGACAGTTATAACCTAGGGCGATACGACACTAGCTCGAGTTCATCAATATAATGTAGGCATATATTCCGTAAATAGTCATACGTGCTTATTGAAAGAACTTGCATCACAAATTTTGTCCTACCCTCCTGTAGCAGCAGGGTCCTATTGGAAACTAAGGGATATTAAGGCCTCCTTTTAATAGAGAACCGAAATAAAACATTAACACACGGTGAATACATGAACTCGTCAAACTACGGTCATCACCGGGAGTGGTCCCGACTATTGTCACTCCTGGGTTGTCGGATCATAACACGTAGTAGGTGAGTATAACTTGCAAGATCGGATCTAGAACATGGATATAATGGTGATAACATAAACGGTTCAGATCTGAATTCATGGCATTCAGATCTAAATTCATGGCACCTGGGCACAAAGTGACAAGCATTAAGCATGGCAAAGTCATAGCAACGTCAATCTTAGAACATAGTGGATACTAGGGATCAGGCCCTAACAAAACTAACTCGATTACATGATGAATCTGATCCAACTCCTCACCGACCAGCGAGCCTACGAAGGAATTACTCACTCCCGGTGGGGAGCGTCATGGAATTGGCGATTGAGAAGGGTTGATGATGACGAAGAATGAAGATCCCCCTTTCCGGAGCCCCAAACGGACTCCAGATCTGGCCTCCCGATGAAGAACAGGAGGTGACGGCGGCTTCGTCTCGTGGATCGTGATAATTCTTTCTCCCTGATTTTTCTAGAAAAATAGGATTTTATAGCATAGGTTTCAGGGTCTGCGGGGCCACCAGGTGGGGGCTACCCACCTGTGCGTGCTAGGAGGGGGGGGGCACTCCCTGGTGGGTTGTGCCCACCCAGGTTCCCCCCTCCGATGGATCTTTGCTCCAGAAATTCTTATTTATTGTATAAAAAATCCTCGCAAAGTTTCGTTCCATTCCGAGAACTTTTATTTCTGCACAAAAACAAGACCATGGTAGTTCTGCTAAAAACATCATCAGTCCGGGGTTAGTTTCATTCTAATCATGCAAATTAGAGTCCAAAACAAGAGCAAAAGCGTTAGGGAAAGTAGATACATTTATGAACTGAAAGTGAAAAAGAAAAACTTTTCCGAACTCTTTTGCTCTTATTTGCATAAATAAGCTTAAACAGCACCTAGGTTTTCAGCCAACATTATAACTAACCATGCCGACAATAACTCTTATAGATTATATTAACTCATATCAATGACATAATCAGCTAGCGAGCAATAATATGATATCTCAGATAGCAACATGTTGTCAAAACAACCATGATATAATATGACAATAGTGGTATCTCGCTAGCTCTTTCTGAGACCGCAAAACATAAATGCAGAGCACCTCCAAAGTTCAAGCTGCGACTAAACATTGTAATTCATGGTAGAAAAGATCCAGTCATGATGCACCCAACATTAGCTACACACAATGCATAAGCCTGACAGCAGTGCTCTCAGGTTCTGGTGCCTATTTTAGAAGGTGATGACACAACATAAAAGTAAATAGATAGTCCCTTCGCAGAGGGAAGCAATGATTTGCAGAGGTGCCAGAGCTTAAGTTTTTAAACAGAGGTAAATGATATTTTGAGACATGCGCCCTTCTCATTTACTTCACAACCATCAGTTATCAATATCTTCCATGCTAAGCACGCTAGTGGCGGTTCCCAAGCGATAAAAGTAAAGGTTTTGACTCCATTGGGAGTTTTTGTTTGACTATTTGTAAGCTTGTTCTATTTGCAGTTTGGGATTGGGCATCGTATTACAGCCCTTTTCTCGTGCGATGGTGAGTGAATAAACACTCGACCTGAGAATAACCCGCTTAGCATGGAAGATACCGACCACCTCCTATCGTTCCATGAACGATCCAGGCACAAAAAAGGGTATTTATTAGAAGTTTTTAGAGGTGGCACATGCAAATTTACTTAGGACGGCAGGGTAATACCGCATATAGGTAGGTATGGTGGACTCATCTGGAATAACTTTTGGGTTCAAGATTTTTGATGCACAAGCAGAACTGCCACTTAGTACAGGCGAAGGCTAGCAATTAGATTGAGAAGCGGCCAGCTAGAGAGAAACAACGGTCATGAACATGCATTATGCATAAGTAACATTGGACACTAGCATGAGTAGGATATGAACACCATGAACATAAATATCGTAGAGGCTATGTTGGTTTTGATTCAACTACATGCATGAACATGTGCCAAGTCAAGCCACTCGAAAATTCAGAGGAGGATACCATATCATCATACTACATCACAATCATTTTAATGCAATGTTGATATACAAGATAAATCATTATCCACTCCTAGCTACTTATGCATGGCATGAGAAACTATAATCTCTAATTGTCATTGCAAACATGTTTAATCATAATGGGCTGAATCATGGATACTAGGTTAAGCATATTTACAAAAATAGAACAAGTCGAGTTCATACCCGTTTCTCTCTACCATGGCCAGTTCATCAAATATCGTCATTATTGCCTTTCTCTTGCACGACCGAACGATATGAAAATAATAATAGTGCAAGAGTGCCGTGGACTAAGCTGGAATCTGCAAAACATTTTATTCAACAGGAGAAGACAAGGTAAAATGGGCTCTTTATGAGATCAACAATTATTCATATGAGAGCCACTCAACATTTTCATCGTGGTCTTCTCCTCGGTACAACTCAAACAAAAAGAAAACAAATTCAGATAAACACACTGTAATATTTTTGGAGTTTTTTATTTTCTTAATCAAGAAAATAAAAGGGAAAAGCAAAAACGAGAAAAACTATTTACATGGGAAAGCTCCCAACGAGCAAAAGAAGAACAAGGAATTTTTTTGGGTTTTCTTTTTAGTGCTACAGCTAAGCATGCATAGAAAGGAAACTAACTACAACTAATTTTTCTTGTTTTTCTAAAGTTTTTCAAACACACAAGAGGAAAGCAAGAAAATAAATTTAAGCATGGATGATACAATGAAAAAGTGTGAACACCGACAAACGGAATAAGTTGACATGAATGTAATGTCGGTGAGAAACACGTACTCCCCCAAGCTTAGACTTTTGGCCTAACTTGGTAAACAATCAGTAATATGGATAGTAGTCGGCATGGTAGCTCATGGAGGCTCTCGGTGCGGATGCCTCGGCCTGCCGTGCTGCCTCCACTGCAGCGTTGTGAGCTCGGGCCTCGCTCTCCAGAACAAAATATCTTCCTTTGCTGTGATAGTCAAAAAGAGCGGGCGCATGCAAATATGTGTGCACAACAGATGTTTGGTTAAACAACAGATTGTAAGTGAAGTTATGAATTTTTCCTTTGAGGATCTTATGAGTTTTTAAAGCATCAAAGTCTATATACTGCATGGGTAGGATAGGGTCAAAGGGCAAAGGTGATACACCCAGCCCTCGTGCTAAATGCGTGGCATATATTCCACCATAGAAATAGCCACTGTTAGCGTTATGCTACAGTCTGCATGCAACAATCGCTCCAAGGTTGTAACTCCTTTCATCGGTGTGAGCGGTGCGTATGAGGCTCAAGTCTGGATCACAAAGCGTACTACAGTCTTGCTTACCTACTATACATTTCTCGTTAAATAATGCAAAGTACTGAATTGCGGGAAAATGAATGCTCTTTATTCTACCTTCTGTCACTCCCCTCGTCTCACCATAGCAAAGACTAGTCAAGAATGATTGGTACTCAGCCCTTGGCGGTTCGTCAAGCAAACCCTAGAATGGGAGTTTGCAGTGGTGAGCAAAACTCTCTAGTGAGATGGTAAATGGATTTTCGTAAAGCTTAAATGACACCCTAGACTCACGGGGATGGAATTTAAATCCTTTGACAAATGATTTAGTGAGAGTGTGGTGTTGTTCGCACTTATCTGAAATGTAGGGACCGAGACCGGCATTGTGAACATATTGCTAAAATTCCTCCTTAATGCCCACACGCATCATATAATCATTGCAAGGCCATAAGCATGTTTTGGTGGCTGCATCTCGAATGGAACTTTCACTTGGTTAAACATAAGACAGGCGAGCGGAGTTGTCACTATAAGATGCCCCCGGGGATCTCCTCCTCGAAGAACTCCTTCCAAATAGGTTAATCATGTTCGCGTACAATTTTCTGATAATTTTTAGTGACAACAATTTATCAACAAAATTTTATAAGATTGATAGCAACTACTCATAGGGATACATAGAATCCATAGCAAGCACTCAAACTACTTACAACTCTAAGAATTCAACATGCAAGCTCATCTACAGCAGCACCAAGAGTAGTTAATTATTCAAAATATAAACCACTAAAGCAAAAACTAATTGGACAAACGGTGGAGTCACATACCAAGAGACAATCCCCCAAAACAGTTTCAGAAACGGAGCTTCGAGCAATGAGATCGAAATCCGCGGGTTTGGGAGCAAGAACGCGGGAAAGATAGCAATGGAGAATTGTTTTCTGGAGGTAGGTGATGATGTGGTGTGAAGGGATAATTGAGGGGGCCCACGTGGGGACCACAACCCACCAGGGCGCGCCTGGGGGTCCTGGCGCGCCCAGGTGGGTTGTGCCCACCTGGTGCACCTCCCTCTGATATTATTTGCACTAGAACTTCTCAAATATTCAGAAAAAAATCGTATTAAATTTTTAGAGCATTCCGAGAACTTTTATTTTTGGGTAATTTTTTTATTGCACGGGGAATTCAGAAAACAGACAAAACATGGCATTTTATTTTATTTAACTAATAAAAATAGAAAACAAAAGGTAGTGACAAAAGGTAGTGCTTACTGAATTCATCAACTTGATACCGCTCAAAAATGACCCATTAATAAGGATGATCAAGTCTTATTAACAACCACTTTCGATTAGCATGAAACTGAAGAACTATCATAAATCACTAAGTTACCTCGGTGGGGATATGAATGTCCCCAACAATAAGCACTTCATATTTCTTTCTGACAATAGGTAGAGGTATTTGAAAACATCCAATAGTGATTGTCGGAGATTTTTCAATAACATTAATACCATTCACTTGGAATTGTTTCTTCGAAAAGTGCACCATATGCTCATTACCATTGATGTGAAAAGTGACCTTGCTTTTATTGCAATCAAGCCCCTGCAGTATTCAAGAATGGTCTACCAAGGGTAATCGACATGTTATCGTCCTCGGGCATCTCAAATATAACAAAGTCAGTCAAAATAGTAACATTAGCAACAACAACAGGCACATCCTCACAGATACCGATAGGTATGGCAGTTGATTTGTCAGCCATTTGCAAAGATATTTCAGTAGGTGTGAGTTTATTCAAATCAAGTCTTTTATATAAAGAGAAAGGCATAACACTAACACCAGCTCCTAAATCACATAAAGCAGTTTTCACATAATTTCTTTTGATAGAGCAAGGTATAGTTGGTATTCCCGGATCTCTAAGTTTTTTAGGAACGCCATCCTTAAAAGTATAATTACCAAGCATAGTGGAGATTTTAGCTTTCGGTATTTTTCTCTTATGGGTGATGATGTCTTTCATGTACTTTGCATAAGGAGGCATTTTCAAGATATCAGTCAAGCGAGTACGCAAAAAAGACTGGCCTCAGCACTTCAGCAAAGCATTCAAATTCTTCATCATCTTTCTTTTTAGTTGACTTGGGTGGAAAGGGCATAGGTTTTTGAACCCACGGTTCTCTTTCCTTACCATGTTTTCTAGCAATGAAGTCTCTTTTGTCATATCTTTTATTCTTAGGTTGTGGGTTATCAAGATCAACTGGTGGTTCTATCTCAACATCATTATGTGGTTCTTTCTCATTATTTGGTTGAGTATCTTCATGAACATAAGCAATATATTTTTCATTTTCACTAGGTGAATGTTCATTACCAGACTGAGTTTCAACATCATAGATAGAAGTTTCATTATCATTATTAGGAGGTTTCTCTATTTCAGGTTCAGTAGAAGCATGCAAAGTACTATCATTTTTCTTTTTAGAAGAACTAGGTGCAGTGATGTTGTTCCTTTGTGAATCCTGTTCAATTCTTTTTGGGTGTCCCTCAGGATAAAGTGGTTCCTGAGTCATCTTACCTCCTCTAGTTGCAACTCTAACAGCAAAGTCATGAATATTATTATTCATTTCATCAAGCAATTCTCTTTGTGATTAAGCAACTTGTTCTAACTGGGTTTGAACCATATAATCATGCTTTCCAACACCTCTAACATCATTTGAGATTCTAAATAACAAGTCACTCAAGCGAGCAATCATATTAGAATTGTATTTCAATTGTTTCATAACATTTGCATTGAAGTGATCTTGCTTTCTAATGTAGTTTTCAAACTGATAAAGGCATTGGCTAGGGTGCATATTGTGAGGATTGACATTATCATTGAATTTCATTAGAGAATTTACCCCTACCACCTTGGGTGGTGGTGGTGTATTAAGCCCATGTATTTCTTCAATAGGAGGTAAATTTTTAACATCCTCACCTTTAATACCTTTTTCCTTCATAGATTTATTTGCCTCTTGCTTATCTTCGGGACTGAGACATAATATACCCCTCTTCTTCAGAGTGGGTTTAACCGGTTGTTCAGGAAGAGTCCAATCATCATAATTTTTCAGTATATTATTCAATAATTCTCCAGCTTGCCCAACAGTTCATTCCCTGAAAACACAACCATCACAACTATCTAGGAAATCCCTAGAAGCATCGGTTAGTCCATTATAGAAGATATCAAGTATTTCATTTTTCTTAAGAGGATGATCAGGAAAAGCATTAAGTAATTGGCAAAGCCTCCCCAAGCTTGTGGGAGACTCTCTTCTTTAGTTTGCACAAAGTTAAATATTTCCTGTAAGGCAGCTTGTTTCTTATGAGCAGGGAAATATTTTCAGAGAAGTAATAAATCATATCACGGGGACTATGCACACAACCAGGAGCAAGAGTATAGTACCAAGCTTTAGCATCACCCTTTAATAAGAACGGAAATAATTTGAGAATAAAGTAATAGCGAGTCTTCTCATCATGAGTAAAAAGGGTGGCTATGTCATTCAACATAGTAAGATGTGCCACAATAGTTTCAGTTTCATAACCATGGAAAGGATTAGATTCAACCAAAGTAATTAACTCTGGGTCAATAGAGAATTCATAATCCTTATCATCAATAAAGATCGGTGAAGTAGCAAACTTAGGATCATATTTCATTCTAGCATTCAGAGATTTTTCTTAATACTTGCATAATAATTTCTCTAGATCATCTCTATCCCTACAAGAAAGAATATCTCTAGTCGTCTCCTCATTCATAACATAACCTTCCGGTACCTTAGGCAATTGATATCTAGGAAGGCTAGTTCTAGCAGGTGTTTCAGGAGTTTCAGTTTCAAGCTCATCATCAGATTCAACAACATCATGTTGTATTACTCTAGCAATTTGTTCATCAAGAAATTCACCTAGTGGCACATCATCATCACCATCAAGCAAGGTACTAGCATCATTCATAGTAGAATTAGCATCATCAATAACTTGTGACATATCAGGATTAATACCATGTGGTGGTGTTGCAACTTTACTTATAACAAAAGGTGAATCTAAAGCAGAACTGGATGGCAGTTCCTTACCTCCCCTCGTCTTAGAGGGATAAATCTTAGTCTTAGCATCCTTTAGATTCTTCATAGTGATAAATTGATAATAATCCCAAGTGACTCAACAAATATAGCTATGCTCCCCAGCAACGGCACCAGAAAAAGTTCTTGATAACCCACAAGTACGCGGAATCACAACAGTTTTCGAGGATAGAGTATTCAACCCAAATTTACAGAGTCGACACAAGGGGAGCCAAAGAATATTTGAAGGTGTTAGCAGCTGAGTTGTCAATTCAACCACACCTGGAGATTAATTATCTGCAGCAAAGTGATCAGTAGCAAAGTAGTATGATAGTTTTGATAATAGTAGCAGCACTAACGAGAATGGTAAAAGTGATAGCAGTGATTTTGTAGCAAGTGCAACTGTAACAGCAGCAGTAGTAACTTAGAAGAAACAATATAAGATAAATTCATAGGCATTGGATCGGTAAGTTGTTGGATGATATTCAACATGCGAAAGTTATAACCTAGGGCGATACGACACTAGCTTGAGTTCATCATTATAATGTAGGCATACATTCCGTAAATAGTCATACGTGCTTATGGAAAGAACTTGCATCACAATTTTTGTCCTACCCTCCCGTAGCAGCGGGGTCCTATTGGAAACTAAGGGATATTGAGGCCTCCTTTTAATAGAGAACCGAAACAAAAATTAACACATGATGAATACATGAACTCATCAAACTACGGTCATCACCGGGATTGGTCCCGACTATTGTCGCTCCGGGGTTGTCGGATCATAACACATAGTAGGTGAGTATAACTTGCAAGATCGGATCTAGAACATGGATATAATGGTGATAACATAAATGGTTCAGATCTGAATTCATGGCACCCGGGCCCAAAGTGACAAGCATTAAGCATGGCAAAGTCATAGCAACATCAATCTTAGAACATAGTGGATACTAGGGATCATGCCCTAACAAAACTAACTCGATACATGATGAATCTTACCCAACTCCTCACCGACCAGCGAGCCTACGAAGGAATTACTCACTCCCGGTGGGGACCATCATAGAATTGGCGATGGAGAAGGGTTGGTGATGACAAAGAACGAAGATCCCCCTCTCCAGAGCCCCAAACGGACTCCAAATCTGGCCTGTCGATGAAGAACAGGAGGTGACGGCGGCTCCGTCTCGTGGATCGTGATAATTCTTTCTTCCTGGTTTTTTTTCTGAAAAAAATAGGATTTTATAGCATAGGTTTCAGGGTCTGCAGGGCCACCAGGTGGGGACAACCCACCTGGGCGCGCCAGGTAGGGGGGCGCGCCCTAGTGGTTTGTGCCGACCCAGGTGCCTCCCTCCGGTGGTTCTTGGCTCTAGAAATTATTATTTATTGTATAAAAAATCCTCGCAAAGTTTCGTTCCATTCCGAGAACTTTTATTTCTGCACAAAAACAACACCATGGTAGTTCTGCTGAAAACAGGATCAGTCCGGGGTTAGTTTCATTCAAATCATGCAAATTAGAGTCCAAAACAAGAGGAAAAGCGTTAGAAAAAAGTAGATACGTTGGAGATGTATCACCACACATAACGACGACAATTTCTTAGCCGCGTGTGGTGCCCCCTCCACCGTTTACATCCGCGGTCATATTTTCGTAGTGCTTAGGCGAAGCCCTGCGGAGATTACTTCACCATCACCGTCAGCACGCTGTCGTGCTGTCGGACTCATCCACTACTTCGTCGTCTTGCTGGATCAAGAAGGCGAGGACGTTACCAAGCTGAAAATGTGCTGAACGTGTGTGACGCCCCCGATTCAACTGTACACTAATCATACACGCAAATGTGTACGATCAAGATTAGGGACTCTCGGGAAGATATCACAACACAACTATAGACACCAAATTAAATAAAACAAGCTTCATATTACAAGCAACAATATCTGAGTACAGACATAAGTTAAACAAGTTTTGCCTTAAGAAGGCTAGCACAAACATCAACGATCGAAAAGGCAAGGCCTCCTTCCTGGGACCTCCTAACTACTCCTGGTCGTCGGCGGGCTCCACGTAGTAGTAGGCACCCTCGGGGTAGTAGTCGTAGTTGGCGGGGGTGGCATCTGACTCCTGTGGTCCACTATCTGGTTGCAGCAACCAGAAAGAAGAAGGAAGGGGGAAAGGGGGAGCAAAGCAACCGTGAGTACTCATCGAAAGTACTCGCAAGCATCAGATCTATACTAAGTATGCATTGGTATCAAATGGAAGGGCTGTATCTATGGAATGAACTGCAGAATGCCAGAATAGAGGGGAAGGCCTAGCCTATCGAAGACTAGCATCTTCAAGCAGCTCCAAGCATCTTGCAGCATGTAGAAGAGTAAAGAATAGCCGTTTATAATTAACAAGCATGTTGTAACATTAAGGCCCAGAGATCCTTGCTCGACTCCCTGCGAGAAAGCAATCCCGGAGCCAACATATCCATCACATGTCAAGTATCCATTTCTAGTTATATAAGATCAGGATACAAGTCTGAACATCCATTACCGTGGACACGGTATTCGAATATATATCTTCCCTGCAGGGGTGCACCACGTTACCCAACACGCTCGATCACTCTGGCCGGACACACCTTTCTGGGGTCAATGCCCGGCCTCAGAAGATCAACACGTCACAGCCCCACCTAGCCTCAGCAGAGAGGTCCCCGCCGGTCTACATCCTAAGCACTCCGGGGTCTAGGCCCATCGCCCGTTGCACTCCGGGTCGTTGTGCGCAAGGGGATACCAGTACCACCCGTGAAGTGGATGGCAGGATCGGGCCCAGCCACAATGCTGAACTGGACGTCTGACAAAGCTTCGGCTGATACTGCGACGTCGAGGCCCATAACTATTCTCGCGTGGTGGTTAGTGTATAAAGGCCAAAGGCCAATTCAGAACAAACACCCAAACCTGTTAGTGCATTAACAATTAAAGTAGTGACGGCAGTCGGGACAAGTCCGGAGCTATCACCCCTCCTGGGTGATACCGCTAAACAGCCAGCCGCCACCGTCACATCGCACGGTGCTCTCCGGGCCCGCCCGGCTTTCACAATGGTCTCAAGTAAAGTCAAGGTAACTGTGTGTCCATGCATCAAGGGGAAAACCCAAGGAATCACCCCGATGGATTCCACTCAATGTAATCATCAAGGTGAACGTAAGAGGGACCACCCTCGAGGTTCACACTTGAGGTGTTGCACGACAGAGCCGTATCAGGAATGGTGAAAGAGGAAATCACCCTCGATGACCACGACCGAATAGCTACACTACAGAATTATCATTAGGAGTGCGTTATGAGGGATCACCCTCGGCACTCGATAGTAGCTCTGCAGAGTCAAGCAACAAAAAGGGGCGTGATGTGATGTGAGGTGTCGGGCTCTGGTCGTCGATCACGTTGATCGAGTCGTCGATGATGAAGCAGGGGCAAAAAGGACAAGGTGGAGGTCACTAATGGATCACTAACCAACCTATACTAAGCAGTTTAGGATAAGCAGGTAAGTTACAATGAGCAGGTTACAAAAGCAGGCTATGCATCCGAATAGGAGCAAACAATAACAGTAGCAAAATCTAATGCAAGCATGAGAGAATGGAATGGGCGATATCGGGATGATCAAAGGGGGGCCTTGCTTGGAAGCTCCGCTGAAAGGGAAGAAGGGTCGTCGTCGACGTAGTCGATCACAGGGGCATCATCAACGGTCTCGGGGTCTATCGGAGAGAAGAGGGGGAAGAAATAGTAAATACATAGCAAGCAAGTGCATAACAGGACAACGGGCAGAGCTAGACGTGTTCTAACGCGGTGCTACACGTTACCGATGAAGGGGATAACATCCCGGAATGTTTTCCCAGGTTTGTCATTTTCGGACAGATGAAGCAGAGGGGAAAGGTTGCATGTTCGATGTGCTAGAGGCATGAGATAGGTGAACGGAGAGCGTAGTCGGATTCGTCTCGTCGTTCTAAGCAACTTTCATGTACAAAACTTTTTCATCCGAGTTACGGATTATTTTATATGATTTTCTATAGTTTTAATCAATTTCTAAAATTTCTGGTTTTATATTAATTTGTTTTAATCCGAGTTGACCAAGTCAACTTTGACTAGTCAAAATGGCAGGGTGTGGCCCACGTGTCATAGGTTGTACCTAAACAATAAAATAAAACTAATCTAATTGAAAGGGACCCACATGTCATCTACACATATTCTAATCAAGTAATTTAATTAACCTAACTATTGCTAGACTAATCTATTTGGGCCGGCCATGCTGGGCACTAGCATGCGGGACGACCATGGTAGGCACGCATGCACTGGAGTGCACAGCGGCCATGGCCTATGGCGGCAGCAGCAAGCAATAGCCAAGAGCAACAACGGTAGGGATTAAGAGCAGTAGCGACAGGGATTAGGAGCAGGGAGCAGCAGTAGTGGCGGCATGAGCAGCAGTAAAGCAGCAGGCGCGCGTAGCAAGCGATGAGGAGCAGCATAACGCAATAGCAGTTCCTGCAGGAGGCACGCAGGCGCGGGCGCACGCGCAGGGAGCTGCCGGCGCGCGGGCTGGGCGCGGGGCAAGGCGCAGCTAGTGGAGCCCAGGGCGCGGCCACGGGCAGGGGGCGCGCCCAGGGAGGTCCACGGGGCGCAGACAGCACATGGTGAGCGCGAGGTCGACGACGGCGGCCTACGGCGTCTACGAGGATAGATCGATGACGGGAAGGGGGGGAACCGGCGAAGAGGCTCACTGCGGGTCCGATGGCGCGCTCGAGGAGGCCGGTGAGGTCGCGGTGGTGTAGATCGATGACGACGACGTGCGGTGGCCGAAGCAGAGGAGACAAGGTTGATGGCGATGGCTCCGCAGCTCTGCTCCTAGCTTCGATGCCCGGAACAGAAGCGGACGAGCGCGACGAACGTCCAGGACGTGCTCCTCCCCGCCGTAGAGGTCGGTGGACGCGTCAACGACGGTGAGGAAGCGGTGACCGCGTGAGCTTGCGAGCTCAAAATCGACCCACAGGAGAGGGAGGTCGATGGGGATCCAGGGGGAATGGGAGAGGGTGAGCTAGGGTTTCAGGGATGCTACTTTATAGGCCGAGGGGGGGGGGGCTCGTGGTGGCCATCCATGGCCATGGCGCTGTGGATGCGTGCCACGCCCTCCCTGTCTCCTATATAGAGGAGGGGATGAGGCGGAGGTGGGCTGGGCCTGTACTATGTATGATGGGCCAAAGTGCACATTAGTTAGGTTCCTTCTTCATTTACTATTTTCTGTTTTCTATTTTGTTTTGTTAAAGACACTGCTTGTATTTATTTAAGCTATCAAAAGATTTTGTAAAATATGGAACTTGGCCATATAAATGCCCTGCAATATTTGGCACTGCCATAAAATGGTTAGGGTAATATTTTAAGTCATTTGATTTTCGAATAAATGCAAAGGAACTAAAGTGGATGGTTTAGTCACTCCTTTTGCGTGATAACTTTTGAATAAGCAAACAAGTGACCTAGTTTTTCTCCACCATAATTAACTATGGATTATTTGCCATCACATGAACTTTTCAGTTTTGACATTTGAAAACTTTAATTATTTGACTTTATTTTAAATTTGAATTTAGAATTAGTTTGAATCAACGTGGGATCTAGCAACAGTAAAAATGATGACATGGCATCATTAGCAGGGGATTACTGTAGCATAATTATCCGGGCATCACAACGTGGAGGTGTCGTACGTTCGGTACTCGATTAGTTGGAGCACGAAGAAGTTCGACTACATCAACCGCGTTAACAAACGCTTCCGCTTACGGTCTACAAGGGTACATAGACACACTCTCCCCTCTCGTTGCTATGCATCTCCTTGATAGATCTTGCGATGCAACGTTTCCCAACAGTGGCATCCGAGCGAGGTCTATGCGTAGATGATATGCACGAGTAGAACACAAAGAGTTGTGGACGGTGATACTCGTACTTCTTACCACCAACATCTTATTTTTATTCAGCGATATTGTGGGATGAAGCGGGCCGGACCAACCTTACATGTCCACGCACATGAGACCGGTTCCACCGACTAACATGCAACTAGTTTTGCATAAATGTGGCTGGCGGGTGTCTATTTCTCCTACTTTAGTTGAATTGAATTTGACTACGGCCGGTCCTTGGAGAAGGTTAAAACAACAAACTTTATGAATCACCGTTGTGGTTTTTGCATAGGTAAGAACGGTTCTTGGTAGAAGCCCGTAGCTGCCACGTAAAACTTGCAACAACAAAGTAGTGGACATCTAACTTGGTTTTGCAGGGCATGTTGTGATGTGATATGGTCAAGACATGATGTGATATATGTTGATGTATGAGATGATCATGTTTTGTAATATTGACAATCGGCAGGAGCCTTAGGGTCGTTTCTTTATTGTATGAAATGCAAGCTCCATGTAATTGCTTTACTTTATCGCTATGCGTTAGCAATAGTTGTAGAAGCAATAGTTGGTGAGACGACCCCGACGCAACGATGGAGATCAAGGTGTCGAGCCAGTGACGATGGAGATCATGACGATGCTTTGGAGATGGAGATCAAAAGCACAAGATGATGATGGCCATATCATGTCACCTATTTTGATTACATGTGATGTTTATCCTTTATGCATCTTATTTTGCTTAGAACGGCGGTAGCATTATAAGATGATCCCTTCACTAAATTTCAAGATAGAAGTGTTCTTCATGCACCATTGCCAAAGTTCGTCGTTTCGAAGCACCTCGTGATGATCGGGTGTGCTAAACTCTATGTTTGCATACAATAGGTGTAAGACTGTTTTGCACATGCAGAATACTTGGGTTAAACTTGACGAGCCTAGCATGTACAGACATGGTCTCAGAACATTAGTGTCGGGTGAAACAACACCTATGGGATCACGGGGAATCCCTTCTAGGTTGGCGGAGCATGGAGCTGTGCAAAGAGCGAGTCTAAAATATCAATGCGAGGGGATTTTTCCCAAGTTCAGGCCGCGAACGATGTGTAATACCCTAGTCCTGCTTGTCTGAGTATATTTAGTGTTCTTGAGCTCTTGAACTAGCTGCGGTGCATGCCCAGTCCAAAAAGTCCGAATCCTTCCTCAGTACGCCTCGGGCCTCCTTTTATATGTCAAAGGGGTCGCCACAGTGGCACACATGAGGTGGAAAGTATGTACAGTGTACAAGTCTATCGCCTGGGACCGTAGGACAAATGCATTTAATGCACTGCCGATGTGCCCTCTTGCTTTATCGGGGACGGCAAAGAAGCTTGTCCCGTCCATCGCCGCCTCGCCTTGCTTGGACACGCGTCCAAGGTGACGAGGCATGCAGCGCCACACTGGCTGGCTGGCTGCTGAGTTGGTGCGGTGACAGGGTCTTCACGAAGATCTCCATGCCACCACGCAGGTGCTTGGCTAGTTGGCCTAGAAGTTGCATGCTGCCATGCAGGCACTGGCCTAGTTGGTGGGCTGATTACCGTGTCGGCATGGGTACGGGGTAGCGGAACGCTGGTGGGCGCGGGCCTAGCCTCGGCCCCGCAGAAGCCCCAGCAAGGTTCTTGCCAGGGTCTCGTGGGCGTCCCCGGCAAGGATCTTGACGGGGGTCTTCATGTGTCCCCGACAAGGCTCTTGCTGGGGGTCTCTGCCTGTCCCCGGCAAGGCTCTTGCCGGGGGTCTTTGCCTTCTGGTTTCTCTCCAGATTCGCAGGCCTTTGTTCGTCACAAGATCTTCATTCCACCACACAGGCGCCCCTATGTCTTGGTCTCGACGTTGTCGATGGTGTCAGAACTCTCAGGCTCAAGGGAAGCGTCCTTGCTGGTGTTGGGCAAGTTGCCCCAGCAAGGGTCTTGTCGGGGCCACGTAGGCCGCCCCGGCAAGGGTCTTGCCGTGAGAAGCCCATCTTGCCCCTTCGCTCTTCATGCTTCTAGTTCGAGTGTTGCCTTGGCAGTCTCGTATCTTCCCTTCCTCTGCCCCACCAAGCATGGCCGTAGGCGAGGCTGCGACTGCCCGTGCACAAGTAGAGGGGTACAGAAAAGCCCCTACTTTTGTACACCGACAGGAGCCCCCGGGCCTGGGCCACACATAAGCGTAGAGCGTTGTTGGCCCAGGCCCAGAACCGTGCGCGGGCATGCGTGGCAGAGTTTTTACCGTAGTAACTTTTTCGTCAGTTGCGTTTCCCCATGATCCACATTGATTGCGTGACGTGGGGGTCGTGCGTGGAGTGGCCGCGGCGCGCTTGCGACACTCTATGGTGAATAGTAAAGAGGCGACCCGTGTCTTCCTCATAAAAAGGAGGAAACCGCGGGGGCGCTGCTCATTTACCCTCTGCGCTGTTTCCAATCTTGGAACCGTCGTTCCCCTCTTCTTCTCCAAACGCAAGTCAAAGCTCTCGCCCCAGCTTGCCGCTGCCGCGCCCCCATTGCCTTCGATCCCTCACCCTCTCTCAGCCGCCATGGCACCCAAGATGAGCAAGGGCAAGGGAGCGGCCAAGGACGCCGGGGGGAAGGAGGCGCCGGAGAGTGAGTTGGTAGAGATGCGGACGCAGTGCACCGTCTTCACCTCGACAGTTGACACGCTTACCCTCATGGAGAAGTTCAGGCCCCTGTGCGGGACGGAGACGTTGGGGCACCCCGCCACGCGTATCATCCCTACCTCCTTCGCCAAGGTTGGTCCAAATCAGTACCCTTTCTTCGTCGACTATTTCTCCTGCGGGCTCTGCCCCCCTCTCAGATTTCTCCAACGACAACATGCACACCTACGGCTTCCACCTTCTGGACCTCACGCCAAACGTCATGGCGTGCATGGCCTTCTTCGCCCATCTCGGCGAGGGCTTCGCCGTAGTGCACCCCAGCACGGCGCTCTTCCAGCATTACTTCACCCCTCGCATCCAGCCAGGGGGCGCCATCTCTGGCTGCATCACCTGGATCCCGAGGAACCAGAGCAGGGGCACATACCCGGAGGGTGCCTAGAAGGAGAGGTGGGAAGAGTGGCGGGGCCTGTGGTGCTGGATTGTCGAGGAGGATCCGCAAGAGTTCTGCCAGGTCCGTCGGAAGCCGCCGGTCCGCAGCAAGAACTGGGGCGATGTCGACGCCAACGACAAGAAGCTCACGATCGCCACCACCAGGATCCATCGCCTCACCTCGTCCAATCTCACTCTTGAAATGATCGGGGCCAATTTCATCCGCCGCCGGATGGCCCCGCTGCACAATAAGGGGAGGCCGACCTGAGACTTTAGGAATGCGGCCGATATCATGAGGCTCCACCACGGCCTGAACCATAACTTCACGGTGCTGCAGCACGCCCACCTCTGCCAGAGGCTTTTTCAGCTCAAGGTTGACGAGGTCGGCAGGGTCGAGAGGACCGGCAAGGCTGGCAAGGCCAGTAAGTCTCTGTTCGGGTTGTTAGCGGGGGTGCTCCCGTTGAGTAACAACTCATGCTAGACCGCCATCATCGCCATGATGCCGGTCTTCAACGCGCACGGCCTCGATCCAACTTGGGCCAAGCCACAAGCGGAGCTGGTGCAGGAATTCTTCGACAACTTGTCGAAGAGGTACGTTCACGACGAGCCGCAGCTCATCCGCAACACCACCGAGGAGGAGCTGGCGTACATCGCCGCCAGGGCGGAGGAGGTAGCGCTTGCCGAGGAGGCCGGCAGCCTCGGCACCGTGGAGGACGAGGCCGACATGGCCGCAGAGGAGAGGGAGTTCGTCGAGTGGACGGGTGCTACCGGGGGGTCCAGCGACGCCGGTGCTGGGGTCCCCCTTGTTGAAGACGTGGTCGAGGAGTCGGCCGAAGAGGAGACCGAGGTGGATGACTCCTCGGCCCCAGGGAGGAAACGTGTCCTGCGGCGGGCTAGCTCCGGCGAGCCGGTCCGGCCCGGCAGGACCACGCAGCGGCAACAGGCCCATGCGCCGCCCGCGCACCAGACGAGGGCTGCGGCAGTGCAGAAGGCTGCGGCTGCCGCCTCTTCCTCATCCAAGCGGCGCAGGACGCCTTCGCCTTCCCCTCACCTTGCGTACGCCGCCCCGGAGGCCAACTTCGATCTTGGGTCCGTCAGCCCGAAGAGGAAGAGGAGGCCAGCGGAGGAGGACGAGTAAGCATCTTGCCCTTCATCATTTCCGACCCTCAGCCTGTGCCATCTTCCCAGACTAGATCTCATCTTCACAGCGACACGGATACGCTAGCCCAGAGGGCGGCGAAGAGGGCCAAAGCTTCATCGAGCAGCGAACCCTCGGCGAGTGCTCCGCGCACGCCGACGTTAGTGGTGATCAGCCTAGACAACAGCCCTCAGCGCAGCCCCCGCTTATGCCCCCAGCGTGAGTTGATTACTCACTCCTCATCAACGGGTGTTGGGGCGCGAATCATTGTTGCTGACCTTGTCGGGTTTGCAGGAGGAGAGCGGCAACAGAGGAGCCGCTGAGGGCCGCCCCCGACACACCGCCCCCATCGACCACGCCACCCAGAGGGGCGTCCCCAGCAAGGGCATCTACCACCGAGCCCACGCGCACGGATGAAGAGGAGGCGAGCTTGAGTGCTGGTGGCTCCTTTCCGGCAACGAACGTTGGCGGGGAGGGAACCACTTCTTCTCAGCTTGGCACGGGTAATTGGCCTGCCTCCCGTCCCTGTCTTTTTTGTTTTTTTGTTCTGAACCTTGATTTTGGCCTCGTTTCATTCTCCTATCTGGTTTCCAGACCCTCCCTTGATGGACCAGGAGGATATCGACACCATCATCGAGGAGGTCACCAAGGATGCTGCTGGGGAAGCCGCAAGTCCGCCGCCGAGGAGGCCGCCAAGGGGCCTGCCGGGGAGACCGGCGAGACCGTTGCTAGGGAGGCCGACAAAGGGGCCTGCCGGGGAGCCCGACAAGGCTGCTGCCGAGAAGGCCGCCAAGGAGCTCGCCGAGGTGGAGGTGGCCAACGACCAACCTTCCTCCCCTGCAGCCCCTGCCCCAGGCAAGTACCTGAGGGTGGGAGACGACCTGTTCATCCACCCCCTGGGGACGACAAGTACCAGGGTGCCAGCCGAAGGGGAGGTGTTTGATGATGAGGCGCTCGCCACATCCGGGCTCTAGGTTGTTGACGAACCGAGCACTAGTGGCGGCGGTTCCGAAGAGGAGTAGCTCCTCCGGGCCATGAGCGCCAATTTCCAGAAGCTCCAGGCGCTCCACCGTGCCCGCCAAGACAAGGTGAACTCTAGGATGGCGGCTGTGGACAAGGTGGAGGTAGATTTCCAGGAGTGCAATGCTCAGACGCAAGTCTAGTTCGGCGAGGCCCGGGAGGAGCTGAGGACTGCCCAAGGTGAGCTGGATGAGCGCAAGCGAGAGATCATCCTGAAGCATGTCGACATCGAGAAGGCCCAAGAGGCGGCGAAGGAACATGCCGCCAAGGATGAAGCCGCCCGGCTGCAGCAGCAAGCCCTGCTAGACACCCAGGAGGAAAGACCTCGTTACCCATGAGCAGGTGCTTGCCGCCACGCTCCGCGGCAAGGATGAGGAAATCGGGAAGATCGTCGCGCAGCGGACCCAGGAGCTGGAGTAGAAGCATAAGGACGCACTTGATGCCGTGGCCTGGACCAAGCCGGCAAGGTGGAGAAGCTGGAGCTGGAGCGGGAGGAGCCGAAGAAGATAGTCTCAGAGCTGACGGAGGAGAGGGACATGGCCAACCGCACTCTGGCGGATTCGCAGGTCACCATCTCCGACCAGATCAAGCTGCTCTCCGAGGCCAACAGCTCCATTGATGATCTAAAGCTACAATTGGGCACCTTGGAGGGGACGCTTTCAGAGGTCACGGCCCGGGAGGAGACCCCGAACAAGGCCCTCGAGACCGAAAAGCAGCTGCGGAGTGATGACGCCGCCGCCCACAAGGACTATGTGGGCAGCGTAAATCTCTGGATCAGCCGTCTCATCGACGTTGCAGAGAAGCTCACCGTGCAGCTAGCCGTCATGGGCATGCCGGATGGCAGGTACTCCCAGGAGGCAAACATGAGCCCCAATGCCAGGCTGACCTTGTTCTTCGAGCGCGTCCTCGATGCTCTGGAGCAGCTCCGCTCCAATCGAGCGACTTATCTAGCCAATGAGGCCCGGAAGCTTTGCCGGGGCGCCCTGACCAAGGTGCTCACCAAGGTGGCGTTCTGGAACCCCAGCATCGACTTCGCCAACGCGCTTGAGAGCTTGCCGGAGGACACTGATGAGGACATCAATACCATTGTTACACCCACAGCCCCTACTACTACATATACTGGACCAATTACTAGAGCTCGCTCACGCCAATTAAATTATCAGGTACTTTCGTTTCTTGGTAATGACTCTAATGTTCATGAGAATATGATGCTGCCTAAATTGGATACATTTGTTTTGCTAACAAATGAAGGGCCTGGCATGGATAAGAGGGATGAACATTGGAGCAAGAACAAGCATGGAGTTGATGGCATGCGCAAGGGGAACAAGAACGGAGTTGCAAGTGATAATTTCAGGACTTTGAAGCCACCATAATGAGTGCATGAAGCCTTGGACGAAATATACAAGATGCCACTTCATAAAATTCGTCCAGAGGCTATTCTAGGTGCTGCGTCACCTTATTATTGGGCTAAGCCCATGTAATTTCGAAATACTTAAGTATAGGCTGTTTTTAGAGTCCGTATGTGTGGGGAAACAAGAGATAGGGTTGGCTTCGGACCCCTTCCCCAAGGGCCACGAAATCCCCCCCTCTTCCTCCATATATATAGCCCTTAGGGCACCGTTTAGACTTTGTGTTCTGTTTAGATTAAAAGTTCGCCATAGCTGCAACTTCGCATACTTCGTTTGTGTTCAACGACCAGACCAAGGCATCACAGAACCCCACCTTCATTAATAAAGCTTTCCTCTTATATTCGCAATATCTAGATTGCAATCTTAGTTTCTTGCTTGTTCTTCGTTTGCTCGCAGGAAACAGGCCCACGTGGTCAGGTTGATCGTGCTCCGGCGTGGTCAATAACCCTCGGAAGTTGGTTTAGCGATTGCTAAGGCGCGATGTATCGCACGTTCGTAGTCGGATCGTCAAGGTCGACTCCCACAGAAAACGATAGCCACCATCGCATCGAAACATCGGGACACCTTTGCCTCTATCAGACATGGACTTTGCGGCGCTCGAAGAGCGTATCGAGCCCATCATCAGCCGCGTCGACGGAGTCAAGAGGGTGGAGGGCCAGCGCCGGGACTAGCCACCCCGTTTCTCCTTGCCGCCGTGAGTTCATGCCCAAGACGATTTTATCTTAAGTTAGAACCGCAGCAATCATTGATGTAATATAACTCTGCAGTACTTTAAAATGAAGCATGCTATCTTCCTGTTTGATCTTTCTTTGTGTGAACACACCCTACACCTAGTTGGATAGGTTTGTCGGTGCATAAACCCATGCTGTGGCGCTTTGAGGAACGGATCCTTAGCAGCCTGCCGGGGGGCGCTTGCTGCCTGGCAAGCCGCCTTGCCGTTCTCAGCGCAGCCGCTTGAACTGCTGAGCGGACTCGAAACAGAGCAAGGGCATTGCCAATAGCGGAAGGGTTCCCTTGCATGCAAGTTCTCCATACAAGGAGCAAGATCTTTCGAGGAAAATGACCTTATAAAAAGGAAAATTGCTCAAGGTTTTGCGTGACCTAGCTTTTCTGTCGCCACGTGGATGATTGTTGCAACTGTAGGCAACACCGCTCACCTGGTCGATGGCACCAGAGCGATGGAGATGACTTTGACCCCCCCCCCCCCCGTCGCTTGCGTCTGCCCTGTCGCTCGCCCACACTAGCGCAGGCAGACCGGCTCCAGACGAGCCGACCGCCGGGGCCGCCTCTTTCTTTGGGGCCATCATGATGGAGAAATCGATGCGCCAACTCCCAGATCAGATTTTCACAGCTTGCGCCCCCGACCTGGCGCGCCAAAGATGTCGGGGGAAATGACACCGATGGGATCACGGGGAACCCCTTCTACGGTTGGCAGGGCGTGGAGCTGTGCAAAGAGCGGGTCTAAAAGATCAACGCGGGGGGATTTTTACCCAGGTTTGGGCCGCGAATGATGCGTAATAGCCTAGTCCTGCTTGTCTGAGTATATTTAGTGTTCTTGACCTCTTGAACTATCTGCGGTGCATGCCCAGTCCAAAAAGTCCGAATCCTTCCTCGGTACGCCTCGGGCCTCCTTTTATATGTCAAAGGGGTCGCCACAGTGGCACACAGGAGGTGGAAAGTATGTACAGTGTACAAGTCTATTGCCTGGGACCGTAGGACAAACACATTTAATGCGCTGCCGACATGCCCTCTTGCTTTATCGGGGACGACAAAGAAGCTTGTCCCATCCATCGCCGCCTCGCCTTGCTTCGATACGTGTCCAAGATGACGAGGCATGCAGCGCCACGCTGGCTGGCTGGTTGCTGAGATGGTTCGGTGACAGGGTCTCCACGAAGATCCGCATGCCACCGTGCAGGTGCTTGGCTAGTTGGCCTAGAAGTTGCACGCTGCCACGCAGGAGCTGGCCTAGTTGGCGGGCTGATTGCCGTGACGGCACGGGCGAGGGGCAGCGGAACGTTGGTGGGTGCGGGCCTAGCCTCAGCCCCGGAGAGGCCCCCTGCAAGGGTCTTGCCGGGGTTTCGCGGGCGTCCCCGGCAAGGATCTTGCCGGGGGTCTTCATATGTCCCCGGCAAGGCTCTTGCCGGGGGTCTCCGCCTGTCCCCGGCAAGGCTCTTGCCAGGGGTCTTCTCCTTCTGGTTTCTCTCCAGATTCGCAGGCCTTTGTTCCTCACAAAGATCTGCCCGCCACTACACAGGCGTCCCTGAGTCTTGGTCTCGACGTTGTCGATGGTGTCAGAACTCTTAGGCTCAAGGGTGGCGACCTTGCTGGTGTTGGGCAAGTTGCCCCGAAAAGGCTCTTGCCTGGGCCACGTAGGCCGCCCCGGCAAGGGTCTTGCCAGGGGAAGCCCATCTTGCTCCTTCGCTCTTCATGCTTCTGGTTCGAGTGCTGCCTTGGCAGTCTCGTATCTCCCCTTCCTCTGCCCCGCCAAGCATGGCCATAGGCAAGGCTGCGACTGCCCGTGCACAAGTAAAGGAGTACAGAAAAGCCCCTACTTTTGTACACCGACAACTAGAGACCGAAAGGTCGAACGTGAGTCATATAGTAGATATGATCAACATAGAGATGTTCACCATTCATGACTACCCCATCTCACGTGATGATCAGACATGGGTTACTTGATTTGGATCATGTATAACTTAGATAACCCGAGGGATGTTTATTTAAGTGGGAGTTCATTAGTAATTTGATTAATTGAACTTAATTTATCATGAACTTAGTCTTATAGTTTTGCATATCTATGTTGTAGATCAATGGCCCGAGCTACCGTTCCCATGATTTTTAAAGCATTCCTAGAGAAAGCTAAGTTGAAAGATGATGGTAGCAACTACACGGACTGGGTCAGTAACTTGAGGATTATCCTCATTGCCGCACAGAAGAATTATGTCCTTGATGCACCGCTGGGTGACAGACCTGCTGCAGGAGCTGAAGCAGATGTTATGAACGTTTGACAAGCTTGATCTGATGATTACTCGATAGTTCAGTGTGCCATGCTTTACAACTTAGAACCGGGACTTCAGAGACGTTTTGAACATCCTGGAGCATATGAGATGTTCCAAGAGTTGAAGTTAATATTTCAAGAAAATGCCCGGGTTGAGAGATATGAAGTCTCCAACAAGTTGTATAGCTGGAAGATGGAGGAGAACAGTTCTGTAAGTGAACACATACTCAAAATTTCTAGGTATCATAACCACTTGACTCAGCTAGGAGTTGATCTTCAAGTTGATAGTGTTATTGACACACTTCCTAAATCACTGCCACCAAGCTACAAAGGCTTCGTGACGAACTATAATATGCAAGGGATGAATAAACAATTCCTAAGCTCTTCGCAATGCATAAGGCCGATGAGGTAGAAATCAAGAAGGAGCATCAAGTGTTGATGGTTAACAAGACCACTAGTTTCAAGAAAAAGGGCAAGTGAAAGAAAGGGAACTTCAAGAAGAATGTCAAGCAAGTTGCCACTCCCAGGAAGAAGCCCAAAGCTGGACCCAAGCCTGAAACTGAGTGCTTCTACTGCAAAGGGAATGGTCACTGGAAGCGAAACGGCCCCAAATACTTGGCGGGTAAGAAGGATGGCAAAGTGAACAAAGGTATATTTGATATACATGTTATTGATGTGTACCTTACTAATGCTCGTAGCAGCGCCTGGGTATTTGATACTGGTTCAGTTGCTCATATTTGTAACTCGAAATAGGAGTTGCGGAATAAACAAAGATTGCCGAAGGATGAGGTGACGATGCGCGTCGGAGATGTTTCCAAGGTCGATGTGATCGCCGTCGAAACGCTACCTCTACAACCACCTTCAGGATTAGTTTTAGACCTCAATAATTGTTATTTGGTGCCCGCGTCGAGAATGAACATTATATCTGGATCTTCTTTATTGCAAGACGGTTATTCATTTAAATCGGAGAATAATGGTTGTTCTATTGTAATATCTTTTATGGTTATGCACCCTTGATGAATGGTTTAGCCTTGTTGAATCTTGATCGTAATGAAACACATATTAAAAATATTGATGCCAAAAGATGCAAAGTTGATAATGATAGTGCAACATATTTGTGGCACTGCCGTTTAGGTCATATAGGTGTAAAGCACATGAAGAAACTCCATGCAGATGGACATTGGGAGTCACTTGATTATAAATCATTTGATACTTGCAAACCATGCCTCATGGGCAAGATGACTAAAACTCTGTTCTCCGAAACAATGGAGCGAGCTAATGACTTATTGGAAATAATACATACCGATGTATGCGGTCCGATGAGTGTTGAAGCACGCGGTGGGTATCATTATTTTCTGACCTTCACAGATGATTTGAGTAGGTATGGGTATATCTACTTGATGAAACACAAGTATGAAACATTTGAAAAGTTCAAAGAATTTCATAGTGAAGTGGAGAATCATCGTAACAAGAAAATAAATTTCTATGATGTGATCGCGGAGGCGAATATTTGAGTTACGAGTTTGGCCTTCATTTAAAACAATGTGGAATTGTTTCACAACTCATGCCACCTGGAACACCACAGCGTAATGGTGTGTCTGAATGTCGTAACCATACTTTATTGGACATGGTGCGATCTATGATGTCTCTTACCGATTTACCACTATCGTTTTGGGGTTATGCATTAGAGACAGCCGCATTCACGTTAAATAGGGCACCATCTAAATATGTTGAGATGACAATGTATGAACTGTGGTTTGGCAAGAAACCTAAGTTGTCGTTTCTTAAAATTTGGGGTTGCGACACTTATGTCAAAAGGCTTCGGCCTGATGAGCTCGAACCCAAATCGGCGAAGTGTGTCTTCATAGCATACCCTAAGGAAACAATCCGAAGGCAAGATCTTTGTTACTAAGAATGGGCCCTTTCTAGAGAAGGAGTTTCTCTCGAAAGAATTGCGTGGGAGGAAAGTAGAACTTGATGAGGTAGTTGTACCTTCTCTCGAATTGGAAAGTAGCACATCACAGAAAACCATTCCCGTGATGCCTACACCAACTAGAGAGGAAGCAAATGATAATGATCATGAAACTTCAGATCAAGCTACTACTGAACCTCGTAGGTTGACCAGAGGACGATCCGCACCAGAGTGGTACGGTAATCCTATTCTAGAAGTCATGTTATTATACCAAGGCGAACCTACAAACTATGAAGAAGCTATGATGAGACCAGATTCCGATAAATGGCTTGAGGCCATGAAATCTTAGATAGGATCTATGTATGAGAACAAAGTGTGGACTTTGGTGGACTGGCCTGATGATCGGCAAACCATTCAGAATGAATGGATCTTCAAGAAGAAGACCGATGCTGATGGTAATGTTATTGTCTACAAAGCTTGACTTGTTGTGAAAGGATTTCAAAAAGTTCAAGGGGTTGACTACGATTATACTTTCTCACCCGTAGCGATGCTTAAGTCTGTCTGAATCATGTTAGCAATTGCCGCATTTTATGATTATGAAATCTGGCAAATGGACATCAAAACTGCATTCCTTAATGGATTTCTTAAAGAAGAGTTGTATATGATGCAACCAGAAGGTTTTGTCGATCCTAATGGTGCTAACAAAGTGTGCAAGCTCCAGCGATCCATCTATGGACTGGTGCAAGCATCTCGGAGTTGGAATATACACTTTGATGAGGTGATCAAAGCATATGGTTTTATACAGACTTACGGTGAAGCCTGTATTTACAAGAAAGTGAGTGGGAGCTCTGTAGCATTTCTGATATTATATGTGGATGACATATTGTGGATTGGAAATGATATAGAATTTCTGGATAGCATAGAAGGATACTTGAATAAGAATTTTTCAATGAAAGACCTCGGTGAAGCTGCTTATATATTGGGCATCAAGATCTATAGGGATAGATCGAGATGCTAAATAGGACTTTCACAAAGCACATACCTTGATGAAGTTTTGAAGAAGTTCAAAATGGATGAGTCAAAGAAAGGGTTCTTGCCTGTGTTACAAGGTGTGAAGTTGAGTCAGACTCAAAGCCCGACCACTGCAGAAGATAGTGAGAAAACGAAGTCAATCCCTATGCCTCAGCCATAGGTACTATCATGTATGCTATGCTATGTACCAGACCTGATGTGTGCCTTTCCATTAGTCTGGCAGGGAGGTACCAAAGTAATCCAGGAGTGGATCATTGGACAGCGGTCAAGAACATCCTAAAGTACCTGAAAAGGACAAAGGATATGTTTCTCGTTTATGGAGGTGACGAAGAGCTCGTCGTAAATGGTTACGTCGATGCTAGCTTCGACACAGATCCGGATGACTCTAAGTCACAAACCGGATACGTATTTATATTGAATGGTGGAACTGTTAGTTGGCGCAGTTCCAAGCAGAGCGTAGTGGCGGGATCAACGTGTGAAGTGGAGTACATAGCTGCTTCGGAAGCAGCACATGAAGGAGTCTGGATGAAGGAGTTCATATCCGATCTGGGTGTAATACCTAGTGCATCGGGTCCAATGAAAATCTTTTGTGACAATGCTAGAGCAATTGCCTTGGTAAAGGAATCCAGGTTTCACAAGAGAACCAAACACATCAAGAGATGCTTCAACTCCATTCGTGAAAAGGTCAAGATGGAGACATAGAGATTTGCAAAATAAATACGGATCTGAATGTGGCAGACCCATTGACTAAGCCTCTTCCGTGAGCAAAACATGATCGGCACCAAGACTCCATGGGTGTTAGATTCATTACAATGTAATCTAGATTATTGACTGTAGTGCAAGTGGGAGACTGGAGGAAATATGCCCCAGAGGCAATAATAAAGTTGTTTTTATATATTTCCTTATTCATGATAAAGGTTTATAATTCATGTTATAATTGTATTGATCGGAAACTTAAATACATGTGTGAATACATAAACAAATATTGTGTCCCTAGTAAGCCTCTACTAGACTAGGTCATTGATCAAAGATGGTTAAGGTTTCCTAACCGTATACATGTGTTGTCAGTTGATAACGGGGTCACATCATTAGGAGAATGATGTGATGGACAAGACCCATTTGTTAGCTTAGCATATTGATCGTTAAGTTTATTGCTATTGCTTTCTTGATGACAAATACATATTCCTTCGACTATGAGATTATGCAACTCCCGGATACCGGAGGAATACCTTTTGTACTATCAAACGTCACAACGTAACTGGGTGATCATAAAGATGCTCTACAGGTATCTCTGAAGGTGTTTGTTGAGTTGGCATAGATCGAGATTAGGATTTGTCACTCCGAGTATCAGAGAGGTATCTCTAGGCCCTCTCAGTAATACACATCATAAGAAGCCATGCAAGCAAAGTGACTAAGGAGTTAGTTGCAAGATGATGTATTACGGAACGAGTAAAGAGACTTGCCGGTAACGAGATTGAACTAGGTATGAAGATACCAATGATCGGATCTCGGGCAAGTAACATACTGATGGACAAAGGGAATTACGTATGTTGTCATAACGGTGTGACCAATAAAGATATTCGTAGAATATGTAGGAGCCAATATGGGCATCCAGGTTTCGATATTTGTTATTGACCAGAGAGGTGTCTTGGTCATGTCTACATAGTTCTTGAACCCGTAGGGTCCGCACGCTTAATGTTCGTTGACGATATAGTGTTATATGAGTTATAGGATTTGGTGATCGAATGTTGTTCGGAGTCCCGGATGAGATCACGGACATGACGAGGAGCTCCGGAATGGTCCAGAGGTAAAGATTGATATATAGGACGCTAGTATTCAGACACCGGAAGTGTTTCAGAGTGTACCGGGTAATCATTAGAATACCGGAGGGGGTACCGGACACCCCCGGGAGGGTAATGGGCCTATTTGGCCATTAGAGGGGAGCAAACCAGCTCACAAGGGGCTGGCGCACCCCCTATGGCAGCCGGCCAAGAGGGATAAAGGAAAGGGGGGTTGGGCCTCCCCCTTCCTGCCCTCTCCCCCCTTTCCTTCCCCCCTCCGACAAATATGGAAAGGGGGCGCGGCCAAGGGCAGGAGCCCAAGTAGGATTCGGCCCTACTTGGGGCGCCCCTTGGCCTCTCCCCTCTCGCCCCACCTATATATATGTGGGAATGGGGTGCCACATATAACGACGACAATTGCTTAGCCGTGTGCGGCGCCCGCTCCACCGTTTACACCCTCGGTCATATTTTCGTAGTGCGTAGGAGAAGCCCCGCAGAGATAAATTCACCATCACCATCACCACACCCTCGTGCTATCAGAACTCATACACTACTTTGCCGTCTTGCTGGATCAAGAAGACAAGGACGTCACCGAGCTGAACGTGTGCTGAATGCGGAGGTGTCGTACTGTCGGCGTTCTGGGAACGGGGGTACCCAGACTTGCCTGCCTGCGGCCCACGGCGTGGCTCCATCAGCGGTTTAGTAAGGCCAACCTTCAGTACCAGCAACTCAAGACCCTCGTGAGGGGCCAGGCCTCGCGAGGCGGACGACACCAAGGCCTCCAGAAGGAGCAGCCACCCCAGGCTGGCAACTGAGGAGTAGAGATTTCTATGCAAGCCCTCACCTCATGAGGTTCGAATGATGTGAGCCATGACGACCAAGGCCAGGCGCGCGCCAGCGGGTGCAGGAGAGCAGCTTCCCCTTTGGTGCTAAGGAGGCAAGCGCAGGCGCGGAGTCCCGAGGAATCAACCAAAGGTTTCCATTCCCGTGCAACAAGACCAAGACCGCCAGGATGGCAGGACATAGGTCATCACCGAGCCCACCACGTCGTCATGACCAGAGGCTTTGCAGGCGAAGAATACTTTTGTCATGATAAGATGTACTAGTTGTCTCCCTTCAAATTTGGCCGTTGTGGGATCCCTTCCCGCCTTCATTTGGGAAGAGGACCAAGGCCAGTACAAACAGGAACTAGCCACCACCATGGAGGGGCAGGACTGGATCGGATCCATTCCATCCTTGCACCCACCAGCTCACTCGAGCACAAGAACACACTTCCTCCTGAGGTTGTTCTTCCACTGTACTATTTCATCCTCAGCCCCTCGAGGCCAATCCACCACAAAGTAGGAGTTGGGTTTTACACCGCAAGGTGGCCCGAACCTAGGTAAACTACTATGTCCCATTTCCTTGCAGTTCGTCGAGCTAGGCCGTGAGAGTAGCGAGTAGGCAGACTGGGGAAGTTGAGTTCTTCGCACGCACCCGAGAACTCGAATCTATCAAGGGTTTGCAGAGCCCGAAATCAGACATTTGGAGCGCCAGGTAGGGGTGCATCGGAGCCTCTCTTCCATCGGTCGATTCGCTACCGCTCCACCGCTTCCATGGCTGATGCTCGTCGAGCTCATGCTGAGCGCCGGGCTGCCCTCACTGCCCGCGTCGCTCAGACAGTGCCGGCGGGCGACGGCTGCCCTCGCCCTCCCCCGTTCCAAGTGGCGAACGCCGCCACCGACCCCGCAAGGGATGAGCAGCAGGCTTCGTCGCTGCATCCTTCTGTGCGGCGAGATGGGCGCACCGCTACCACGTCGCTCACTCCGGCCGCCTCGTCCTCCCATGCTTGTTGGGGTCCGGCGAATACGCAGGCCGTGCTACTCATGGCGCGCGAGCTTCTGCGCTACCGCCCGGTCAGCGACCTCTATGAGGACTGGCTGGACCGCATCGCCGAGCTTGTCTGCACCGCCGGGGATTCTCCTGCACCATCTCGCTCGCTGCCTCGCCCGCGGCCTACCGCGGGTGACGTAGCTCATGGAGCACCTCCTCCACCTCCCAAGAGGGATGCTATCATCGAGCCAAGGCGCGAGGCTCCATGGCGCGACCCGCCATGCAAGGCACCCGCGCACGATGAGGAAAGCTGCCAGGTGATGCAGCGGCCGCAAGGAGATGCCCGTGCGCTCCCAGCACCGCTACGGCAAGACCGCGCACCTCCCACGGTGGTGGTGCGCGGGCACCAAGATCAGGCTCCAGCTCTACAGCGGGCTCCTGTGACCATAGCAGGATGCCGCGTATTCACTCCGGAGCTGCGCAACATCGTCTGGCTAGGGAAGTTCACGCCCGACCTGCCTCCGCGCTATGACGGCACCCCGATCCTGCCGAGTTCCTGCAGCTCTACTAGGTGAGCATCGAGGTGGCCAACAGTGATGAGAAGGTTATGGCGAACTTGATTCCCATGGCCCTCAAGGACGTCGTGCACTCGTGGCTCCTGAACCTCCCCGTGGGATCGATCTCCTCCTGGGATGAGATGCGAGAGAGTTTCGTCGCCAACTTCCAGGGCACTTGCGACCGCCCACCGGCTATGGGTGACCTGCGGCGCATCAAGCAGCAGCCAGGAGAGACCTTGCCGAAGTACATCCAGCGCTTCAACAGTGTCCGCCTCAAGATCGCCAAGGTGTCGGATGAGGCCATCATCTCGTCGTTCACTGATGGCGTCCGCGACGTCAAGATGAAGGAGGAGCTCGCCATACATGAGGACTTGTGCACGGCTCTGGAGATGTTCAACATCGCAACCAAATGTGCAAGAGCTGAGGAAAGTTGTGTCTCCCTCCTGGAACTTCCGAGGGCTGACCCAGAAGGCAAGAAAGCCATGGCCAAGGATGTGAAGCGCAAGGGACCAGCCGTGCTCGCGGCCGAACCAGAGATGAAGCATGGCTGCGACCACCCGGAGTCATCCAAGGGCAGTTGCCCATTTTGTGTCTTCCACAACGTGCACAGCCACAACACCAGGAACTGCTAGGAGCTCAGGGCCATCCGCGACGGGCGCTGCGGTCATCGCCCCGAGCGTAACGACTGAGCCTACGGAATCGGAGGAGGCCGAGGCAGAGGACGCTGGGATGGCCGCGACCCCTGCCAGGAATGGCACGACCAGCCTCGCGAGGACCACTGGCAGGGCCAGCCTCGCGAGGGCCCCTGGAGGGACCAGCCTCATGAGGACGGCCCTCAGGGCAACACTGGCCTTCCTCCACTGCCGCCACCACCAAGAAGGAATGACGACCACTACCAGGACGAGGGGGCTGAGGGCTTCCAAGAGCCTTGTGCCATCGCTTGCGTCCTGGGCGGCGCTCAGGCCCCTGCCTCCCATCGCATCTTCAAGTAGTTCACTCGTGAGGTGAACGCGGACCTCCCCAAGCTTGAGGCGACGCGTCCGCTCAGGTGGTCCAAGTACACCATCACCTTCAACTCTTCCGACCAGCTCAAGTGCGCGGCGACTGCCGGTGCCCTCCCGATGCTCTGCTCTCCTACCATTAGCAACATGCTCGTCACCAAGACAGTCATCGATGGCGGCACGGGGCTCAATGTTCTCTCCTTCAAGACATTCAACCAACTCCAGGTGCCCTGTGACGAGCTGGAGCCTACCAAGCTATAACGCCCCGGACACACCCGCCGGTGGTCATTACTCCTGGCGGGATCTAGACTGGCCCCACAGATCAATACTAGTCTTTTCTGCGCACTTTGTCCTCACTCGTGCCACCCGGGAGCAACTTCCCTATCGGTCACCCATCCTGAAACTACTCCAAGCTAAGCACGCTTAACTTTGGAGTTATGTCCGAATGGGCTCCCGGAAAAGAAGAAATTCCTTAATTATATGAGTAGTCCATCATCCCTAATAAGTCAGGCTATCACATACACCCCCACTCAGAGGAACCGAGGTCCTCGTCGAGCCACAGGAACGTTCCCTCTTGGCACATACGTCTGTGCATCCAGTCTGGTACATGTGCCATGTCGTGTGCCACGACGGGTCACAAACGTCATGAGCAACATGACCGCGCACCTGTCTGCAAACATCCGTGTAACCTCGAGGGTCGGCTTTGATACCAACTTGTAATGCCCCGGACACACCCGCCGATGGTCGTTACTCCTGGCGGGATCTAGACTTGCCCCACAGATCAATACTAGTCTTTTCTGCGCACTTTGTCCTCACTCGTGCGCACCCGGGAGCAACTTCCCGGTCGGTCACCCATCCTGAAACTACTCCAAGCTGAGAACACTTAACTTTGGAGTTCTGTCTGAATGGGCACCTGGAAAAGAAGGAATTCCTTATTGATATGAGTAGTCTATCATCCTTAATAAGCTAGGCTATCACACAAGCCCTTCTCAGGAGTGACCGACGGCTCCACCACCCTGATAGGGCAGATCCGCCTCCCTGTCACCTTCGGCAAGCGCGACAACTACCGCACTGAGCTCGTCGACTTCGACGTCGTCCACATTCGCCTCCCGTACAACGCCATCCTCGGGTATCTGGCCTTGGCCAAGTTCATGGCGGTGACCCACCATGGCTACAATGTCCTAAAGATGCCAGGGAGCTGCGGCATCATCACGGTCGCCTGCGAAGAGAAGGACGCGGTGTGCTCTCTCAAGCGCGCCTACCAGGCTGCGGTGGTCGAGGACCCAGATGATGAGGGCGGTGTCTACCCTCTGAGGCTGTCCCCAAGAAGAAGAAGCAGCTGCTCCGCCAAGGACCTCAGGAGGGTGCGGCGTCCAGTGGCCCTTCCAAAGGACCCGCGCCCACTGATGGGGCGCCTCCCTCTCTCGCATAGGAAGGCGTGCCCGACACCTCTCTTAGGCTGGGCTCGGGGGACCTCCTTGGAGGGCCTCTGAGCTGGCGAGCGTCACGAGGTGCTCAGGGACCATGTGGAGGCGTGCTTCAGCGCGTACTTCCGCCAGGATGGCACAAGGCGCGAGGTGCCAAGTGCTCAGGAGTTCATCACCAAGGAAATCGAGGAGCTTTAGGAGGCAAGAGCTATGCGAGGCGACCGTCGCCCACCACCCGGCGCGGCTCCCTATCCCGGCGAGGACAGCGAGCTGCACGCCTACGTCAACATCCCAGGGTTCAACAGGGTCGCGTCTCAGGAGCTCTTCTGGCCGTCCCACGTTGGCCGGTGCGAGGTCCCCCCTCACAGCTACGTTTGTATTCCTTTTGGCTTGTCGAACACGGCTGCTACGTTTCAGTGCCACGTGCGGGGCGTCCTGGCGGCTCATGAGGCCAGTCACTAGGCGATCCTCTCGGAGGTGGTGATGAATCCTCGCGAGCCCCCCGGGCCCTCGGAGCCTCCAGTGGTTCAGGACCTGGGCGGCTCATGAGGAGCGACTTCTGCAGCACACGTCTCCAGCTACATCAGCATCTCTTCAGCAACGGTGTGAGGTGACACTTTTTTGGTTCGTTCAGTTGGGGGCACCGCTCGGGCTGCACTATCCCCAAGCCGCATGGGTCCGTCCCTGCGGCATGTATCATTTTTGCATCTATCAGAACTAGCTCTATTCTTTGGTCATAAGTTGCTTTATGATTATCACCCGCTTTCCTGATGCCTTATCACCCTTTGCAGCCTCCCCGTGTTGCTGACTGGTCTCTTGCTCATCCCGCAACGGGGGCTACACATGCTGGCATGACGCTTGTGCTCGGGGCCATCCCTGCAACGCCGACAAACCTGAGAGATCGAGCTCTGGCTCGCGGCCTGCCCCGCGCACGTCACCTCACCGCAGGACATCAAACATGATTATGAGTTATATTCTCCTCTCGGACGAACCCGCAGGAATCTCCGGAGCTTAACTACGGGCTGCCCTGCCAGCCGTCCGTTTTTCATGCAATTTGCTTGCACGTTAAAGGGGGGCTCCTGAGCATCGTGCCTCCGGAGCTCCTACTAGCTCTCTAGCCCTCAACCCCTGGAATTGACCACGACATCGCGACCTGGCATACCAGCAGCAGCTGAGCCTCGATCGAGGGGCCGGGACCCGAGGACGTAGAGCACCTAGATGAGCGGGGAAAAGGGGAGGCCGGCGTGAGCCCTACCTAGAAGCGTCACCACTAAGGCACAATCAGGGGCCGCACAAAGGAATCACTGCAGGCTTACCAAGATAAGTCACCCATACATATCAGCGTGAACCTCACCATCCCATATCGACTCTCGCAATCTCGCTCTGGCAATGCTGCTCTCCTTTTCGGCCTTCACGGGGCTGCTTGCACGCCAAAGGGGACCTCTTGAGCATCGCGCCTCGAGAGATCTTCCCAGACCTCGGGCCGCTCACCTCCTGGCATTGACCACGGCATCGTGACTGGCATACCAGTGGCGGCCGAAGCCTCCCTAGGGACTGGGACCTGTCGGCGAAGAGCACTAAGCTACCACGAGAACGAAAAGGGGGGATCGTGCCGAAGTGAGATACGTGGCTGCAACATCATCCTAGGAATGATAACATTGGAGCAAAAGCATTACAGTTTCTACACACCCCACGGGGCTTGTCACAATTCTGCGCAGGGAAACAAAAGAAGAAGACCTCGGAGGGCCCCGGCCGCTGGGTATCACCGACGACGCCGAGCGGACGCTGCTGCCGCGCTCCGGGCGCGGCGAGAGCTTGGCGGCACGTAGCTGTTGTCGCTGGACTCCGGAGAATCGCTGGGCTCGGGAGAGTCGCTGGAGTCCAAGAAGTCGTCGCTGCTGCTGGAGGAGCAGCCGGCGAGGCTAGGGGCGGATTCGATGCCCTTGGCCGCGCCGCGCGGACTGCTTCTCCCAGAGCAGGACTCCAGATGCCGGCCCTCCTTGTCGAAGACCTTGAAGAACAGCGTGGAGGCGCCATCGTACTCTAAGTGGATGGAGAGGGTCCCCTCTGTAAAACAGAAGCGGGCGACCTTGCCCCATCCTCGGTTCATGAAGATGTCGCCCGAGGGGACGACCTCGACCTCCGCCCCCATTGCTAGGCTGCAACACCCGGCGTGCTGTAGCCACAGCTCAAGCGGCCCTCTCGGCGAAATCTCCTCTTAAAAGAACCTCGGGAACCGGATCCTCGTGAGCGGCGGCATTGCTGCGCACACCACGAACACGCGCGAGGTGTCCTCTGCGTGGGTTCACGGGCCGGCTAGCCACGCAGCCTCGGCCTGTCCACCACGACCTCGGACCACGCAGCGCTAGGCACTGCCGCCGTGTCCAGAGCTCTGCGCGCTGGCGTACAGAGGGAGCGGGAAGCCAGGCGGAGGCCACCTGTACCAAGGCCACGTCGCCTCCTGCCTTTCACCGGCGTCGTGAGGGCGGCCGAACCTCTTCTTCGGCGGAAGTGACCCAGGCTCCTCCCGAGGGGTTTTTCCCTTCTCCGCCGCGGAGAATCTCCTGATCAACGCCATGGGTGCTACACCAAGATGGAGGGACAAGGAAGAAGAAGGAAGAGCGGGCGGCGAGAAGATGGAGATGAGCAAGGGGGCTCTGCCCCTCCCCTCATTTATAGCCAGAGGGAGGCCAACCGCCGGCCTCCATGATCCCACACAATGATGATCTTTCTATGCATGCAGCAGGCTCTTGTCAAGTCGAACGGTTGCTGACGCCGCGTGGGGAAGCGGAGACGCCCACGTCCCATCAATCTCCACGCGTTGACCAAGTCCACAGGCGGTTAGGGCCCACGGCGCTCCGCACCTACAGTTTGGCTTCGCCTCGAAGCCAAGTCCGAGCACGCCTTGGGCCCCGGGGCAACTGTCGGTGTTCTGGGAATGGGGGTACCCAGACTTGCCTGCCTGGGGCCCATGGCGTGGCTCCATCAGCGTCCTGGTACGGCCCACCTTCAGCACCAACAACTCAACACCCTCGCGAGGGGCCAAGCCTCACGAGGCGGATGTCATTGTCAAAACTGGCCAATCTCGGGTAGGGGGTCCCGAACTGTGCGTCTGGGGATCAAAGGTAACAGGAGGCAGGGGACACGATGTTTACCCAGGTTCAGGCCCTCTTAATGGAGGTAATACCCTACTTCCTGCTTGATTGACTTTGATGAGTATAGGGGTTACAAGAGTTGATCTACCTCGAGATCGTAATGGCTAAACCCTAGATGTCTAGCATGTATCATTGTGATTGCCTCTACGGACTAAACCCTCCGGTTTATATAGACACCGGAGGGGGACCAGCGTTGTACAAAGTCGGTTTACGGAGAAAGGAAATTATGTGACTAGCCGCCAAGCTTGCCATCCGCGCCAAGGAGAGTCCCATCCAGACACGGGGAAAAGCCTGCATCTTGTACCTTCACGGCCCATTAGTCCAACCCATGTCACATAGCCCGACCCTCCGAGGACCCCTTAATCCAGTCCGGCTTATGTCTTCGGCCTTGCAAGGCGGGTTTTCCATTGTACTCCTGACTGACGATAGTTTGGCTGCACATTAAATACCATTTTCTATCGTTTCTTTGCTACCGTCGCCTCGGCTTCCACATGTCAAACGAATGTGAACAGTCCAGGTTTTTTTACAAATAACCCCTTGACCGTGCAGGAAAGGCGCCTATTTAAAGATATTAGATCTCAGAGACCATTCCCCACCCCGTGGAAATCCTTAGAACTCGCCATAGGAAATTAGCCAAACATAGCTAGTGCCCCTAGCTCTTCCTGGCGCCCCAATGGCCCTCAAAAAGGCGACTGGGAAAGTTGTTCGGTATACCACGCCCATCTGAGCAAACTTCAAACACAGGGATATCTTCCGCCCGCGGATCTAGTCTCCGTTCGGGCTGGATTAACTTCCATCGACGGCGAAGCCGTGGCAGAAAATTTCCCCAATCCTTCTAAAGAGGAGCGGGTGTGCTTCGTCTCCTTTCTCTTGAGAGGCATAGGATTTCCTATTCATCCTTTCCTCAGAGGTCTACTAGCGTATTATGGCCTTCAACTACACAATCTGACACCGGGCTCCATTCTGCATATCACTGGTTTCGTTGCTCTCTGTGAGCTGTTCCTGGGCTGCGAGGGCCATTTCGAGCTATGGCAGACATTTTTCTGCCTCGGCCCCTGCTCCCAAAAGGGATCCATATTCGAGGTGGGTGGCGCTGAAGTATGGCGCATAGCCGGGACTAGATACCCGTCCCGCACTCCAAAGAAGGCATCCGAAGAGTGGCCCTCGGAGTGGCCTTCCGGACCCAATCCAGCATGGTCTTCCTGAATTCTCTAGTGCTCCTTTGAGGAAGCGCGCCAGATGGCGCCCCCGAAGCCTCGAAGAAGAAGATAGTGCTGAAATTTCGAGACTAGCAAGTAAGATCAGAGTACTTTCCAACTCTAGGCTATCAATATTTGAGGTAATGGCAATTTCAATAACGTGATGCGTTCAGCCGCTCCAATCTAGGGGTTTTCCCATGTGGCATTACAATGGGGAGGACGATGCATCCCGTTGTTTACGCAAGGGTCTGGACAACTTTGCCGCCCTGGCCACCATCTTAGCTGATCTTTTCAAAGGGGAGAAGGAAGACTTCACTCGCTTGAAGTGTCAGGAGGGTTTTTCCATGTACAACCCCATTGACTGGGTAAGTTTTTGATGATCGGCTTTAGTCAACCCTTTTCCGAGTTACGCTAGTCGAATTTAATCCGGCTGCTTCTAACAGGAATGGAGAAAGATCGTTGAGGGGGTCTACAGCCCTGCTCCGCAGCCAGAGGATCATAATCGGGACCTAGATCCCGGATATGAAGAAGATCCGGGCATATTTATAGATCTTAATGAGGGAGTTTTTTATCAGGCGAGCTACGACGGCACGGAAGTGGCCATTATAGCCAATTACCCTGGCCTTCTCCCCTCCTACCATGTAAGTACCCAGGAGACATCTCCTCCGAAAGAGTTTCTCCGTCGCACCTCACCGACCGCACTGTCTCATGCTCCGAAGGGGCGACGCTCGTCTCGCCGAGCTGTATCGAAGGTGTCTTATAGGAAGGCGACACTTGCATAGGGCGAGTCTTTAAAAAGAAAGGACAACAGTGATACTACTGCGCGCCCGCCTTCACAAAAAGGTATAGTTCTTAACACGCACCCGGTGGACAGACCGAATTGTGACGTTTTCCATTGGGCCATCTTGCAGGAAGAGCATACAACGGACTACATCCCGGGACCTCGCCGGCCGTGCATCAACCAATCCGGCCCTGGACCCTGCCATAAGGACCAGGGTTGACATGGGTAAAATGTCGGATTGTCATCTCCAAGAGGATTTGGATAATGTATCCGTCACCAATTCCAAAGTGGAGAGTGCGATGAATCATCGGCGGAGGAAAGAGGCCATGCACGATCCCAGTTTTACCGTAGAGGCGTTCCATGCCCTCAACTCTGTAGATGCATATATCCGAGCTGCTCGGGATGGGCTTGCCGGAGCCACACACCAGCTTTCAAAGGATATGTGGGTAAGAGGTTTTTGTAGATGCAATACTTATGTGCCAGTAGCCCCCGAGACTTGAAACAGTTTGGCCAACTGATTTAAGGATCGTTGTCTTATCAGGTACTCACGGAGAAAAATGACATGCTATCCAAGGAGCTTGAAGAATGTCGGACCAAGCTAACTGCTGTCACTGCGGAACTAGAGAAGTCCAAGAAGGCACCGAATGGTAAGGTCAATCATTGTCCAGAAAATACGATTATGCGCCAACAATGTTTTTTTTAAATATACACTATTTTGTTTACACCGGCAGAATCTCCGGATCAGCTGGAGGATAGACTGAAGGCTGCATAGGCGGATAAACAGCATGCCGAAGGCAAGAAGGCGCTGGCAATGTATACTGACATGGACCAGGGATGAGAAGAACAAACTACAGGATGCCAACATCAAGCAAGCTGAGGAGCTAACGGACATAAGAGCCCAACTGTCGGATGCCTTGAAGCAGAACCAAAAGCTGAAAGGCGGCATATTTACTATGTCCCTGAACCTAACTTTCATAAGATCCCCTGATGAATTTTTTTACGAGATTTGTTCCTGTAGGTTTGTTAACTGGGCGGCCCGAAGGAGAAGTGTCCAGATTTCAAGGCGACTTGCTGCAAGAGCTGTCCAATGCGCACGAGCGAGCTCGGAAAGTAATGAGGAATATGGCGAAGGCTTCATGGCCATCGGATTCTCCTCCAAGAATGATGGGGGAGCTCGCAGAGTTATTCAAGGGAGCTCGTCTTCGTTTTGAGCTGTGGAAGGCATCGGCATGTCGAGAAGGTGCACGAGAGGCCTGGGCCATGGTGAAAATGCGGTATACCGGACTTGATCCGAACCATATGGCCCGGGTCGGACCTCGGGGACCAGACGGACAAGAAATTCCGGATAGCTTGGTGTACGACCAAGTAAAGATAGCCACCAAATTTTCATAGCAGGACTGTAAACTAGACAGCCTGGTAGATGGCATAGATAAAGAGTAGGCATGTAATTTCATGTGACGATACACTTTATCGGCAAAGCTTATCTCTGGCTGAATTGTAAAAGATTGTCATGGCAGACTTTCCGCTTCAACCTCCGAAACCCAAGGGTGGAGTGTTTCCCGAATACTATACCTGTGGGAAACACCAAGTATGTTCAGAAACCAGGCGATCCGGTCATAATGCTTGAACAGACAAACTATATTCGGGGACTTATGCTATATTACTTTTTAACGTAAGAAACATCTTCCAGAAAGAATAGTTCCGTTAAGGGTTCCTCTCCCTGGGTCGGCATCGTTTATGCATGACTAAGCCGTGATGCGAAAGAATCACAGGAGTCTTTGGATTTTGGTAGTTTATATTGCTACGAAGGCAGTTCGTCTTCTGTCCGCCGACCAATTATTCCCTTAAGAACGCTAGCTTTCGCCTTCACCCGTCTGAGATACATGTCCGGATGACCCGGTTGTAACAATCAGAGAGGTGCTCCCTTTATGCCCTAGCCGAGCGAGCGGGAACGTAGGGCATAAGCACAGGAGCCAGGGAACCCAGCTTGGCAAAAACTTAAGTCATAGAGGTGCATATAATGGCGAAGACAGGACGTATATGAGCAAACAACACACATATGTATGGTGACCTTTATGCTCGAAATGATAATAAGCTTCTATTGAAGGAAGCCCCCAGTTATGGTGGGGTGTGTACATTTAAGGATGTATACCCCTCAAGTGTGTGGCTTACCCGAACACATGCTAGAAGTCGTAAAAGAAACAAAAGAGAAAAAGGTAACGAACAATGTGTCCGGACTTAGGCGTAGAATCTTCGGAGTCTGGCAACGTTCCATGGGTTCGGCTCTAAGCGATTGTCCAATGCATTGCGAAGGCGATAGGCTCCTCCAGTGTGAACTTCATCTATAATGAAGGGACCCTCCTATTTGGGCTTGAGCTTTTCCTTTTTCTTCTCTGGTAGGCTTAGAAAGAGTTCACCGACATTATAAGTCTGAGCCCGCACTTCTCTGCTTTGGTATCTTCGAGCTTGTTGTTGGTAGAATGCGGAACAGGCTTTTGCGACATCGCGCTCCTCCTCCATCCCATCTAAGTCGTCTTGCCAATGAAGCTCGGCCTCTCTCTCCTCGTACATGCGCAGTCGAGGTGAGTCAAGAATAATATCGCAGGGCAGGATAGCCTCTGCGCCGTACACCATGAAGAACGGTGTGTATCCGGTCTTACGATTGGGTGTGGTCCGCAGCCCCCAGAGTACCGAGTCGAGCTCCTCTACCCAGTTTTTATCTGACTCCTTTAAGGATCGCACTAGTCTGGGTTTGATTCCGCTCATTATCAGGCCATTGGCCGGTTCAACTTGACCGTTTGTTTGGGGGTGATATACGAAGGCATAATCAAGTTTAATACCTAGATTAGCACACCAATTTTTCACCTCGTCGGCTGTAAAGTTAGAGCCATTGTCAGTAATAATGCTGTGTGGGACACCATAGCGGTGTACTACACCGGATATAAAGTCTATCACCTGTCAGCTTCAACCATTTTAACTGGTTTGGCCTCTATCCACTTAGTGAATTTATCTACCATAACTAGCAAATATTTTTTCTTATGGCTTCCCCCTTTAAGGGGTCCGACCATGTCTAGCCCCCACACCGCGAAAGTCCAGGTAACGGGGATTGTATGTAGGGCAGTGGGCGGCATATGGTTTTGATTGGCAAAAAGCTGGCATCCGACACAACGTTGTAGGAGGTCCTGTGCGTCTGCTCGGTCCGTGGGACAAAAGAAACATGTACGGAAGGCCTTACGTACAAGGGCCCGAGCTGCGGCGTGATGGCCGCCAAGAACAGCATGTATTTCGGCCAAAAGCTGCCGTCCCTGCTCTTTGGAGATACATCTTTGAAGGACTCCAGTAGTGCTTTTCTTGTAGATCTCTCCTTCATGAACCTTGTAGGCTTTCGAACGTCGAACGATGCAACAAGCCTCATTCTAGTCCTCAGGGAGCTCCTACCTATTAAGGTAGGCTAGGAAGGGTTCGGTCCATGGGGCGATTACCGCCATGATTACATGGGCGGAAGGCGTTGGTTCTGTGCCCGAGCCCCCGATGATGTCCGAATCGTGTTCGGCATCCGGGGGTGCGATCGGCGCCAGACTGGTATTTCCGCTCTCTTCCTTCCATACCATGGATGGCTTAAAGAGCCTTTCCACGAAGGTGTTAGGCAGGACGGGGTCGCGTTTAGCGCCCATTCGAGCAAGGATGTCCGCTGCTTGGTTACTGTCTCGGGCCACGTGATGAAACTCGAGCCCCTCGAACCAAGGTGATATTTTGAGTATGGCATTGCGGTAAGCTGCCATCTTTGGATCTTTTGCATCGAATTCTACATTTATTTGGGATATTTTGAGGTTTGAATCCTCGCGCACCTTGAGGCGTCATATGCCCATAGAAACAGCCATCCGGAGACCATGCAGTAGTGCCTCATATTCGGCTGCATTATTGGAGTCCGTGTACATGATTTGCAATACGTAACGGACTGTGTCCGCTGTAGGGGATGTTAGGATGACACCGGCCCCCAATCCGGCTAACATTTTAGAGCCGTCGAAGTACATCACCCAGTTGGAGTATGTGTCGTACTCTTTAGGGAGTTCGGCTTCTGTCCATTCGGCGACGAAGTCAGCCGACACCTGAGATTTAATAGCCCGGCGTGGTTTGTAAGTTATTTCGAATGGTAGGAGCTCGATGGACCATTTTGCAATGCGGCCGGTGGCGTCTCGATTGTTTATGATATCATTGAGTGGTACCTCAGAGGCCACCATGATTGAACACTCTTGAAATTAGTGTCGTAGCTTCCGAGATGCCATGAAAACCGCACATGCTATCTTTTGATAGTGCGGGTACCGGGATTTGCATGGTGTGAGAACCGCCGATACATAGTATATGGGTTTTTGGAGTGGGAATTTATGTCCCTCTTCCTCTCATTCAATGACGAGTACTGCGCTCACCACCTGGTGTGTTGCAGATATGTACAGTAGCATGGGTCCGCCGATGTTAGGCGCGGCAAGGATTGGGTTGTTTGTTAGCAGAGTTTTTATTCCTTCCAACATGGCTGTTGCGCGTTCGTCCACTCAAAGTGGTCGGTACGTCGAAGCAGGCGATATAGCGGCAGCGCCTTCTCTCCCAATCTGGAGATAAAGCGGCTCAAGGCTGCCACGCACCCAGCTAGTTTTTGGACCTGCTTTTGGTCTGTTGGAATTGCCAACTGTGACAAGGCTCGGATTTTGGCCGGGTTTGCTTCGATTCCTTTATTGGAAACAATGAACCCGAGCAGCTTTCCGGCCGGAACGCCAAAAATGCATTTTTCTGGATTGAGCCATATGTCATATGTTCAAAGGTTGTCGAATGTAAGACGTAAGACATCCACCAATGATTCGACATGTTTAGTTTTGATGACTACATCATCTACGTATGCCTCCACCGTCTTGCCAATTTGTTTATCCAGGCATGTTTGAATCATGCGTTGGTAGGTGGCGCCGGCGTTTTTGAGTCCGAAAGGCATAGTGTTGAAGCAGAAAGGCCCGTACGGGGTAATGAACGCCGTTGCGTCCTGATCAGATTCCCTCATCTTAATTTGATGGTATCCAGAGTATGCGTCGAGGAAACATAATGAATCGTATCCCGCGGTTGCATCAATGATCTGGTCAATGCGGGGCACTGGGAAGGGGTCCTTAGGGCAGGCTTTATTGAGGTCTTTAAAATCGACACAAAGGCGCTAGGATTTGTCCTTCTTTGGCACCATGACCTGGTTTGCTAGCCAATCCGGGTGTTTTATTTCTCGGATAAACCCGGCTTCAAGTAGTTTGGCTAGCTCCTCCCCCATAGCTTGTCGATTGGGTTCAGAAAATCGCCGCAGCGTCTGTTTGACTGGCTTGAACCCCTTTATTATATCGAGGTTGTGTTTGGCCAGTCTACGTGGGATTCCTGTCATATCTGAAGGGTGCCAGGCAAAGATGTCCCAATTATCGCGTAGGAATGCTCTTAGAGGGGCATCGACCGTCGGATCCAGCTGTGCTCCAATGGCTGCTGTTTTATTGGGATCCATCGGGTGGAATTGGAATTTTACTATTTCGTCTGCCGGCTTGAAAGAAGTGGATTTAGGGCTTTCATCGAGAATTATGTCGTCTATCCACTGTGGAGCATAGAGCGGTGAGCTCCTCGGCTGCAAGGGCCTCGTATAGTGCCTCGAGGGCCAGGGATGCGGTTTTGTTTTCTGCGCAGAGTGCTATGTCCAGCTCACTACTGATAGTGATAACTCCGTTGGGCCCGGGCATTTTTAGCTTCATGTACCCGTAATGAGGTATAGCTTGAAAGCGTGTGAATGCATCTCGCCCCAACAGGGCGTGATATCCGCTGTTAATAGGTCCCACCTGGAAGATTAACTCTTCAGACCTGTAGTTCTCAGGCATGCCGAATACCACATCAAGTTTAATTTTTTCCGAACATCGCGCTTCTCGATTGTGAATAATGCCTCGAAAGGTTGTACTGCTCTGCTAGATGCGGCTCTTGTCCATTTGCATTTTGTCGAGCGTGTCCTCATAGATGAGGTTTAATCCGCTGCCACCGTCCACGAGCACTTTAGTTCGCCGAAAGCCGTCCACAATTGGCTTTAGAACTAGAGCGGCTGGTGCTCGGACTGATCGGGCCCGTGGTTCTTTAGTAGCGTTGAAGGTTATCGCCATGTCGTTCCAAGGATTGATTGCGGCTACTTGGTTGACTTCGGCGAGGCCGCGGACATCCCTTTTGCGCAGATTGTTTCAAGAAAAGGTCTCGAAGACCGTAAGCACATTGAGATCGTTCCTCCGGGGAGTACTTCTCTGGGGTAGTGTTGGTGAGGATGGCCTCACCGCTCTTAGCCACCTGCCGGAATATCCAACATGCCCGAAGGCTATCTGTTGGTTTGAATTTTTGCATCGTGTGTATGTGACAAGCCTTATCGAGCCATTCATCAAGGACAGTTCTATGTCCCGTTAAGGGCTTGATTTTCTTGTCCGTGGAGTGATGATAAGGTGCTCCGTGAGGGTGCATCCTTTTTGCCCGACCGGTGGGTGGCTTAAAGGCCAGTGGTTCCCACCGAGCTGTCTGGGCTTTCCAGGCGCTTTCCATTGCGCAGTACTTCTGTACTATGTGTGCCATATCTGCAAAGTGTAGTATGTGGTGTCGGTTGAGGGCATTAAGGATCCCCTCATTTATACAGTTGCAGCAAAAGACTGATAGTGCATCATCGTCGCAACAATCTTTAATCTTGTTTTTAACAAGTAGGAGTCTAGCCCAAAAGTGATGGATTATTTCCCGAGGTTGCTGCCGTACATACATTAAGTCGCATTTGTCCAGGGGACCGGAATTTCTTGGAGAGTATTGCTTGTGGTGGGTGGGTGGGCTTAAATCCGAGCCCTGACCCACTGTGGAATCCGGAATTAGAAAGATTTCTCAGGTTACCGGCCTAGGATCCGGAGTGTCCTGGGAATTTTTAGGCTCAATGCCTGGCTCTATGTTCGGAGGACGAAAGGTCTCTTCTCGAAGATGGGTATCTAGCTCGCACGGCTCGGAGATCCGAACATAGTTTGTTCTTCGCATAGGAGGACAAGTATCCTCAACTTGCTCCTCCACAACTGCCACCAGGTGGGTGACAGGTGGGGACCTGATTTCCTCTGATTGGGTTTAAGCCCAATCAGATCATAATCTGTTATGACCCCTAGGGCGGCGATGCAATCTAGCAGTTCGTTCAAAGACGAGATATCTGCCGGATACATCTTATCGACGTTGCGGAGATGATTTTTGGCGATCTAGGAGACCGCCTTGGGCTTAATTGCCGGGCGGGAGCCCATAGTGAAACTGCCAAGCTGGAGGATCTGCCCAGGAGCTAGGGCCCTTCAAGAGGTGATTTTTTCATTGACGACAAGGTGAGCCATCGATCCTTCTATCGACAACACAGAGGGACTCTCAATGAAAGCACCAATGTCGGTCAAACCGTCCGATCTCGGGTAGGGGGTCCCGAACTATTCGCCTGAGGATCGAAGGTAACAGGAGGCAGGGGGCACGATGTTTACCCAGGTTCGGGCCCTCTTAATGCAGGTAATACCCTACTTCCTGCTTGATTGACTTTAATGAGTATAGGGGTCACAAGAGTTGATCTACCTCAAGATCGTAATGGTAAACCATAGATGTCTAGCATGTATCATTGTGATTGCCTCTACGGACTAAACCCTCCGGTTTATATAGACACCGGAGGGGGCCAGGGTTGTACAAAGTCGGTTTACATAGAAAGGAAACTATGCGACTAGCCTCTAAGCTTGCCATCCGCGCCAAGGAGAGTCCCATCCGGACATGGGGAAAATCCTTCATCTTGTACCTTCATGGCCCATTAGTCCGGCCCATGTCACATAGCCCGACCCTCCGAGGACACCTTAATCGAAGACTCCCTCTGCGGACGACACCAAGACCTCCGGAAGGAGCAGCCTCCCTAGGCTGGCTCCTGAGGAGCGGAGATTTCTATGCAAGCCCTCACCTCGTGAGGTTCGGATGACGTGAGCCATGACGACCAAGGCCAGGCACGCGCCAGCGGGTGCAGGACAACATTTTCCCCTTTGGTGCTAAGGAGGCAAGCGCAGGCGCGACGTCCCAAGGAATCAGCCCAAGGTTTCCATTCCCGTGCAACAAGACCAAGACCGCCAGGACGGCAGGACGGAGGTCATCACTGAGCCCACCATGGCGTCACGAACAGAGGCTTTGCAGGCAAAGTCTAATTTTGTTAGCATAAGATGTACTAGTTGTCTCCCTTCGAATTTGGCCGTTGTGGGATCCCTTGCCGCCTTCATTTGGGAAGAGGACCAAGGCCACTATAAATAGGACCTAGCCACCACCGTGGAGGGGGAGGACCGGATCAGAACCATTCCATCCTTGCACCCACCAGCTCACTCGAGCACAAGAACACACCTCCTCCTGAGGTTGTTCTCCCACTGTACTAGTTCATCCTCAGCCCCTCGAGGCCAATCCACCACAAAGGAGGAGTAGGGTTTTACACCGCAAGTTGGCCCAAACCTGGGTAAACTGTTGTGTCCCATTTCCTTGCAGTTCGTCAAGATAGGCCATGAGAGTAGCGAGTAGGCAGACTGGGGAGGTTGAGTTCTTCGCACTCACCCCAGAGTTCAAATCTATCAAGGGTTTGCGGAGCCCGAAATCCGACACGTACGTTCGGTACTCGATCGGTTTGAGCGCGGAGAAGTTTGACTACATCAATCATGTTATCAAACGCTTCCGTCTCCGGTCTACGAGGGTTTGTAGACACAGTCTCCCCTCTCGTTGATATGCATCTCCTTGATAGATCTTGCGTGTGCGTAGATTTTTTTTCCATGCAACATTTACCAACAAGAAGGTGCTGGCGCTAGCATGCTAGTATCTATCCCAAGTACCCAGCAACAGATGTTGGAATAGGTCTGGAGAGTGCGACCATGTGAGACAACACCTGCTTCCTTGATAACATCAGAAGTGCCCTGTATGTAGACAAGAATATAGGTGATCCATCGGAATAAATTGCTAGGCGTCACTGACTAGGTAGGTCCTGCTCGTCTTCATGCTCATGATCCTTACCATCGTCATTTCCCCCTTGGTTATAAAATTTTCCAAGTATTGGTGTGGGAATGTTCACAGGACCTTGGAAACAAAGAAGGTTAATTAGTACGGGGATACTAACTCACATGCATGGTGAATGAAACAATTATAATTACAGTGGAAAACAAACATACCGAAACAATAAGGATCCCATGAGAAAACAGTGCCAGAAGTGGTGGCAGCAAACACAAGACCCTCGTATTGTATTGCATCACAGTACACAACCGTGTATAGAAAGTGATTTTTGAGCAATATCCATCGAGTCGAAGGACTAACGATGACAACAAGCTTGTCGAAGATAGCGAGAACAGAAGCAGTCCTATAATTCCAAGAGCGACTGGGAACTCAAGAAATTGCGATCTTCTATAGAGGACGGTCACCATGATCATATTTGAATGTACGTAGATGTCGATGCAACAAACCACAGGTGTGTTGCCCAGACTGTACACAGGCTTAAGAGCAAGATTGCAATGTCCAAGACCAGACCAAGCAGAAGAGATCTGCGGCTCAAGAAGACCAAGTCAAGCTGAAGGAGCAAGATACCACCAAGGAAAAACCTCCCTTGCCGGGTAGGCGAGGCTGGCGAGGTCGAGGTTGCCCCGAAGAAAAATCTCAAGGTTGTCCCGGCAGGCCTACCGGGCACGATGAGGGCGGACTACCCCACCAAGGTCCCACCGCTCCACCTCACAGCAACGCAAGTCGGTGCGGTGTCGAGCCCCCAAGTGACTAAGTGGCTGTTATTTGGCACGTGGCAACCACTTCCTACGGAAATCACCTCCAAATGACACCCTTCCAGAGACGTGTCACGCAGGCAGGCGAGAAGGTGGCCGAATGGCCTGGCAAGGCTTGCCGGGCTGCGGTACGATGTGACACTAAGCGTCACATTGAATGTGCCTTGTCCTGTCTACAGAGTTAGGTATGGTAGCACTATTTGCTATCTAATCAGTACACAATGACTGCTTTGCCAGTGTGGTGACCCCTTGATCTATAAAAGGAGGGTCGTGGCCACCATAGAAAGGATTTCAGACCATTGTACACTCATATGCGTGTAGCTGCTCTCACCCCGAGGCAAGCTTGCCGGGCTAGAGCATTGCGTCTAATATGGTCCAAAGCAGGAGTAGGGTTTTATGCCTTGCGGCGGCACGAACCTGGTAAAAACTTCCCATGTGATCTTTGTCGTGCGGCTTTGCGCCCTCCGCTCTTTGTGCAATGTGCTCTTCCCCCTATCGAACCACAAGGGGCTGATGGCCCCATAGGTGGCTGTGTTTTCCCACGACATCTTTGGCGCGCCAGGTAGGGGGAAGCGCTTGCGTGAACGCGAGAGCGTACGCAGCGCATCATCTTCATCATCATTTTCTTCATCATCCAGGGCGCCCAAGAAGAAGCCTGGTGCTGCAGCTCACCCATCCACCTCGAAGGCCCCGTCGCACGCGGCCGCCGATGAAGTGGGGGCTAAGGGGACGCACGGGGACGTGGATGCTGCGTGTGCAGGCGGCGTCGTCACCACCTCCCCTTCGGCTGAAGCAGGAGCAGGAGGCACCGGAGAAGGGCAGTGCCAGCAGCATCCCAGCGGCCATGCTCCGGAAGGTGCGGGTGGAGAGATCATTCCGTTCGTGCCTCTCCGCCCCACCGAACGACGCAGCCACATCAGTGGCTCTCGCTCTGGGGCAAACCGCAACCCTCCGGCTGCCCCCGCTGCGGGCATGGCCGCAGGGCATGCGCCACCCTCGGGAAGAGCTAACCCAGCCGATGCGTCGAAAGGAGCCGCCGATCCCCAAGCACATCCACCTCGTCACCATGCCACCCCGGCGACTGGCTCACGACGACGAGAACACGACGCTGCCACTACCAGCACTATCAGAAGCCAGGCGACGTTACGCTCTACATCGTCATCCATGTTGAGCACTGCTTCGAAGGCCATGGCGCGGGCCCAACTCCTATTTAGATTCCTGCCAGCGACCGATCAGATGGATGAGTGTAGAGCTACCATTCATAGCCTGATTGGTTTCGCCAAGGCGGGAGGATCATAGCGAGCAGGCCCTTCACGGCCTCCACATGCGGTGACAACGGCCCGAGCCGCTGGCCGTACCGAAGGAGCCACCCTCACGATGCAATCCCCTCTGCGACAGCTAGCGCAGGGGCCGCAGGCAGAGCCACGCGACCAAAAACCCGACGACGTATCAATGGCTTCATCCAACCCTCGAGCACGTCGAGACCAGCGGCGAGTCATGGAAGACATGCGAAGGGAAGACGTGCGCGTCACCATCAAATGACACCGTGACACCCGCCGCAAGTCTGATAGGCGCAATGGCCCTGATGTCGATGAGCCCACGCCCGATGAAGGTGGGTACCTACCTTTCGAGGTTGGGTGCCCCGGCTTCACTAGCGAGTTGCGGCAAGTCCGTTGGACATCTACTTGCTCGTTCAAGCCAAAAATACCAGAGAAGTATGATGGGAGACTAATCCCGACAGAGTTCTTGAGCATCTACACCATCGCTATTCAAGCTGCCAGGGGAAGAGACGAGAAGGTGTTCGCCAACTACTTCCCTTTGGCACTCAAGCCAAATGTGAGGTATTGGCTGATGCACCTGCCGGAGAACTCCATCTCGACCTGGGCTGACCTGTGCCATGAGTTTGTTGGCGCCTTCACGGGTGGCCATCGAGAACCAGGGTGGCTAGCGACTTGCAGCTCCTCCCACAGAAGGAAGGATCAAGTCTACAGAAGTACATGCAGAGATTCAGCCGAGTGCACAGGAACATCCCAGACATCCACCTGGCAGCTGTGATAGCTGCATTCCAGTCCAACGCGTGCAACTGCCGTATACGTTCTAAAATGGATATTTGGTTGCCCAATACTGTGAATGAGCTATACACTCTGGTGGATAAGTGTGCTCGGGTATTAGAGGGGAGGCGACTCCCCGGTGAAGAAGATGGCGTCGACACCGACTCAGAGGATGACCGTTGAAGGATCGAGCGCACCTAGTATCGGCAAGAAGTCCAATACCGAGGTTCCTGGTAAGGAAGTTGTCGCGTGCACTGATTCTCGGGAAGCAGCGGCTGCCGAGAAGGCTGGCAATGGTGATGGACCGTACTGCAAGATCCATCGGACCAAGGTCCACGATCTTTAGGAGTGTCATCAAGTTGAGCAACTCGTTAAGAACCAGAGGGATGAGTATGAGAAGCAAGATAAGGAGAAAGACCAAGATGGTGTTGGCGGGAAGGGCTAAGGCGGTAGAGCAGGTCGTCCCGGCAAGGATCCTTAGTATCAAGGGAAACCTGCCAGAGGCCGTGAGAAGAAGAATTGTGATGACGAGAGTGATGAAGGAGATGAAGAGGGAACCAGCGAGCAGGGGTTCCAGAAAGCCACTGACGCCCTGTGCATTGACAGGGATGCATCTTTGCACTCCTCTCACCGCCAACTTAAACAGTGGGCGCGTGAAGTCAATGTCGTGGAGCCAGCTGCAGATTCTCGGAAGCTGCTCATGTGGTCTCGCATGCCCATCATCTTTGATGAAGAGGATTACCCTGACCGCACCACCGTGGTAGGGTGCTTGCCGTTGTTGGTCTCACAACAATCCACAACCTCAAAGTCACAAAGATGTTGGTTGACGACGAGACCGGTTGAATCTGATTTCTCTAGACTTCATCGGCAAACTCCAGATAGCAGAAGAAGAGCTCAATGTTACTGGTACGTTCCAAGCGATCAACCCCAGCAGGAGTCGTCGTAAGGGGAAGATCACGCTGCCAGTGACGTTCGGAGGGGAGTTAAACTACCGGACTGAGAAGATCGTGTTTGATATGGTTGACCTCCCCCAGCCGTACAATGGAATCCTTGGTTGCCCAACCCTGGCCAAATTCATGGCGGCATCCCACTATGCTGACAACACTCTGAAGATGCCAGGGCCAATAGGTGCCATTTCCATTATGTCAGACAAGAAAGACGCAATCATATGCGTGGACAAAATGTACCAGGAAGCAGTCGCGGCAGAGGCCGTGGAAGCCACTGCTTCCGCCAAGGAAAGCAAGAAAAAGAAGAGAGCTAGCAAGGATGCCAGCAAGGAACCCAGGAAGCGTACCTCTTCGGCGTGCAATGCGCCTGTTGATGACTTGCCGGAGAGTTCCAATAGCAAGAGATCCAAGGCTGCTGCACCCATGTGAAGAAGGTCCCAGCAGGGCTAGCTGGCACTGATGGTACATTTACAATCAGTGCCACCCTCAATGACAAATAGGAAAGTGTGCTTGTTGCCTTCCTGCAGGTGAATGTCAATGTGTTTGCCTGGCAACCATCTGACATCCCTGGTGTTCCCGAGGAGGTAATCGAGCACCACCTTGCTATATGCCCACATGCCAGACCCGTCAAGCAGAAGGTCCGGAAGCAAGCTTTGGAGCGGTAGCAGTTTATTGCCGAGGAGATCAAGAAACTTGAGGCAGCTGGTTTGGTCAGAGGGGTATTGCATCCAACGGGGTTAGCAAATCCAGTGGTGGTGCGCAAGGCTAATGGGAAATGGAGGCTTTGCATATATCTCACGGATCTGAACAAACCATGCCCGAAGGACTCATTCCCCTTGCCACACAACGACTGGATTGTGGATTCCACCTCCGGGTGTGACATGCTTTCCTTCTTGGATGCCTACTCTGGATACCACCAGATCTTCATGTCCAAAGAAGACAAAGAGAAGACCGCATTCATAACCCCATGTGGCACGTCTTTGTACGGATGCCCTTCCAGTTGAAGAGCGCCGGATCCACTTTCGCAAGAGCAGTACTAATTGACTTTGAGTCCCAGCTGCACAAAAATATTGAAGCTTACATGGATGATATAGTGGTGAAGACCAAGGACAGATCAACTCTCATTCGGGAATTGGAAGAGACCTTTGCAAATCTACGCAAGATCAACTTGAAGTTGAACCCGGAGAAGTGTGTGTTTGGCATTCCTTCCGGCAAGCTACTTGGCTTCTTTGTGTCCCACCAGGGGATAGAGGCCAACCCTGACAAGATCAAGGCTATAAAGCAGATTCAAGCACCCAAGACAGTTAAAGATGTGGGACGTTTGACTGGGTGTGTTGCCGCGTTGAGTAGGTTCATTTCCAAGTCTGCCGAGCGCGCCTTGCCATTCTTCAAAATCTTGAAGAAGGCAGGACCCGTGGAGTGGACCCCGGAGGCGGACGCTGCGTTACAAGATTTGAAGACCTACCTTTCCTCTGTTCCCACCTTAGTCGCGCCTAAACCACAAGAGCCATTGATGTTTTATTTAGCAACGACCAATCAAGTTGTTAGCGCAGCACTAGTGGCACAACGGGAGGTAGATGAAGCAGCAGCTGCCACCACTGTCCCCTCTAGAGAGGAAAGTGAACCCATCCCGGCAAGGCCAGAAGCAGTTCAAGACAAGGAAGAGCAAGGCAACGGAGGCAGTTCCAAGATCACGACCAGGAAGAAGGTGGTGCAGCGGCCAGTGTACTTCATCAGCTCCCTGCTGCAGGGAGCTAGGTCGAGGTACTCTGGCATGGAAAAGTTGATTTTTGGCCTCATCATGGTTTCAAGGAAACTGCGCCACTACTTCCAAGCCCACGAGATCACAGTTGTCACTCGCTTCCCCTTGCAACCCATACACCGGAACCCCGAGGCCAGTGGCTGTCGGTGGGAAACGACACCTATGGGATCACAAGAATCCCTACTATGGTTGCCGGGGCGCAGGGTTGCAAGAAGAGCAGGATTAGTAATCAGCACAAGGATCGTTTACCCAGGTTCGGGCCGCGAGGATGCGTAAAACCCTAGTCCTGCTTTGGTGGATGTATTGAGTGTTCTTGACCCTTCCAACTAGCTACGGTGGCTGGATCGATCCAAAGAGCCGAATCCTTCTCCAGTACGCCATGGGCCTCCTTTTATAGTCGAAAGGGGCTGCCACAGCGGCACACAGGAGGTGGAAAGGCGTACAGTGCTACGAGCTTATCGCTCGTATTACAGGACAAGACGCATTTAATGCATCGCTTAGGTGTCCCCTTGCTTTATTGGGGACGGGAACGAGGCCTGTCCTGTCCATCGCCGCTCCTCCTTGCTTCGACACGCGCCCCGGCCAGCGATGCATGCGGCGCCATGTAGGCAGGCAGGCAGCTGAGGTGGCGCGGTGGTAAAGTCTTCATGAAGATCTACATGCCACCACACATGCGCTTGCTGAGTTGGCCTGGAAGCTGCATGTTGCCACGCAGGTGCCTGCCCAACTGGTTGGGCTGGCAGCTGCATGCAAACGGCGGTGGAGACTTGGCTGGTGCGGGCCTGGAAGTGGCCCTGCTGGCGCCCTTGGTGAGGGCCTTGCCGGGTGGCCCGGCAAGGGCCTCGCTGCGGCGTGCTGTCGTTCCTGGCAAGGATCTTGCTGGGGGTCTTGTGGCTCTCCTCGGCAAGGACCTTGCCGAGGATCATTGTCTTTTAATCCTCATCTGATCTTGAATATTCCTTGTCTTCACAAAGATCTGCATGCCACCATGGAGGTGCCTCCTGAGCCCTAGCCCAACGTGGTTGATGGTGTTGGAGACCGTGGGCTCAAGGGTGGTGCGCTCCGCTGGTGTTGGACGAGCCGCCCCGGCAAGGGCCTTGCCGGGGCCGCGGAGGCTGCCCCGGCAAGGGTCTTGCCGGGGGAACCTGCTTCGTCCCTCTGCGCTTTGTGGTCTCGGTCTTGGCGTTGCTTTGGCTATCTTGGACTTTGGTTTCACCTTGGTTCACCTCCCCTGTTCTGCTTGGTGCGGCTGTGGGCGCGACTCCGACTGTCCGTGCACAGGTAAAGGTGTACAAAGGCGCGCCCCTTCTTTTGTACACCGACAGGAGCCCCCGGGCCTGGGCCACACATAAGCGCGACGCATTGTTGTGCCAGGCCCAAAACGGTGCGCAGGCAGGAGGGGCGGTTTTTACTGCGGTAATTTTCCGTCTGTTGTGCTTCCCCACGACCCGCGTTAAATGCGCGACGTGGAGGGGTGCGGGTGACGTGGGCGGCATGCATGGGACGGTTCCCGCATGCATGCGTCACATCGTGGTAAAGAGGCGGCTCGCGCCTTCCCCGTAAAAAGAGGGAGGCGTGGAGGCGCGGCTCATTTACTGGATGGACTCGGGTCGCAATCTTTAAGGCGACCACGCCCCCTGATCACGGGGCGGGGAACGGTCGCCTCACCCGTCCTTTCAACCCTGCACGCTCGCCACGCGTCCTTCATGCAGGTGGCGAGCTGTGGAGGCGGGAAACCGGGCCGTCGCTGGTTGGGGCAGCGGGTCGGTCCCGATTCCCTGCGCCCCTGATGGCCGGATTAGCTGAGCGGGGCGGCCGAGCCCCGACCCCGCCCCTTTATAAGGAGAGGGAAGGGGGATGGCACTCCGCACTCTTCTATCTTCTATCTCCTCCTGCTTCTGCTTCTTCCTCTCATCTGCCATGGAGAAGGGGAACCCCGGTCCCTCGACGGTGGCGGCGAGGATCGCCGCTTGACAACGCATCCCTCCTGCTCCTGAGCCCGTGGTGGCGGAGCCGGCCGCGAGGGGAAGGGGGAGGGGCAGGGGCCGTCGGCGAGGTCATGGCAGATGTCGTGGTGCCCGGGGAAGAGGAGGATGGGGTGGCGCGCCGGCCTCGCCCCCGCCAATGATGCCTTTCGCGATGGAGGGCCACGTTGGAGACCAGCCTCGCGAGTTCTTTATCAGGCTGCGCCGGCCTCCACGTCGCCGTCTTCGTCTTCCCGCCCCGTTTGCTCAGGAGATGGAGCGTGACCCGCCCCAGACCCTCAGATTGCACATGAGGGGCTGTGGGAATGGGGGCACGCGGGTCGACGTTGACTTCCCGGCTCCTCGGGTCATGTACCTCCGCCGTGGATGGAAGACGTTCGCTCGCATCCACAGCCTGACGGCGGGGCTCGTCCTCTACTTCAAATTAATGGAGGACGGCCTGCTCTCCGTCAAGGTCTTCGGGGATCTTGGAACTCGCCTGAAGTGCTGCGTGGAGAGCTCCTCTGACGGAGATTCCGACGATGGAAGCTCTTCCTCGAGCGAAAGCGATGAGGAGGACAGCGGGGCAGATGACGGGGACGAGTCCGACTAGGCATCGGACGCCCCGCGCCTGGGCGGGTGCGGCAGCAGCAGCATCTGCACCTGGCCGCTCCTCCGGCGGAGGTGTGCCGGGGGAGGGGCCAGCTCCTTGAACTTCTCGGGGCCGTCTCCTTGGGCGGCTGGCGTCGGGGGGCTGCGGAAGAGGAAGAGGGCGGGCGGCAAGGCCGTCAACTCGGAGTACGCAGACATCGGCGCCTTCGTCACGTGTTCGGCGACCTGTCGCCTCGTCTTCCAGCTCCTTTCCCGGCACCGTCATCACCGGCCCATCCGTGGGCGGCCACCGAGGTGTTCTCTTGGTGCTTTCTGCTGCTCGTAGTTCGCCTAGGCGCCCCTTTTGCCCTTTCGCCTCCTTGACCTGCCTCCTGAGGAGAGGGACAAGAAAGGGATCATGGGCATCTCATCTCTTTTTTAATCTGTAAGCCTTCGGGCCTTGTTAAATTTAAAGCTTGTAATCCCCCTTGTTCATGTTTTTCTTTCCGTACGAACTTACCTGTATGGGACGTTTTTAATGAAAAAGGGTGCTTTCCGGGTTCTTCGTGCGTGAGTGAGGCCCATGCCAAGGATGAATCCTTGTTATTTTCATAATAAACGTTATCGCCCGGCAACAGGCCTTGCCGTTTCTCTTCTTCGGCCGACCGTTCTCGCGCTTTTGGCGGAGGCAGGGGCGAAGTAGAGTTAGGCTCCTCGTTCATCTCTTCGCCACCGCAACTACTACCAAATTCCGACCCAGGAAGTAACTCTCGGGTACGGGGAAAAAGGGAGTACGGTGGTTTTAAGACATAAACGAGGCTTCACATGTCCCAGTTCCATACGGAAACGTACAGCAGGGGGGTGGAAAACTTATCTGAATCCGCAGCCCCCGGCAACCTTGGCTCGCCGTGGTTGGATCCTTACATCTTCAGCCCCCGGCAGCCTTGCCTTGCCGGGGTCGGAGCGTCAGTTCGTTCTCCTTTTCCCAAGTGGCTCAGCAGAAGTGCCCTGCGAACCAAAGAAAACAGAAAAGACGCACACCCGACCTCTAGGCTAGGGGTTAGTCGCCGCTAAGCACTATCAACCCTAACCGAGGAAGAGACTCAACCTAGCATGCATGCTATAACTTAGGGCGCCAGCGCTTCGTTTATTTATGCTCAGGGTCTGCGCCTGGCTTTGTACAGAGGGTTACATGCCTTGCCGGCAAAGCTTGTACAAAAGGTGGCTTGCCGGGGGGCCCGGCAAGCCGCGCCTTATGGGTAAAACTTGCGAAGATGCTCGATGTTCCAGGAATTACTCACTGGGACAGCATCTTCGGTCTCCAGGCGGACTGCGCCGGGCCTGGTGACTCGTATTACCCGATAAGGGCCTTCCCACTTCGGCGTCAACTTGTTGGTATTCTTGGCCGACTGAACGCGCCGAAGAACAAGGTCGCCTTCCTCAAAGCTTCGGGCATGAACCTTGCGGCTATGGTAGCGGCGCAAGGCTTGCTGGTAGCGTGCTGCTCTCACAGCCGCCCGAAGACGATCTTCCTCAAGGAGCATTGCGTCATCTTGCCGCAACTGCTCTTGCTCAAGCTCATCATAAGCGAGCACTCGAGGTGACCCGTATATGAGTTCCGTGGGGAGAACTGCCTCTGCCCCATATACTAGGGCAAAGGGTGTCTGACCGGTGGCTCGATTTGGCGTCGTCCTGATCGACCAAAGAACCGCCGGCAACTCATCAATCCAGCGCCTTCCGCTCTTGTGCAGCCTGTCAAAGGTCTTCGTTCTCAGGCCTCGCAACACTTCAGCATTCGCCCTCTCCGCTTGGCCGTTGCTCCGGGGGTGTGCCACGGAAGCAAAACAGACCTTGCTGCCGAGGTCTTGAACGTACTGCATGAAGGTGTGGCTCGTGAACTGCGTGCCGTTGTCGGTGATAATTCTGCTTGGCACACCAAAGCGGCAGACCAGTCCCTTGAAGAACTTGACGGCTGACTGTGCTGTCACCTTTCTCACTGCTTCCACTTCCGGCCACTTTGTGAACTTGTCGATTGCAACGTACAAGTACTCAAAGCCCCCGACAGCACGGGGGAAGGGGCCCAGTATATCGAGCCCCCAGACCGAGAATGGCCAGGAGAGAGGGATTGTTTGAAGGGCTTGAGCTGGTTGATGAAGCTTCTTTGAATGGAACTGACACGCTTCACACTTGGTTACTAGTGTCGTCGCATCCTGGAGGGCGGTGGGCCAGAAGAAACCTTGCCGGAACGCCTTGCCGGCAAGGGCCCTCGACCCTATGTGGGAGCCACATATGCCTCCATGTATCTCCGCCAACAGCTCCAGTCCTTCCTCCCGGGGGATGCACTTCAATTTCACACCGTTCGGCCTCCTCCTGTACAGGACGTCATCGACGAACTGGTACAGGGCAGACCGACGGGCTACTTTTTCCGCTTCTTCCTGCTCCTCAGGAAGCTCCCCTGTTTGGAGGAATCGGACGGTATGCTGCGCCCATGCCGGAGCCTGGGGCTCGACGGCAAGGACCAAAGGCATCTCTTCTGCCATGGGAGCGGCTGTCTCCACGGCCAGGGCTTGACGCCCTGCCGGAGCCAGTTGCTCTTTGGCAGGCTCAGTGTGCACGGCAACATCCTTGCCGGCAGTCCCAGGGGGCTCGGCGGGAAAGTACTTGCCGGGACCTGATTTCCTCCGCTTGTTCTGCCCCATTGACGGTTCGACGGATGGCTGAGTTAACCGGAGCAAAAAGGTACCTGGTTCCACAGGTAGCTTGAATGCGGCACGCTTCGACAGGTAATCGGCGATGTCGTTCTCCGCTCGGGGAACGTGCTCCGCTTGGATACCGTCAAAGCGCTCCTCCAGCTTCCTCACTTCATCTACGTAGGCCTCCATCAATGGGCTCTGGTAATCCTTGTTGACTTGCCTGACGACAAGCTGCGAGTCACCCCTGACGATGAGCTTCTTCACCCCGAGGTCTGCCGCGATTCTGAGACCGGCAAGCAGCCCCTCGTACTCAGCAGTGTTGTTTGTGGACATCTCCCTGGGAAAGTGCATCTGGATCACATACTTGAGGTGCTCTCCGGTGGGTGCGACAAGCAGCACACCGGCACCGGCGCCTTGCAGCGAGAAAGCCCCATCAAAGTACATGATCCAGTCGCGGTCTGCTTCCTTGCCGGGGAGAGCGGTCTCCTGGATTTCTTCGTCGGGCGTTGAGGTCCATTCTGCAATGAACTCCGCCAAGACTCTGCTCTGGATTGTCGAGGTACTTTCAAACTTCAACCCAAAACTTGACAACTCCAGGGCCCATTCCAGAATCCTTCCGGTCGCATCTGGGTTATGCAGTATCCGTTGCAATGGGAGGCGGGTGACGACAGTCATCTCGTAGGCTTGGAAGTAATGACGCAGCTTCCTCGAGGCCATAAGGAGGCCGAAGAGCAATTTCTGCACACCGGAGTACCTCGACCTAGCCCCCTGCAAGAGGGAGCTAACAAAGTAAACCGGGTGCTGCATCATTTTCATCTTCTGCACCACCTCACTTGACTGCGCGGGCACTGCCTTGGTGGCATCAGACTCTGCCGGGGGCCTTGCCTTGCCGGCACCAGGCCCTACCGGGGGAATCTTTGGCTTGCCATCCGCTGGTTCTGCCGTCGCCACTGCCTCCTCGTCGACCTCCCTCTGTGCCACTAGTTCGGCGTTGACCACTTGATTCGTCGCTGCCAGATACAATAGCAACGGCTCTTGTGGTTTACGCGCAACCAGTATTGGCGTGGAGGAAAGGTATTTCTTTAGATCCTGCAACGCCGCCTCGGCTTCTGGGGTCCACTCCACCAGGCCTGCCTTCTTCAAGATTTTGAAAAGGGGAAGGACGCGCTCGGCGGACTTGGAGATGAATCGGCTCATGGCGGCAACGCAGCCGGTGAGCAAACGCACATCTTTGATCCGCTTGGGCGCCTCAATCTGCTCAATAGCCTTGATTTTGTCTGGGTTTGCCTCGAACCCGCACTGCGACACAAAGTATCTGAGAAGCTTGTCGGACGGAAGGCCGAAGACACACTTCTCAGGGTTCAGCTTAAGGTTGATCTTGCGCCGGTTGGCAAATGTCTCTTCAAGATCTTACACAAGAGTTGCCCCGTCCTTGGTTTGGACCACTATGTCATCCATGTATGCTTCCTTATTTCTATGGAGCTGGGGTTCAAAACCAATTTGGACTGCTCTTGCAAATGTCGAGCCAGCACTCTTCAACCCGAAAGGCATCCACAAAAAGCAATACGTACCACATGGGGTGATGAATGTTGTCTTCTCTTCATCCTCTCTTGTCATGAAGATTTGGTGGTAGCCCGAGTAGGCGTCGAGGAATGACAACAGATCGCACCCGGCCGTGGAGTCAACAATCTGGTCGATGCGCGGCAACGGGAAGGGGTCCTTAGGACAAGCCTTATTGATATCTGTGTAGTCAATACACAGCCTCCACTTCCCATTTGCCTTGCGCACCACTACCGAATTGGCCAACCATGTCGGGTGGAGCACTCCTCTCACCAAACCTGCTGCTTCCAACTTCCTGATCTCCTCTGTGATGAACTCCTGCCTCTCTAGAGCCTGCTTTCTGACCTTCTGCTTGACGGGCCGCGCATGAGGGCAGACAGCTAGGTGGTGCTCAATCACCTCCCTGGGAACACCGGGGATGTCGGATGCTTGCCATGCAAACACGTCGACATTCGCCCGCAGGAAGGTGACGAGCGCGCCTTCCTATTTGCTGTCGAGGGTGGAGCCTATGGTGAAGGCCCCTCCCATGCCATCCTCCCTGACGGACACCTTCTTGGTCTGCGGTGGCTCGGCTCTGGATTTCTTGCTCTTGCCGGTAGAGCTCTCTGGCACGTCCTCGGCGGTAGCGCAACACTCCAAGGAGGTGTGCTTGCTGGAGTGGGTGCCAGAGGTCTTGCCGGGCTTCTTCTTCCCTCCCGGGCCTTCAGCGGCAGGAGCAAGTGCCTTGACGGTAGCTGCTGCAACTGCTTCCCGGTAGAGTTGGTCGGTGCAAATCAGTGCGTCCTTCTTGTCGGAGGGGACGGAGATGATGGTCAACGGCCCGGGCATCTTTAGCATGTTGTAGGCGTAGTGTGACGCCGCCGTGAACTTGGCTAGTGCCGGGCGGCCGAGGATCCCGTTGTAGGGCAAAGGGATCTCGGCCACGTCAAAGACGATCCTCTCCGTCCTGTAGTTCAATTCTCCTCCAAACGTCACAGGCAGTGTGACCTTCCCCTTCGGCAGGCTCCTCCCCGGATTGACCCCTTGAAACGTGCCCGTTTCCTCGAGGTCTCCATCAGGAATTTTCAGCCTTTTGATCACGACGAACGAGATCAAGTTTAGGCCGGCCCCGCGGTCAACCAACATCTTGTTCACCTTGAAGTTGCGTATCGTTGGTGAGACCAACAATGGCAAACACCTGACCGCGGTTGTGCGGTCAGGGTGGTCCTCGGCGTCAAAGATGAGGGGCGTGCTGGACCACTTCAGCGGCTTCTGAGCGTCGAACGGCAGCTCCGCTGCTGTAATCTCACGCGCCCACTGCTTGAGCTGGCAGTGAGACGTATGCAGCGAGGCGCCACCGTCGACGCACATGGCCTTCGTAGCTTTCTGGAACTCTTGCTCACCGGACTCGTCGTCTTCGTCGTGATCATCGTCTTCTTGCTTCTTGTCACGGCCCCGGGCGGGCCTCTCTTGCTGGTTGTCGTTGCCGGGGCGGCTTCCTTGGCCGCCACGCTTCTTGCCGGATCCCTCGGCACCATCTTGACCTTTCTCCTTGTCCCGCCTCTCATACACGGCCTTTTGCTTTTTAGCAAGCAGCTCGACTTGCCGGCAGTTCTGGAGGTCGTGGCCCTTGGTGTGGTGGATCTTGCAGTACTGCTTGCGGGAGCCTCCTGGCTTGTCGGCAGCTGCTAAGGCCCGACAGGCGGCGTACCCGGCAATCTCCTTGCCGGGGCCGTCTGCCTTGACCTTCTTGGCAGTGCCGGTGTCGTCAGATCCTTCAACGGCAAGTACGACCTTGCCCTTATGTTTCCTGTTGCGACGCCGACCCTTCTTCGTCGGGGCGGCGGTATCTTCGTCGGTAGAGTCGGTTTCCGCGCCGGCGTCTTCGCCGGGGTACTTCCTTCCCTCTTCAGCCCGGGCGTATCTATCGGCCAGAACGTAGAGTTCGGCCACATCCTTAACCTTGGTCATCGCCAGCTCTTCGCGCATCTTGCGGTTGTGCACGTTCTGATGGAACGCGCTTATCACAGCGGCGGGATGAACGTCGGGGATGTTGTAATGCACCCGGCTGAACCTCTGGATGTACTTGCGCAGGGTTTCCCCTTCCTTCTGGGAGATGATATGCAGATCGCTGGCCTGGCCATGAGCTTGGTGGCCTCTTGTGAAGGCGCCAATGAACTCATGGCACAGATCCGACCAAGAAGAAATGGAATCCGCCGGCAAGTGCATCAACCAAGACATAACATTGGGCTTCAGTGCCAGCGAAAAATAATTGGCAAGCACCTTGTCATCGCGAGCTCCGGCAGCCTGCATCGCGATGGTGTAGATGCTGAGGAACTCGGACGGATGGGTCTCGCCAGTGTACTTCTCGCCGACGTCGGGCTTGAACGTGCGGTGGGACGGCCACTGGAACTGCCGCAGCTCGCGGGTAAAGGCTGGGCAGCCCACCTCGTAAGGTAGGCCGCCGGAGCCCCCCGGTGCTGGGTGGTCCATAGTGGGTCCCGCCCACTTGTCCTACTGCTGGCGTGTATCAGACCGGCGCTCAATAGTGGTTCGAGCATCTTCGTGAGCTCGTTCTCGAAGAACTTGGCACTGGTCGCGGTGGGTCCGCGGGTCAGATGATGCTATAGAGATGTTATCACAAGCTTCATCACGAAGGGCTGACGCCCGCGGCGGCTGGCGAGGAGGAGCAGAGTGCACCGTGCCCGCAGCTCCCCCAGTCCTCCCAGCGCTGGCATGTGGTGGCTCGGTGGAGCGCCGGCCGGAGGGTCCCGCTGGTCGTGGATCATCTTTGTTGGCGACGGCGACGAGGCTCCGGATGGTGGCCCTCCACTCGTCGAGCTTCTCCACAGCAGGAGGGAAGTCGAGGAGCAGCTACGCGCGCTAAAGCTTCTGCTGGCGTGGGTGGCGGCGACAGCTGCGTGGACCGTGGCGCGCTTCGACTTCTAACCACGTTAGAAGGAGCTCCATCACGACCCAGCAGCTGCGCGCCATTTTCGCCAGCACTTCGGCCAGCATGCTGAACTCCTTCATCCCGTGAACAACGCACAGGGCTCTTCCCACGGCGGTGCCCAGGGTCACCGGCTTGGTGACGCTGCTCGTCGCACACACCATGGGAAGAGCGCGTAGTGGTCGTCGGCGTGGGCGTCTTGGAGGTTGCTACGCCGCCCGTGGGTGGCACAACGACACTCCTGGAGGGCCCCACGCCGCCTGCGGGGGGCCCATCCCCATCTTTAGACTTGGTGGTGTGCGGCCCGTCGCCTGGCGTGCGAACGGCACCGCTCGCCAGGCTCTGACTGCTAGGGCGATGTTGGTGCTCGCGAACCGCGGCTCGGGTTCTGTCCACAACCGGGCCATTGCTCGCCCGTACTGCCACGGGCTGTTCGGCCCCCGACGAGCCGATCGCCATGGCTGTCTTCTTCTTGGGAGCCATGGCGATGAAGAACGCTAGGCTAGCTACTAGACCAGATTCTCACAATTGCGCCCCCTACCTGGCGCGCCAAAGATGTCGGTGGGAAACGACACCTATGGGATCACAAGAATCCCTACTACGGTTGCCGGGGCGCAGGGTTGCAAGAAGAGCAGGATTAGTAATCAGCACAAGGATCGTTTACCCAGGTTCGGGCCGCGAGGATGCGTAAAACCCTAGTCCTGCTTTGGTTATATTCTTCTCTCGTGGTTGGAAGTGGCCCTGCCGGCGCCCTTGGTGAGGGCCTTGCCGGGTGGCCCGGCAAGGGCCTCGCTGCGGCGTGCTGTCGTCCCCGGCAAGGATCTTACCGGGGGTCTTGTGGCTCTCCTCGGCAAGGACCTTGCCGAGGATCGTTGTCTTTTAATCCTCATCCAATTTTGAATATTCCTTGTCTTCACAAAGATCTGCATGCCACCATGGAGGTGCCTCCCGAGCCCTGGCCCAACGTGGTTGATGGTGTTGGAGACCGTGGGCTCAAGGGTGGTGCGCTCCGCTGGTGTTGGACGAGCCGCCCGGGCAAGGGCCTTGCCGGGGCCGCGGAGGCTGCCCCGGCAAGGGTCTTGTCGGGGGAACCTGCTTCGTCCCTCTGCGCTTTGTGGTCTCGGTCTTGGTATTGCTTTGGCTGTCTTGGGCTTTGGTTTCACCTTGGTTCACCTCCCCTGTTCTGCTTGGTGCGGCCGTGGGCGCGGCTCTGACTGTCCGTGCACAGGTAAAGGGGTACAAAGGTGCGCCCCTTCTTTTGTACACCGACACTGGCAGAATTGTGGAATGGGATTTTGAGTTATCTAGCTTTGGTTTGAAGTTTGAAAGCATGTCAACTATTCATGGCAGAGCACTAGAAGAGTTTATTGCGGAGTGGATGCCTACCCCTAATGAAGAAGTGCTAGAGACAGTCATCCCCGGCAAGGAAGCGCCCCAACAATGGATCATGTACTTTGATGGTGCTTTCTCCGTACAAGGTGAAGGAGCTGGCGCGCATCTCATTTCTCCCACTTGGGAGCCCCTCAAGTACGTCGTTCAGATGCATTTTCCTAGGGAGAAGGCTACCAACAACACTGCAGAGTACGAGGGGCTCCTTGCCGGGCTCAGAATTGCAACAGAACTGGGAATCAAGAAGTTCATCATCCGTGGAGATTCACAACTTGTGGTGAGACAAGTAAACAAGGATTTCCAAAGACCATTGATGGAGGCATACATCGAGGAAGTGAGAAAGTTGGAGGATCACTTTGAAGGATTGTAAACAGAGCACGTGCCACGTGCAGAAAACGGCATTGCTGACCATCTGTCAAAGTGCGCTGCGCAAAAACTCCCTGCGGAACCAGGGACTTTTGTTCTCCATCTGACTCAACCCTCTTTATCCCCGGCAACAATGGCCAAAAAGAGGAGGAAACTAGACTTCGGCAAGCCTCTCCCGGCACAGCTTCCCGAAGCCCCTGGTAGAGAGCTTGGTGGGAACAACTCCCCTTCGATCGGTAAGCTGCACCCTCCCGCCAAACTACCAACCTCTGCGGTTGAGGCGTGCGCTCCCATGAATGAGGAGGTGCCTCTGGCTCCAACTTGGGCAAGGCACATCATCCGTTTCCTCCAAACAGGAGAACTTCCTGAAGAGTAAGAAGTTGAAAGAGTGGCCCGGAGGGCCAGTATGTATCAGTTCGTTGATGACACGCTATACAGAAGAAGGCCTAATGGGATGAAATTGAAGTGCATTTGCCGGGAAGAAGGAAAGGAACTGCTGGCAGAGATACACGAGGGTATGTGCGGCTCCCACATCGGATCAAGAGCCTTAGTTGGGAAAGCTTTCCGGCAAGGTTTCTAGTGGCCCGCAGCCCTCCAAGTGCAATCAACCTAGTCACCAAGTGGGAAGCCTGCGAGTTCCGCTCCAAGAATATCTATCAGCCTGCTCAAGCTCTCCAAACAATCCCTTTTTCATGGCCATTTTCGGTCTGGGGCTCAACATCTTGGGCCCCTTCCCCCGTGCTACCAGGGGATTTGAATTCTAGTTCATTGCAATCGACAAGTTTACATAGTGGCCGGAAGTGGAGCCCGTGAGGAAGTTGGCCGCACAGTCAGCTATCAAGTTCTTTAAAGGATTGGTGTGCCGCTTCGGGGTCCCTGCCCGAATCATCACCGACAATGGCACCCAATTCACAAGCCGCGCCTTCATGAAAAACGTTCATGCCCTCAGAAGCAAGATCTCATTTGCTTCTGTTGCCCATCCAAGGAGCAAGGGACAAGCTGAGAGGGCGAACGCTGAAGTGCTATGAGGACTCATGTCGCGGGAAACCACGACCACCTATGGGACCAAGAGTCCATTGCTGGTTCGGCAGGGGGATGGCACGTTGCACAAAGAGCAAAGGAACGTAGGGAAACATGGCAGAGATCACACATGCGATTTCACCCTGGTTCGGGCCGCCGTGAGGTGTAAAACTCTACTCCTCCTTTGGTGGATTGATGGTGGAAAAATGGTGGTGAGCGTAACACGCTTGCCCGGAAGGGTTGCCTCAGGCCAGAACGGCTATGCGCGTATGAATATGTGAGGGGGTAGATTTGCTAACGCAGTGTCCAACCCTTTCTACGGTTGCCTTGGGGCTCCTTTTATAGACAAAGGGGCCACCACGGTGGCATCAGTCACTATGCACTAATTAGATAGCAAACAGTGCTATCATACCTAAATGTGCAGGCTGACAAAGCGCATTAAATGCGCGGCTCAACGTCACATCGTAGCTTGCCCGGCAAGGCTTGCCAGGCTGTTTTGCCAACTCCACGCCTGTTCACTTGACACGTCACAGGACGGGTGTCATTTGGAGGCATTTTCTATAGGAAGTTGTTACCATGTGGCAAATAGCAGCCACTTAGTCACTTTGGAGCTTGACACCGCACCGATCGACGACATGCGTCGTGGTGAGGTGGTGTGGTGAGGTTGTTCTACCCTTGCGAGTCCCGGCAGGCCTGCCGGGATGACCTGGAGGCTCGCTTTGGGGGGTGATCCCGTCCTTGCCAGGCTCGCCTACCCGGCAAAGGAGGTTTCTTCCTTAGCGCTTTCTTGCTCCTCTAGCTTGTCTTGGCCTTCTTATGCTACATGTTGGTCCTTCGAAGAGTTGATTCCTTGTGCTCCATTCTGACCTTGGTGCTGTAATCTTGTTCCCGTGCCTGTGCACAGTCTGGGCAACAAACCCAGGGTTTGTCGCACCGATAGAAGCCCCCGGGCATGTCCCGAACGCGCTGCCGAGCGTCGTCGGGGTAGGCCCTAACAAGTGCACAGGCAGGGGCATGGAAGTGGTTAGCCCCTTGAGATCTTCTTTGCTTCTTCATTAACATTGAGCCGGGCCAGTTTTCGGTTTTCCTGCGCATTGTGTAAAGCCAATCGTGGTGGGGCCATTCTTGTAATTGCCCGTGAATGACTTTAACACACGGGGGAGGAACTGCCAATTCACTCTTCCCACAACGCCCTTATCTATAGCCATGTATGCGGCATGCATCACACGGGGTAGGTAACAGAGGCGTGTGGTGCGAGAGAGCATCAGGGTGGGGGCCCGGTCTTCTTGAATTGGTGGAGGAGGTCGACAGTCGCCCCTTGAGGGAGCGGCTTTCCTCCCGGGCCCGCCTATAATAGGAGGGGCAGGGGAAGAGCAGACGCATCCACCTCTACCCCCTTTATCCTCCATCTTCTGCTTTCTGTTGGTTACGCTGAAGAGAAGAGCCTGGGGCCATCCCTGGCTCCTAGCTTAGAGCTTCCCACGGACCCCAGGGGAGCACTCGGGTGGCACGGCGATAGCACTGGAGGTGGCAACTCTGGCCGCCCATTGCCTGGTCACCCGTAGCTTCGGTTCTAGTGAGAGGTGACACAAACGACACCATGCCGCGGCCCGCAATGGGTGCGTGGCGTAGTAGTCGATCATGCCCCATTCCTCCTTCTCTTGCGGCGACGGGGAGGGTCGCAGAAGGGGTTCGCTGCCAGCGGAAGCGAATCTAATCCCCCTGGGTGCCGTCTTCTTGTCGTGCAGGAGGGCTCCTTACTTCCATACATGTCTTCGGAACATGTGGTGGTTTCTAATGTCAGGGCCGTTGGGGATAACCATGCTCATTGTGGGATTACCCGAAGAGCATGGTGCCCGGCGCAGCCATCGTGCCGAGGTCTTCGGATGGCAGCGCCGTGGAAGGCGACAACAACCCATGACGCGTCAAAAACGGGAACGACCGTTCTGACGAGTAGTGTTTGCCGGTGACTCCATGCCTCCCATCTGGTACTCCACCAGTGTCACCATCCGCCCCTGCCCTCCAGTTTCTTCCTCCTTGTCGGGAACTGCGCCATCCTGATCCTGGGGAGGCGACGAATCCCAGCCGATTCTTCCCTTCGCCCTCTACATCTCTTCATGTAGGAGATGGACAAGGGCAAGGGCATCATGGGGGCACTTATCTTTTTTAGTCTTAAATATGTAGGTACTTGCCAAATTTTAGTTCAAATAATGGAATCTCTTGTGTCCAGCATGTTTGTGTCCTTTAAGGTTTGTACTTGTTTGATCAGATTATTAATGAAAAAGATGAACATTGCCGGGGATCCGTGCACGTATATGTCCATGCAGAGGTGGAATGCCTCTATATTTAAATAAACAAATTTCCCCTGGCAGGTTATCCTGCCGGTACCCTCTATTTCGCTGCCGGGGACTAAGCCTACCGGGTGAAAACTAAGATGAGGGACCGGCCCCTTGCCAACCTCTTTTCATCAAAGTCCACTGCGACCATCCTGACCGAAGAAACGTTCGTGTCAAGGGATGGGAGCACCTAAGTTTCAAAAAAGTGGCGGGGTTTTCTTATGCAAAAGTATTTGCTTACAGAACACTTATGGACAAGAGATAGAGCTTATCTGTTTGGCGTGCCGGAGACCGCAGCATTAGTTCATCTTTCCGGCTTCCTATAGAGGTTTTCGGATTTCGGGTTCCGGCAAAACCCTTGAGGTTCGAACACTGGGGTGCGCACGAAGATCTCTCTCTCCCTAGATCGCACTCGCAACAATCACAAGGCCTAGCTCGACGAACCCAAAGAACGAGAGACACAAGAGTTTATACTGGTTCGGGCCACTGATGTGGTGTAATACCCTACTCCAGTGTGGTGTGGTGGATTGCCTCTTGGGCTGAGGATGAACAGTTACAAGGGAAGAACAGCCTCCTGAGGAGAGGTGTTCTTGTGCTTGGTGAACTTGTGTGTGGCTATGGATGGAATGGCTCTAATCCAAGATGAGATGCCTCCTATGGTGGTGGCTAATCCTATTTATAGAGGCCCTAGTCCTCTCCCCAAATATTGAGCGGGAAGGGATCCAACAACGACCAAATTCGAAGGGAGACAATAGTACAAGTTATCCTGACTAAAGGTGGTCTTCGCCTGCCAAAGGCTCTGTTGGTGACGCCGTCTTGGGCTCCACGGTGACCTCCGTCCTGCCTTCCTACTGATCTTGGTCTTGTTGGACTGATATGGAAACCTTTGCCTGATGCCTCAGGACTCCTCGCCTGCGCATGCCTCTTTAGCACAAAAGAGGAAACGAGGACACTATGCGCGCTGGCGCCCGCCTGGCTCCAGTCGTCATGGCTTGCGTTAGAGGAATCTCGCGAGGTGTCCCTTGCCTTGGTCTCTCCGCCCCTCGCGAGCCGGCCTGGTGAGGCCGCCCCCGTGGAGGTCTTGTGTCGTCCGCCTCGCGAGGCTTGGTCCCTCGCGAGGGTCTTGAGTGTTTGCTGGTGAGGATGGGCTGTACAGGGCCGCTGGTGGAGCCATGCCGTGGGCCGCAGGCAGGCAAGTCTGGGGACCCCCCGTTCCCAGGATGCCGACAGTAGCCCCCGGGCCCAAGGCGCGCTCGGACTTGGCTTCGAGGCGAAGCCAAAGGGCATGTGCGGAGCGCCGCGGGCCCCAACAGCCTGCGGCCCCGCTTGACGCGTGGAGATTGATTGGACGTGGGTGTCTCCGCTTCCCCACGCTGGCAGCAACTGCCCGACTCGACGAGTCCTTGCTGCATGCAGAGAAAAATCATCATTACCTGTGATCGTGGGGATCGCCGGTTGGCCTTCTCCTGCTATAAATGAGGAGGGGCGGAGCCCCCGTCACTCATCTCTTCCTGCTCCGCTCGCTTCTTCTTCCTCGCTTCATTGCTAGTAGCGACTCCCATGGCGCCTACGAAGAGGTTCTCGGCCGCTGAGAAGGGGAAGGCCCGCCAGGAGGGGCCTGGCTCTCCGCCGCCCAAGAGGGGGCGCGGCCGTCCCCGCAAGCACACCGCGACCCCCGCCGTGGCCCCTCGCGGCCGCGACGGTGCCTCTTCGCGTGGTGGGAGCCGCCCAGGTCGTGGCAGCCCCGTCTATGAAGGGAGGCGCGCCATGGTCGCACGGCCTCCCCGGTCATGCTTCCACTTGGCGGAGGTGCTGCCGGAGTTCATCGTGTGGTCGGAGAACCCTGCCGGCACCTGGCTTCAGCTCCCACGCTTCTTCATCGGCGAGCTGCCGGCCATGGGTCCAGCGGGCTCTGGCTGCAAGCGGAAGGCTACTGCAGCAAGGCTTCATGGGTCGCGGTTGAGGTCTCTGTCGCGAGCAACGCAGCCCTGGCTCGCGGCTGGTAGACGTTTCCCCGCGCACGTTGTCTGGGCAGGTGGTGCACCCTCCACTTCAAGTACGACGGCAACGCAACCCTCTACATGAGGGTGTTCGGAGAAGATGGCCGCCGCATCAGGTGCTGCCCCGAGGACAACGACGGAGGCGAGGTGCTTGGCCTTGGCGATGGTCGAGACGAGGGCGAGGGTGGTCTTGCCTTCGGCGGTGGCCGCTACTCGCCCAGCTACGGCGATTCTCCCTCCAGCGACAGCTCCAGCGGCGGCGGCTACGACTAGCTGCCACGCCGCCGCGCCCGCTTCGAGGGTGGCAGTGGGTCGTCTCGTCACCGTGCCCCAGCGAAGCGCGAGGAGGGGTCCGGCTGAGCTCAGGAGAGCGCCATGGGTCCATCCTCATGAGTTGCTGCAGGGGCACGTGCCTCTTTTCTTTCGTTCTTTCTCTTCTTCCTGCATTAAGCGAGAGACAATTATGCGGCCCCGTAGGGGCGTGCAATGAACCATGGTTTCCAAGTTGCTATGCTATGTTTACTGTTCCTGTGTCGCGTTGCAGCATCAACGTTTTATGTAGGGGCGTAGAGAAAACATAGCTTGACACGCTCGAAGTAGTTTTCACCTCATGAGGCGCGATCTCCCAGTACCTGGCGAGGCCTCCTTGGCCTGGGAGGCATCTAGGAACTGCAAAAATTCATTAGGAAACTCTTGTTCTTCCGAGCCCTGGTCGCAGGCACCGTTGGCCATGATCCAGCGCTTCGCATCGCGGTGCCCGAGGGCCACGGATTGAGAGAAGTGCACCAGCTTACGAGCTCGAATGAGGGTGCCTCGCGAAAAACAGGAAAAACCCTCATGAGGGCACCTGTCCAACCCCCTCGCGAGGCATGCGAGAGAGAGTACAGGTCGAAACAAGGAACCGAAAGCAGAAACGGAGGCAAAAGGCGATGGAACCAAAACGGCAAGGAACACCAGAAAGCAAATTATCATTAAAGAGGGCCAAGCCAACTACGGAAAGCAAATGAAAAGCCGCGTCCGGCACCTAATCTAGTCTTCTTGTCTTCTCACCAATGCGGAGCTAAGTGGTGCCACTAGGACGTGGGAGGGAGCCCCCGAGGCCCGAGGGCGGCACACCTGAGACTCCGGGGCGTGTACAGCCCCACTCATTATTACGTGAGAGTGTCACGAGCGGAGACCTTCACAGGCACTAGTCCTTGCTTCACAGGCACCGGGCCTTTCTTCATGGGTAGAACTTCCGGAGGTGCTGGATGTTCCAGGCGTTCTGGATAGGTACCCCGTCCTGCGTCTCCAAGTGCACGGCGCTAGGCCTGGAGACGTGGGCGACCCTAAACGGGCCCTCCCACATGGGCGAGAGATTGTGCAGCCCTTCCCTAGAGAGCACCCGCCTTAGGACGAGGCCACCCACCTCGAGCGTCCTGGAGCGGACGTTGCGACAGTGATACGGCCGCAGCGCCTGCTGGTATCTTGCCACCCGGAGCGTGGCTTCTCGGTGGCGTTCCTCCCCCAGCACGAGGTCCATCCCCCCCATGGCATCCTGCTGCGCCTCACCAAACGCTAGGACCCGCGCGGTGCGATGCTTGACCTCATGAGGGAGAACCGCTTCTACTCCATAGACAAGGAAGAATGGGGTCTCGCCTGTTGGCTTGGTAGCGGTGGTGCGGATGGACCACACTACAGACTGGAGCTCATCGTGCCAGCCCCTGCCGCAGGCTTCGAGCTTCTTCTTGAAGGTCCTGGTCTTGAGGCCTCTCAGGACCTCCGCCTTGGCGTGTTCGGCCTGACCATTGCTCCTGGGGTGTGGCACCGAAGCATAGCAGATCTGCGTTCCAAGGTTAGTACAATATGTCTTTAAGAGATTGCTACTGAACTGCGAGCCGTTATCGGTGATGATGTGGTTGGGGACCCCAAACTGGCTCACAAGACCCTTGATGAACTTGACCGCGGATCCGGCCGGGATGGTGCGGACGGCTTCGACCTCCGTCCACTTGGTGAACTTGCCGATGGCGACGTAGAGGTAGCGGTAGCCCCCATGCGCTCGAGGGAACGGGCCCAAGATAACCAGCCCCGATACCACGAATGGCCACGAGAGTGGGATGCTCTCGAGAACCTGAGCTGGCTGATGGATCTGCTTGGCGTGGAATTGACAGCCTCATAGGATTTCACCAGCTCAGTCGCGTCGTTGAGCGCCGTAGGCCAGTAGAACCCACTGCGGAACACCTTGCTGGCGAGGGTTCGTGACAACGAGTGGTGCCCGCAGTCCCCGCCATGTATGTCAGCAAGCAGCTCTTTCCCCTGTTCCCTGGAGATACAACGCAGGGAAATGTCATTCGGCCGCTTCCTGTATAACTCACCGTCCTGGATGCAGTATGCCGTGGCCTGCCGAGCCACGCGCTCCACGTCCTCCTCCTTCTTCGGCAACGTCCCTTGCGTTAGGTATTCCTTGTACTCCTTGGTCCAGCACCCCTCCTGAGGCTCCAGCGCCAATAGTAGGTGTGCTCCCAAGGTCGGGCCGCAGGCCGGGGCTCCCGAGGCAGGTGGTTGGGGGAGCTCCTCCCGAGGCAGCGCCGGCCTTGAAAGTGGTGGTGCTGCCGATGGCTTGAAGAGCCGCTCCTCGAAGACGCAAGGCTCTTGGGATAACCACTTGGATGCTCTCTTGGCGATGTCGTCGGCTTCCTTGTTGGTGCCGCGGGGCACGTGCTGCAATTCCAGGCCCAAGAACTGCTTTTCCATTTTGCATACCTCCGCGAGGTATGCCTCCATGTGCTCGTCCCTCGGCTCGTATCCTTGTTGGATAAGTTGACGAGAAGTTGCGAGTCGCCCTTGATGGTGAGGCGCTTCACCCCTAGGGCCACCGCAGCCTTAAGGGCAGCTATGAGGCCTTCGTACTCCGCTATGTTGTTGGAGACCTTCTCACCCTGCTGGAAGCGGAGCTGCATGGCATAGTAGAGCTTGTCCTGAGTGGGCGAGATGAGCACTGCTCTAGCCCCTGCGCCCTGGCGCGCAAATACGCCATTGAAATACATCACCCAGCCGTCTGGCGCTTCACTTCCTGGCGAGAGGGACCGATCCTCGCCTGCTTCAAGCTCCGGGGCGTCCGTCCATTCTGCCATGAAGTCGGCGAGCGCAGATCCCTTGATGACCCTGGTTGTGCTGAACTCCAGCTAGAACGCCTGCAACTCGATATTCCTCTCGGCGACTCTTCCAGCAGCGTTAGGGCTCCTGAGTACCCTCTCCAGTGGGTAGGCCGAGATGACCTTGATTGGGTGACCTTGAAAGTAGTGTCGTAGCTTATGCGAGGCCACCAAAAGCGCGTGCAAGAGCTTCTGAGGCATGGGGTACTGTGCCCTTGCATCCCGCAGTACCGTGCTAACGAAATACACTGGGTGCTCAACGAGGGCGGTCGCGTCAACGGGACCCGCGTTTGTCGGAGGTTGGGGCGCCTCCTGAGGCGATGGGACCTCCGGAGCCTGGTTGCCCATTGGGGCCTGGGCGGGCTTAAGGTCGCCATCCTGCTGAGCCAGGTCATTCGTTGGCATTGTTGCAGCCCCTGCGGTGTCCTTCGGGTTTCGTGCCGCCCCGGCCGGGGCACGGTTTGGCACGACGTGTCCTTGGCCTGACGCTCTTCCCGAACTGCTACTAGAGCTGCACTGGCTGAATAAGGAATGGCGGCGAGGTAAAGCACTAGGGGCTCGAGAGGGCGGGGCGCCACCATCACCGGAGAGCTGGTCAGATATCTCTTGAGATCTTGGAATGCTTGGTCAGCCTCCGGAGTCCACTCGAACGCAACCGGCAAGCTTCTACATCTCCTTGAGGGTTTGTGGTGGGCTCATGTCTTCAATCGCCTTGACCTTCTCTGGGTTGGCCTCGATCCGCCCGTGGGACACGAGGTAGCCCAACAGTTTGCCGGAGGGGACACCAAATACGCACTTTTTCGGGTTGAGCCGCAAGTCCACCTGGCGCAGGCTCGTGAATGTCTCCTCCAGGTCCTGAATCAAAGTTCTCGCCTCCCGAGACTTCACCACAATGTCATCGACGTAGGCTTCAGCGTTACTCCCGAGCTGCTGGCCCAGGGCGATGTGCATTAGCCGTTGGAAGGTCGCGCCCGCGTTGCGCAGCCCGAACAGCATGCAAGTGTAGCAGTACACCCCGCAAGGGGTCAGGAAGGCCGTCTTATCCACATCCTGTACGGCCATCTTGATCTGGTGATAGCCTGAAAACGCATCCAGGAAGCACAGCAGGTTGCACTCGGCGGTGGAGTCAACGATCTGGTCGATGCGTGGAAGCTGGAACAGATCTTGGGGACAGGCTTTGTTGAGGTTGGTGAAGTGGACACACATGCGCTCCTTCCCGCCTTTCTTTGGCACAATGACGGTGTTCGCCAGCCACTCAGGGTACCGTACCTTGCGAATGACATCTGATGCATCCAGCTTGCGGGTTTCCTGGATGATGAAAGACTGCTTCTCCGTGGACTCTTGTCGTGCCTTCTCCTTCACAGGGCGCACATTGGGGCACACCCTTAAGTGATGCTCGATCACCCCTCTTGGGACCCCTACTAGCTGATTGGGCTCCCAGGCGAATACTTCCTTGTTTGCGTGCAAGAACTTTACCAGTGCTTCCTTTTGATCTGAGTCGAGGTTGGCACCTATGGTGAAGGTGGCTCCAGAAGACCCATCTTCCTCGACCGGCACCTGCTTGGTTTCCGGCCGATCTTGAGTGAACAACTGCTTCTTCTTGGATGGTGCGTCCTCCTTAACTCCAGAGGTGGCCTCGTCGGCCGGGCGCGCCGCTGCGGCGGCCTTGAGGGAAAGCTTGAGCGCCACCAGAGCCTCCTTGGTATCTCCAACTACGGTCAGGATGCCCTTGCTCGCGGGCATCTTCATGAGGTTGTAGGCCTGATGGGTCGCTGCCATAAACTGAGCCAGAGCTGGGTACCCGAGGATGGCGTTGTACGCAAGGCCGATGCGGGCGATGTCAAAGTCAATCAGCTCCGTGCGGTAGTTGTTGTGGGTGCCGATGGTCACAGGAAAACGGATCTGCCCCAGGGGACTGCAGGAGCCTCCGTCGACCCCGGAGAAGGGCTTGTTGGGGCGGAGCCGCTCGAGCAGTACATGAAGGAGGCTAAAAGCCTCCACAGAGAGCACGTTGAGGTCGGCGCCGCCGTCGATGAGGGTCTTGGTAACGGTCACGCTGCAGATGGTGGGCGTGCAAAGCATTGGGAGCATGCCCGAGCCGACAGTGGTGACGGGAAGATCTCCCGAGTCGAAGGTCAAGTCGGCCTTGGGCACCGCCCAACCTGGAGGAGGCCCCTACGGAGTGGAGGCAGCGCCGATCTGGCGAAAGAACGGCTTGGCGTGACGGTCCGAGGGCGACGCTTGTGAGCCGCCGAGGAGGGCCGCGACAGCGCGGGGCGCCGGTACCGCGAAGCGCTCAGCGAAGAGGTTGCGCAGCTCCTCCCAAGATGTCACCGTAGATCCTGGGAGGTTGAGCAGCCAGGCGCGCGGTGCCCATGTGAGGGCCATGGGAAGCCAGTTGGCCATGACCCTGTCGTCGCCCCCAAGCCTTCAAGATGGCCCCTTCATTTGCCAACAGGAAAGCCGACGGGTCCGCCGCGCCATCGTAGCGCGGCGGCATCTCTGGCTTGAACTTGAGTGGCCACTGCACCCGTCGCAAGGCGGGGGCCAAGGCTCGGAGCCCCTGGGCGAAGCGCGGTGATGACGAAGCGCAAATCAATGGAAGGAAAGCTTCGGCGCACCCTACCTGGCGCGCCAAATGTCGGATTTCGGGTTTAGGCAAAACCCTTGACGTTCAAACACTGGGGTGCGCACGAAGAACTCTCTCTCCCTAGATCGCACTCGCAACAATCACAAGGCCTAGCTCGATGAACCCAAAGAACAAGAGACAGAAGAGTTTATACTGGTTCGGGCCATCGATGTGGTGTAATACCCTACTCCAGTGTGGTGTGGTGGATTGCCTCTTGGGCTGAGGATGAACAGTTACAAGGGAAGACCAACCTCCTGAGGAGAGGTGTTCTTGTGCTTGGTGAACTTCTGTGTGGCTATGGATGGAATGGCTCCGATCCAAGATGAGATTTCTCCTATGGTGGTGGCTAGTCCTATTTATAGAGGCCCTGGTCCTCTCCCCAAATATTGAGCGGGAAGGGATCCAACAACGGCCAAATTCGAAGGGAGACAATAGTACAAGTTATCCTGACTAAAGGTGGTCTTCGCCTGCCAAAGGCTCTGTTGGTGACGCCGTCTTGGGCTCCACGGTGACCTCCGTCCTGCCGTCCTGCTGGTCTTGGTCTCATTGCACCGATATGGAAACCTTTGCCTGATGCCTCAGGACTCCTCGCCTGCGCTTGCCTCTTTAGCACAAAAGACGAAACAAGGACACTACGCACGCTGGCGCCTGCCTGGCTCCAGTCATCATGGTTTCCGTCAAGGGAATCTCGCGAGGTGTCCCTTGCCTTGGTCTCTCCGCCCCTTGCGAGCCGGCTTGGTGAGGCCGCCCCCGTGGAGGTCTTGTGTCGTCCGCCTTGCGAGGCATGGCACCTCGCGAGGGTCTTGAGTGTTTGCTGGTGAGGAAGGGCCGTACAGGGCCGCTGGTGGAGCCACGCTGTGGGCCGCAGGCGGGCAAGTCTGGGGACCCCCATTCCCATGACGCCGACAGAGGCCAAGCTCATGGCATGAACCTGCAGTTTTATGCAGATCGAAATGATGCGGGATGCGATCTTATCTATATGCATATGCAATGCTCATGGAATGCTTATGCAATGCACATGGTATGATTTTGCAATGAGGATGATATGCTTATGCATGCATGCAACTTGTTGGGGGCCCCCAGCGCTTCATTCATTTCTCTATTGCTCAGGGTCTGCGTCTGGCTTTGTACAAGGGGTTACATGTAGCTGAGGCAAGGCCTGTACAAAAGGGTGGCTGCCGGGCATGGCCCGACAGCTGCGCCTTACGGGTAGAACTTGCGGAGATGCTCAATATTCCATGAGTTTTGCAATTGAATGCCATCTCTGGTCTCCGGACGGACTGCGTGAGGTCTCGTGACTAGAACTACCCAGTAAGGGCCTTCCCACCTTGGCGTCAACTTGTTTGTACCCTTGGCAGGCTGAACGCGCCTAAGGACAAGGTCGCCTTCCTCAAAACACCGAGCATGAACCCTGCGGCTATGATAGCGACCAAGGCTTGCTGATAGTGTGCAGCATGCGTAGCAGCCCTGAGACAGTTCTTCTCGAGAAGCATAGCGTCGTCACGCCGGTGCTGATCCTGCGCTACTTCATCGTAGGCAAGCACTCCAGGGGACCCGTAAATGTGTTCCATGGGGATAACTGCTTCTGCCTCGTAAACGAGGGAGAAGGGAGTCTACCCGGTAGCTCGATTTGGTGTTGCTCTAAGGCACCAGAGAACTACCGGCAACTCATTGATCCACCGCCTGCCGTGCTTCTGCAGCGTTTCAAAGGTTCTTGTCTTGAGTCCTTGCAGCACTTCAGCGTTCGCCCTCTCAGCTTGTCCATTGCTTCTGGGATGTGCAACAGAGGTGAATGAGATCTTGCTTCCTAGGGCACGAACATATTGCATGAAGGCGTGGCTCGTGAATTGGCTGCCGTTGTCGGTAATGATCCTTGCGGGGACTCCAAAAGGGCACACCAATTCTTTCAAGAACTTGATAGCTGACTGGGCAGTCACGTTTCTCATGGAAGCTACTTCCGGCCACTTTGTAAACTTGTTGATAGCAACGGACAAGAATTCAAAGCCCCCGGCAGCTCAGGGGAAAGGGCCGAGGATATCGATCCCCCAGACCCAAAATGGCAATGATAAAGGGATTATCTGAAGAGCTTGTGCAGGCAGGTGGATGTTTTTGCAATGGAACTGGAAGGCCTCAAACTTGGTGACTAGCTCGACCGCATCTCGGAGGGCTCTGGGCCAATAGAATCCTTGCCGGAATGCTTTCCCATCTAATGCCCTTGATCCAATGTGGGAGACGCACATGCCTTTCTGTATCTCAGCCAGGAGTTCATTTCCTTCTTCCCGGCAGATGCATTTCAATTTCACACCGTTGGGCCTCCTTCTGTATAGAGTATCATCGACAAACTAATACATACTCGCTGTTCGGGCTACTCTTTCAGCTTCCTCTTGCTCACCGGGAAATTCTCCAGTTTGGAGGAAATGGACTATGTGACTTGCCGAAGTTGGAGCCTGAGACTCGGCAACAAGGACTAGCGGCACCTCCACATCTGCGGGTGCACGTTCCTCGTTCGTGGGGACTATTGGCCAGGCTGGAGACTGCGGTCCGGCAAGTCATGAGGAGTTGTTTCTGGCAGGGTCCTTGCCAGGATCCCCGGGAGGCTCTACCGGGAGAGGCTTACCGGAGTCCATCTTCCTCCTTTTCAGGGCCATTGTTGCTGGGGACACGGAAGGCTGAGTAAGATGGAGAACAAAAGTTCTTGTTCCACAGGAAGCTTTTGCGCAACACGCATTGACAGATGATCAGCTATGCTGTTTTCCGCATGGAGTACGTGCTCTGTTTGCAATCCATCAGAGTGTTCCTCCAATCTTCTCACTTCCTCAACGTATGCCTCCATCAATGGACTTCAGTAATCCTTGTTGAATTGTTTCACCACAAGATGTGAATCTCCTTGAATGATCAGCTTCTTGATTCCCAATTCTGTTGCAATCCTGAGCCCGACAAGCAGCCCTTCATACTCTGCTATATTGTTGGTTGCCTCCTCCCGGGGAAAGTGCATCTGGACGATGTACTTCAAGTGCTCCCCTGTGGGGGCAATGAGAAGCACGCCAGCCCCTGCACCTTGTAAGGAGAAGGCACCATCGAAATACAGGATCAATTCTTGGGGCGCTTCCTTGCCAGGGATAACTATCTCCGGCAGTTCCTCATCAAGGTTTGGCGTCCATTCTGCAATAAACTCTGCCAATGCCCTGCTCTGAAATGTCGATGTGCTCTCAAACCTCAGGCCAAAGGTGGATGACTCCAAAGCCCACTCCACTATTCTGCCGGTAGCCTCAGGGTTTCGGAGTATCCTTTGCAACGTGAAGCGAGTGACAACCGTGATCTCATGTGCTTGGAAGTAGTGGCGCAGTTTCCGTCAGGCCATGATGAGGCCAAAAATCAATTTTTGCACATCAGAGTACCTCGATCTAGCCCCCTGTAGCAGGGAACTGACGAAGTACACTGGGCGCTGCACCATTTTCTTCCTTGCCGTGTCTTTGGGGTTGCCCTTGCTGCCGTGCTCTTCTCTGTCCTGATCCTCATCTGGTCTTGCCGGGCTTTGCTCACTCTCTGCCTCCTCTACTTCTTGTTGCGCCACTGAGGCTGCACTAACCACTTGATTCGTTGCTGCTAGGTACAGCAGCAACGACTCTTGTGGTTTAGGGGCAACTAAAGTGGGCACGGAGGACAAGTAAGCCTTCAAGTCTTGTAAGGTTGTATCAGCTTCCAGGGTCCACTTCATGGGCCCTGCCTTCTTCAAAATTTTGAAGAACGGCAGGGCGCGCTCGGCAGACTTGGAGATGAATCTGCTAAGCGCGGCAACGCACCCTATCAGACGCCTCACATCCTTAACTGTCCTGGGTGCCTGTATCTGCTTGATGGCCTTGATATTGTCGGTGTTGGACTCGATCCCTCGATAGGATACGAAGAACCCAAGTTGCTTGTCAGAGGGAATGCCAAATACACACTTCTCCGGGTTTAACTTCAAGTTGATCTTACGCAGATTGGCAGATATCTCCTCTAAATCCTAGACGAGGGTTGATCTGTCCTTGGTTTTGACCATGATGTGATCCATATAAGCCTCAATGTTTCTGTGCAACTGCGTTTCAAAACCAATCTGGACTGCTCTTGCAAAACTGAACATGGCACTCTTTAACCCGAAAGGCATGCGCACAAAGTAGTACGCACCACATGGGGTGATGAACAAGGTCTTCTATTCATCTTCCTTGGACATGAAGATCTGATGATACCCAGAGTATGCATCCAAAAAGGAGAGCAAATCACACCCTGAAGTGGAGTCCACAATCTGATCGATGCGCGGCAAGGGAAATGGGTCCTTCAGGCAAGCCTTGTTGAGATCTATGGAATATATGCAAAGCCTCCATTTCCCATTAGCCTTGCGCACTACCACAGGGTTTGCTAACCAGGTCGGATGCAGTACTCCTCTGACAAGACCAGTTGCCTCAAGCTACTTGATCTCTTCGGCAATGAACTGCTGCCTCTCCATGGCCTGCTTTTGAACCTTGTGCTTGACAGGTCGGGCATGTCGGCAGACAGCAAGGTGCTGCTCGATTACCTCCCTGGGAACACCGGGGATAACAGATGGTTGCCAAGCAAACACATCAATATTCGCCCGCAGGAAGGCAATGAGCGCGCTTTCCTATTTGTCATCGAGGGTGGCGCTGATAGTGAAGGTACCATCAACGCCAGCCAGCCCTGCCGGAACCTTCTTCACATGTGGTGCAGCAACCTTGGATCTCTTGCTGTTGGAACTCTCTAGCAAGTCATCGACAGGCGCAGCGCACTCCGAAGAGGTATGCTTCAAGGATTCCTTGCTGGTGTCCCTGCTATCCTTCTTCTTTCCTTTGTGTTACCTAGTGGGAGCTGCTGCTGTCGTGGCCTCGGCCATGACTGTGTCCCGGTACATCTTATCCACACAAATGATTGCGTCCTTCTCTTCCGACAAGATGGAAATGACTACTACCAGCCCTGGCATCTTCAAGGTGTTGTAGGCATAGTGGGATGCCGCCATGAATTTTGCCAGAGCTGGGTGTCCAAGAATCCCATTGTACGGCAGGGGGAGGTCGACCACATCAAACACAACCTTCTCAATCCGATAGTTCAGTTCTCCCCCAAATGTCGCTGGCAACATGATCTTTCCCTTAGGATGACTCCTGCCGGGATTAACTCCTTGAAACATGCCCGTGACCTTCAGCTCCTCCTCTACTATCTGAAGCTTGCTAATAACCTTTGGGGAAATCAGATTCAACCTAGCCCCGCTGTCAACCAACATTTTTGTGACTTTGAGGTTGCAAATGGTTGGAGAGACCAATAATGGAAAGCATCCTACTATGGTGGTGAGATCAGGATGGTCCTCTTCATCAAAGATGATGGGCGTGCATGACCATTTGAGCGGCTTTCGAGCCACTGCCGCTGGCTCCATGGCATTGACCTCACGTGCCCGCTGTTTAAGTTGGCGGTGAGAGGAGTGCAAAGATGCACCCCCGTCAATGCGTAGGGCGTCAGTGGCTTTCTGGTACTCCTGCTCGCTGGTTTCCTCTTCATCCTCTCCATCGCTCTCACCATTGCAAACTTTCTTCTCTTGGCCCCTGGCGGGTTTTCCTTGGTTCCGAAAAGCCTTGCCGGGGCGATTTGCTTCACCGCCCCGGCCCTTACTACTAGCACCATTCTGACCTTTTTCCTTGTCTCGCTTCTCATATTCAGCCCTATGCCTCTTGACGAGCTGCTCAACCTGATGACACTCTTGAAGATCGTGGCCTTTGGTCTGATGGATCTTGCAGTACGGCCCATCACCTTTTCCTGCCTCCTCGGCAGCCGCAGCCTCCGAGCAATCAGTGCACGTGGCAGCCTCCTTGCCGAGGTCTTCGGCCTTGGCCTTCTTGCCGGTACTGGGCGTGCCCGATCCTTTGACGGTCATCACTGCCTTGTCCTTGCCCTCTTGTGGTGCTTCTTGCTCTTCTTCTGACTAGTGGATTCATCGTCATCCTGTGAGTCGACGTTGATGCAATCTACTTCTCTGTGGAGTTTCCTTCCCTCCTCCATCCGAGCACACTTGTCCACCAAAGTGTAAAGCTCCTTCACAGTCTTGGGCAACTCCATGTTCATCTTGGAATGAATCCTACGGTTGCGCACGTTGGACTAGAAGGCAGCTATCACTGCCGCTAGATGGATATTTGGGATATTTCTATGGACTCTGCTAAATCTCTGCAAATACTTGCGAAGGTTCTCTCCTTCTTTCTGTTGGAGAAGCTGCAAATCGATGGGCCGTCCCGGCTCTTGATGGCCGCCCGTGAAGGCGCCAATGAACTCATGGCACAGGTCAGCCCATGAAGAAATGGAGCTCTCCGGTAGATGCATCAGCCAAGACCTCACATTGGACTTGAGTGCCAAAGTGAAGTAGTTGGCGAATACCTTCTCATCTCTTCCCCCGGCAGCCTGAACAGCGATGGTGTAGATGCTCAAGAACACTGCCGGGTTCAGCCTTCCATCATACTTCTCTGGTATCTCTGGCTTGAACATACGAGCGGATAGCCAACGGACTTGCCGCAGCTCGCAACTAAGGTTGGGCGCCCAACCTCGAAAGGAAGGCACCCACCATCCTCAAGGGCAGGCTCATCGGCGTTAGGACCATCTCACCAATTGGCCTGGCGGTGGTAGTCGCGGCGCTGCTTGATGATGACGCGCGTGTCCTCCCTCCGCCTGTCCTCCGGGGCTCGCCGTTCACCTGGACGTGCTCGAGGGTCGGAAGAGGCCATCGAGACGTCATCGGGTTCTTGATTCTGTCGCGCTCGCGCTGGTTGCCAGGGTGGGGACTGCACCGTGGGGGTGGCCCCTTCCATGCGGCCAGCAGCGCGAGCCCTCGTTGTTGCTTGGAGAGGCCGCAACGGGTCAGCCCGTTGTGATCCCCCAACCTCGGTGAAGCCAATCAGGCTCTGAATGGTGGCTCTCCATTCATCCATCTGATCGGCCGCCGGGGGAAACCTCAATAGCAGCTCGGCATGTGCCATGGCCTTCGTAGCGGTGCTCGGCATCGGCGATGATGATGTAGACCGCACCGTCGCCCGGCTCCTGACGGTGCCGACGGCGACGGCGTCGCACCCTCGCTATTACAAGCCAGCCACTTGGATGGCACGGTGATGCGGTGAAGGCGCTTGAGGGCTAGAGGCTCCGTTGAGCACATTGGCTGGGTCGACTCGTCCCGGGGGTGGCGCACGCCCTGCGGTTGCACCCGTGGTGGGGGCGGCCGGAGGCCTGCGATTCGCCCTAGTCCAGGTGTCACCACTGTGGCTGTGCCCTTCGGCGAGGGGAAGAGGTATAGATGGAATAAACCCTTGGCTCGTACCTCGTGGAGCATGGCCTCCTAGATGATGCTGATGTTGCTCTCCCCCGGTGCCTCCTGCTCCAGTTTCGGCCGCGCGGGAGGTGGTGACGACGCCACCTGCATCGACCGCCTCCCCCGCAACGTCCACATCCTCGTGGGCCTCCGCACCCCAAAGCGTCGGTGGCCGCGAGCGGCGGATCCTTCGAGGTGGATGGGTGAGCTGCAGCACCGGGCTTCTTCTTGGGCGCCATAGTTGATGAAGCCACAAGATGATGAAGATGACTATGAAGATGACGCGCTGCTCATGCTCTCTGGTTCACGTAAGTGATCCCCCTACCTGGCGCACCGAAGATGTCGCGGGAAACCACGGCCACCTATGGGACCAAGAGTCCCTTGCTGGTTCGACGGGGGACGGCACGTTGCACAAAGAGCAGAGGAACATGGGGCATCATGACAGAGATCACACAGGTGATTTTTACCCAGGTTTGGGCCGCCGTGAGGCGTAAAACCCTACTCCTACTTTGGTGAATTGATGGTGGAAAAATGGTGGTGAGCGTAACACGCTTGCCCGGCAGGGTTTCCTCAGGGCAGAATGGCTAAGCGCGTATGAATATGTGAGGGGTGGATTTGCTAACCCAGTGTCCAACCATTTATACAGTTGCCTTGGGCCCTGGACCACAGTGGCAAATCAGTCATTATGCACTGATTTGGTAGGAAACAGTGCTATCATACCTAACTCTACAGGCTGACAAAGCGCATTAAATGCGCCGCTCAACGTCACATCATAGCTTGCCCGACAAGCCTTGCCGGGCTATTTTGCCAGCTTCGCACCTGCTCGCTCGACACGTCGCAGGACGGGTGTTATTTGGAGGAATTTTCTATAGGAAGTGGCAGCCATGTGGCAAATAGCAGCCACTTAGTCACTTTGGAGTGTGACACCACACCGATCGACGACGTGCGTCATGGTGAGGTGGTGTGGTGAGGTGGTTCTGCCCTCGCGAGTCCCAGCGGGCCTGCCGGGATGACCTAGAGGCTCGCTTCCGGGGGTGACCCCGTCTTTGCCAGGCTCGCCTGCCCGGCAAGGGAGGTTTCTTCCTTAGCGCTATCTTGCTCCTCTGGCTTGTCTTGGCCTTCTAGTGCTACATGTTGGTCCTTCGAAGAGCTGATTCCTTGTGCTCCATTCTGAACTTGGTGCTGTAATCTTGTTCCCGTGCCTGTGTATAGTCTGGGCAACGGACCCAGGGTGTGTTGCACCGACAACTCAAGATAAGAACATTCGATAAGCTGTAGAAGTGTGGCAGGCGATGGATCGACAAGCTGCTGGTGGTTCTTTGGTCCCTCCTTATGACACCAAGTCGAGCTACTGGGTAGACTCCCTTCTCCCTAGTCTATCGGGCAGAAGCAGTTATCCCCATGGAACTCATATATGGATCATCTCGAGTACTTGCCTACGATGAAGTAGCGCAAGAACAGCACCGTCGTGACAATGTTGTGCTACTTGAGGAGAACCGTCTCTGGGCTGCTATGCGTGCTGCACACTACCACCAAGCCCTGTGTTTTGAGGAAGGCGACCTTGTCCTTAGGCGCGTTTAATCCGCCAAGGGTACAAACAAGTTGACGCCGAAGTGAGAAGGCCCCTACCGGGTAGTACGAGTCACCAGACCAGGCGTAATCCGTTTGGAGTCCAGAGATGGCATTCAATTGCAAAACTCATGGAACATTGAGCATCTCCATAAGTTCTACCAAAAGGCACGGCTATCAGGCCCTGCCCGGCAACCACCCTTTTGTACAAGCTTTACCGAAGTTGCATGTAAACCTTTGTACAAAGCCAGGCACAGACCCTGAGCAACAAAGAAATAAACGAAGCGCTGGGGGCCCCAAAGAATGTTGCATGCATGCATAAGCATATCATGAGCATATCATAACCATGTAGATAAGATCGCATGTGGCATCGTTTTCATCTGTACTAAGCTGCAGGGTTCTTACCGTGGACTTGGCCCCAAAGAAAGAAGAGAAGACAAGCCTACGTTATGATCCCCGGCAAGCCAAACAGATAAGTTCTTTCTTGTCCATACGTGTTCCATAAAGTGAAACTTGTGCATATGAAAGCCTCGCCACCTTCAAAACATAGGTGATCCCATCCTTTGACTCGGACGTTGCTTCGGTTAGGATGGTCGCAGTGGCCTTTGACGGAGAAGGTTTGGTGGGGGGCTGGTCCCTCTTTGTTGATTTGTGCCCGGCAAGCTTAGCCCAGCGGCAACAAACTGAGGGTACCGACAGGATAGCCTGCCGGGGAAAAATTGTTTACTTGAATGAATAGAGGCATTTCACCTCTGCATGGATATGATACACGCACAAGTACCCGACAAAGCTTGTCTTTTTCATTAATATGCTGATGAGCAAGTACATATCTTATAGAACACAAACATGGGTAAAGAAGATTACATAATTTAGACTAAAGTTTGGCAAATGACTACATGTTTTAGACTGGAAAAAGATAAGTGCCTCGTGATGCCTTTGCTCTGTCCCTCCCGTCCTCAAAACCGCGATGGGGGAGATGAAGAAGACAGAGGGAAGGTCTGGCTGGGATTTGGCACCTCCCCGGGATTAGGATTGCATCATTCCCGGGCTGGGAGGAAGAAACTAGAGGGAAGGTGCAGATGGTGGCACTGTCGAAGGCCCATCCGGTGATGATGGTGCTTCCGGCAATCACGCAATGTCAGAGCGGCCATCCTAGCTCTTGACACATTGTGGATTGCCGCCACCCTCCTCATCGTTGTCGCTTAAGGAGGTGCACCCTTCGTCACTCAAGCCGCCGCCGTGGCGGCCAGGACAGGCACGGGGCGCTTGGGGAGGCTCCACAGAGAGCATGGTCGTCTCCGACGACCCGAAGCTAGAAGAATGTCGTCCACTGAAGAAGCACGCACAGGCACAAGGAACTCGCCAGGACGCAAGATGAGCAGTACCCCAAAAGGGGGGATCTATCGTAAACAATGGCAAACCGCTTCCGTGGTCTCCCTTGGACATTACAGGAGAAGGAAGCATAGGCCATGGTCGACTACCATGCTTTGTCTCCATTATGGACTTCGGCGTGGTGTCGCTCGTGTGAGCCCTCACTAAGATTGGGGCCATGGGCGGCCCGGCGACGAGCGTGCTGGAGTTGCTACCTCCGGTGCTGCCACCCGCAATAAGCATCGGGTCACCACTCCAAGCCGGGTGCTTTTTGTGAGGACGGGAAGGGGATCCTATCCCAATGAAGGCACGGACGCACCCTTCTTCCCCTCCCTGCACCATAACGAAGACACAACACCAGAAGACCGTGTGGGGGAGATTGCTATGAGCCTGCACCCCCGCCCACACCCCGCCATAACGAAGACACAACACCAGAAGACCGAGTGGGGGGAGATTGCTGTGAGCCTGCACCCCCGCCCACACCCCCTTTTATAGGGGAAACGAGGCTAGGGGTTGATCCCTCGGTGGTTAACCGCCATCCCTCTCCACCAACCCAAGAAGGCTGGGTCCCTGCCATAACACTCTCTCTGCACCACGCGCCTCCGTGACCTACCCCACTTAATGCATGCAGCATACGTGGCAAAGGATAAGGGCATGGTGGGAAGAGTGAATTGGCATTTACTCCCCTGTGCATTAAAGTCATTCACGGGCCATTACATAGATGACCCCACTACAATTGGAGTTACGCGACGCACGGGGAGCCGGAAACTGATTCAAGATCAGATTAATGAAGAAGCGAAGAAGATCTCAAAGGACAAGCTACTACCACCCTCTCGGTTGTGTACTGGACAGGGCCTACCCCGATGACACCCGATAATGCGTTCAGGCCAGGCCCGGGGGCTCTTGTTGGTGCAACAAACCCCAGGTGTGTCGCCCAGACTGTACACAGGCTTAAGAGCAAGGTTGCAACGTCCAAGACCAGACCAAGCAGAAGAGATCAGCAGATCAAGAAGACCAAGTCAAGCTAAAGGAGAAATATACCACCAAGGAAAACCCTCCCTTGCCGGGCAGGCGAGCCTGGCGAGGTCGAGGTTGCCCCGAAGACAAGTCTCAAGGCTATCCCGGCAGGCCTGCCGAGCACGATGAGGGCAGACTACCCCGCCAAGGCCCCACCGCTCCACCTCACAGCAACGCAAGTCATCGATCGATGCGGTGTCGAGCCCCCAAGTGACTAAGTGGCTATTATTTGGCACGTGGAAGCCACTTCCTAAGGAAATCACCTCCAAATGACACCCGTCCAGAGACGTGTCACGCAGACAGGCGAGAAGGTGGCCGGAAGGCCCGGAAAGGGTTGCCGGGTTGCGCTATGATGTTAGACTAAGCGGCACATTTAATGCGCCTTGTCCTGTCTGCAGAGTTAGGTATGATAGCATTGTTTGCTATCTAATCAGTACAAAATGACTAATTTGCCATTGTGGTGACCCCTTGATCTATAAAAGGAGGACCTTGGAAACCATAGAAAGGATTTCGGACCCTTGTACACTCATATGCGCGTAGCTGCTCTCACCCCGAGGCAACCTTGCCGGGCTAGAGCGCTGCGTCTCCACTATGGTCCCCTCATCAATCCACCAAAGCAGGAGTAGGGTTTTATGCCTCGCGACGGCCCAAACCTGCGTAAAAACTGCTCATGTGATCTCTGCTGTGCTGCTCTGCGCCATCTGCTCTTTGTGCAATGTGCTCTTCCCCCTGCCAAACCACAAGGGGCTGATTGCCCCATATGTGGCCGTGTTTTCCCACGACAGTAGATCATCGGTGTGCTCAACCTCCGGCAATCTAAGATTTTTGGAAGTCAAATCTGGTGATGAGTGTACACATCCACAAGTTCCCACTCGCAGTTGTACCCAATATAAACAACCCAATCTCCATTTGCACTTGGCAAGGCCTTACCCTTAAGCGATGGCATCTTAACATTATACGTATCATTATCAAGTGGCATCAACTTGCATAAGGCAAGGCTGGGTCATGGCAAAGAAGATAGTGTAGATCAAACCGCTCCTGAACCCTTGGGTTCTTTGTAATGATGTTATTTGTTGAGTCGAGAATGGTCTTGAACGAACCTGTCATGCTAGCCGTAGTGATGATGTCACACCGATCAATGAGTTCCTCCACCACGTCATCTTTCAGATCGGGGCAAGAATAATGGGGTCGTTTCCTGCCGGTTCCATCTATTGAGAAGACGCACAATGGCAGAAGGAAGAGCCAAGGCAAATGGAGGGAGGAAGGGCGTGCGACAGCAGTTCAAAATCCAGAGGGAAAGGCGAAGAGGCGGTGGATGGTTGCCATGATACAGGAAGAGGCTGGTTGGGAGTGGACGGTTGCCAAGGTATAGAAAGAGCCGCCCCGGCCTACATAGATGTTCATTCGGAAATTATACAAGATGACTAGCCGTCGTGTCGCTGACATGTTGGAACGGGACCACATATCAGCGAAACATGGTGTGTCATTTCGTGTGCAAAATGCAATCTTGCTGCGTTGGCCAGAGGTGCCGCATTATTTCTTGACTTTATTTTTATAATGGCGTGCCATTCAGTTTTGAAGCACAACTAATTGGTACTGTATGAAGAGAAAATATAAAATACTCTACCATTACTGTACCTCTAGTACTAGTACTATTAAGATATATAGGCTGGAGCTTCAGCGCTTGCTTGGTAAGGGCTGCCCAATTGCTTCTCACACCATCACCCTCTCTCCAGATCTAAAAAAGATGGCGGTGGCCCCTCTCTCCCTCCTCACCGGTGGTCACAGATCCGCCAGGATCCCGTCCGCCGGGGAAGAAAAGTATGTGCAGCGTTGACGCACTCGTCGTCGGCGAGCGAGGTCACACACTGACGACAAGGCTGTCCTCTTAGACCTAGCACCGGTGCGGGATGGCCTCCGTCCCCAAGCTCGCTACCGTAGTGTGTGTGGATGACAACCACGAACAAAGCCCCCATGCTACCCTTGTTCTATTGCCCCATCTGCCACGTCGTTGCATGTGGATCTTTTTTCACTCCCCCATCTCCCCAATTTACTATGCTCTGCTCTGCTAGTCACGCAGATGAAAGTCTTAATTTGCACTATTAAAGGAACCCTACTACATGCAGACTCATCCATGTGTGGGTTGAATAAGGAAAGAAAGGGGGAAAGTACTGTCGAAGAGACTAGGTATCGAACCTGTATCTTGGTAAAAAAGGGGAAAAACAGTAGCTAAGGAAAGAGTCTCTTGGCTCTTGGTTGAAAACATAGAAAGGCCTGACAACACAATAGAGAATGACTAGGGCGATCGGTTTGTTGTCCTCACATAGGAAAAAGGTGGCTAAAGAGAACAAAAATGGGACGTAATTCACATATGCTGGATGCATATTTGTTGCTCTAGTGTAACGCCCACGATGCGGCTATATCTCCCACGTGTTGAGGCACGACTTAGAGGCATAACCGCATTGTGGTTTTGTCGCAAGAAGGGTCATCTTCACACAATCCCATGTAATGAACAAGAATGGGATAACGAGAGTTGGCTTACAATCGCCACTTCACACAATACATAAATATAATTCATACATCATCCAAAATCCACACATAGACCGACTATGGTCGAAACCAAATGAAAATAACATAACCCCAAATGCTAGATCCCCGATCGTCCCAACTGGGCTCCACTACTGATCATCAGGAAAAGAAACATAGTAACGACCACGTTCCTCATCGAACTCCCACTTGAGCTCGGTTGCGTCATCTGCACTGGCATCATCGGCACCTGCAACTATTTTGGTAGAATCTGTGAGTCACGAGGACTCAACAATCTCACACCCGCGAGATCAAGACTATTTTAGCTTATAGGAAAGGATGGTGTAAAGAGGTGGAGCTGCAGCAGGCACTAAGCATATATGGTGGCTAACATACGCAAATGAGAGCGAGAAGAGAAGCAACGCAATGGTTGCGAAGCTCGAAATGATCAAGAAGTGATCCTGAAACTACTTACGTTCATGCATAACTCAAGCCGTGTTCACTTCCCGGACTCCGCCGAGAAGAGACCATCACGGCTACACACACGATTGATGTATTTTAATTAAGTCAAGTGACAAGTTCTCTACAAGCGGACATTTACAAATTCTCATCTGCCTCATAACCGCGGGCACGGCTTTCGAAAGATAATACCCTGCAGGGGTGTCCCAACTTAGCCCATTATAAGCTCTCACGGTCAACAAAGGATAAACCTTCTCTGGGAAGACCCGATCAGTCTCAGAATCCCGGTTTACAAGACATTTCGACAATGGTAAAATAAGACCAGCAAAGCCGCCCGAATGTGCCGACAAATACCGATAGGAGCTGCACATATCTCGTTCTCAGGGCACACCGGATAAGCGAAGCGTACAGGTACCAACGTAACCCAAGTTGCCAAGGGACGGTCCCGCACGATGCTCTTGTTTGGACCAGCACTCAGAGGAACACTGGCCCGGGGGTTTAAATAAAGATGACCCTCGGGCTCGCGAAAACCCAAGGGAAAAAGGCTTAGGTGGCAAATGGTAAAACCAAGGTTGGGCCTTGCTGGAGGAGTTTTATTCAAGGCGAACTATCAAGGGGGTCCCATAAATCACCCAACCGCGTAAGGAACGCAAACTCAAGGAACATAATACCGGTATGATGGAAACTAGGGCGGCAAGAGTGGAACAAAACACCAGGCATAAGGCCGAGCCTTCCACCCTTTGCCAAATATATAGATGCATTAAATAAATAAGAGATATTGTGATATTCCAAAAGATCCATGTTTCAACATGGAACCAACTTCAACTTCACCTGCAACTAGCAACGCTATAAGAAGGGCTGAGCAAAAGGATGGTTAGAGGGTTGACATGGCAATATGGGAGGCATGATATAGCAAGTGGTAGGTAGTGCAACATGGCAATAGAACGAACAACTAGCAAAGCAAAGATAGAAGTGATTTCGAGGGTATGGTCATCTTGCCCGCAAGGTTCTCAGAGTTGTCAAAAGCTTGATCCTCGTAAGCGTACTCAACAGGTTCCTCGTTCATGAACTCGTCTCCCGGCTCTACCCACAGCAAGAACACAAGCAATGGAACCACAATCAATCACGGGAAATGCACAAGCAACATGATGCAATACATGAATGATATGCGATGCATATGCGAGCTCCGGAAGAAAAAGAATGAACCAGACAGTAACTTGGCAAACCAAGTATTCCACTGGAAAGATGAGATGATTTCGGTCGAAATCGATATAAAGATCACCGGAAACGGATGCACGGTTTGCAAATGGCAAGCAAAACAAGAATGACACGATTCTGCGATTAACAGCATGATAGCACTTAAAACACATCAAGTAACTATGCTACAGCAAACCAACATAGCAATACAGCATATGGTAGTGATCTACAGAAGATGCTTGACAAAAGATGAACACTGAGCTACGGCTAGATCACAACATAACAGGTTGAAACAAGCATGGCAAAAATGCAAATGATAACAGGTTCACAGAAACAGCATTAGGTAGCAATGTTCAGAGCAAGCAAAACTCATGCTACAGGAACTTAAATAGCAAAACAAGGCATGGCATGAATCTACTAAATGCATAGAACAAAAGTTCCTTACTGACCACGAGCCAAAAAGGACTAGAAGATATGATGGCACCCTTGGTAAACATATCAAGTTTCGTTAACTCCTTTCAGACTTTGTATTATAAAGGCATCTTTGTGAGCTTGATTCACTCACCACAAAGCAATGCATGACAAAACAAGCATACCTACCGCAAGATGGCATGTTTTTGAAGCTAACCATGGCAAGAGCAAATACATAGCATGAAAGGATCAACTACAACAACCTTGGCAAAATTGAATAACACGTAAACAATCTGCCAGGAACATTTTATAGCAAAAGTAGAGCACGATTAAGACATGCTATGGCACTCCATAGTTGCAAACAGGGGCAGGGATGGATAGAGCACAACTATATATACAAAACATCCTTACTGAACATACTCAAAATAAGCATGGATCCTCTGTAGCCACATGGATTCATATCAACAAAATAACAGCAAAAACAGACTTGGCAAAATCCAATCTCCGAAAACAGAAACATCACGAAGCCTAGTTTGCATGCTTGTGCTAGTTACCACATAGGTCACAAAAATACATGGCATACACCTCTGTAAAGATAGCATGGCATAGATCAAAACACCTGTAGAGCTCATGCCCATAAGATGCACACATCAATTGCAACAAAAATAACAAATCACCAAGTTCTGATAAGTAACAGCAGAAAACATCATATAGCACTATTGCACCAAAGATTTGGGCATCAATATGAACTCAAATGAACATGGCATAATGGAACAAAGTGAAGAGCATCTCGAGACGAACATTTCGATATATCATGCACGCGATGAGATATGATGCGCTCAACAGGAGCATATAATGTAAAAATCTCTGGACTTAGAGAAATTTCGGGGGAGGGAAAGAAGTCAACCCTCTCTGCGCAGATCTGGATCGAGGCGGCCGGAGCTCGTTCACCGGAGACGGGAGAGGAGAGGGGGACGGCGGCCGGCGTCGGAGGAGCTCGGGAGGAGGCGGAGGAGCTCGGAGGGAGGAAACCGGAGGGCCAAGGCGACGGGCGCGGGTGGAGGCGGCGTGGCGCCGGCGGAGCTCGCCGGCTCGGGCACGGCGGCTGGCGAGGGCGGCGAAGGACGGCGGCGCGGGGCGCGGGGCTCCGCGGGGATGCGCTCGGGCGCGGAGGAGCGCGGGAGCTGCGGGCGAGGCGCGGGCCGCGGGGGCCGGCCACGGGCCCGTGCGGGCTTCGGCGGTGGGGACGGCGGCGCGCCACGTGTCGTGCTGGGGTTGGCGCGAGGCAGCGGCGCTGTTCGTCCGGCCGGCGGCGGACGTGTCCGGTGGCGGCGGGGGCGATTCTGCTAGGGTTTGGACCCGGATTTCGGAGGGGGAGGTGTTTATATAGGCATAGGGAGCTAGGAGAGTTCAAATGAGGCACGGTTTTCGCCCACACGATCGTGATCGAACGACCGAGAGCATGGAGGTGACTTAAGTGGGTTTTGGGCTGTTTGGAGGGGGGTTTTCCTGCAACACACAAAAGGACTTTGCGGTTACCCGGTTAACCGTTGGAGCATCAAACGACCTCCAAATGGAACGAAACTTGACAGGTGGTCTACCGGTGGTATACGAAGGCCACTTGGCAAAGCTCGGTCCATTCCGAGAACGTTCAACACCCGCTCACAAAAAGAAACAAGAGGGGTGCGCCAGTGCATGTGGGAGTGTCGGATTGCAAAACGGACAACGGGGAAAATGCTCGGACGCATGAGACGAACACGTATGCAAATGAGATGCACATGATGACATGATATGAGATGCATGACATGAACAAAATGCAAGATGAAAAACAAAACCCGACCACGGAGGGAATATCATAACACATAGCCAAAAATGGCAAGAGTTGGAGTTACAAATATGGAAAGTTACATCCGGGGTGTTACAACACTCCACCACTACGAGAGGATCTCGTCCCGAGAACTAGGACTGAAAGAACTCCGGATATTCGGAACGGAGGTGGTCCTCGCGTTCCCAGGTGGCTTCTCGGTCGGAATGGTGCGACCACTTCACTTTCAGGAATTTGATTGACTTGCTGCGAGTCTTGCGCTCAGTTTCTTCAAGAATAGCAACGGGGTGCTCATGATAAGACATATCTTCTTGGAGATCAATCTCTTCAAAGTTGATGGTGCGCTCAGGAGTCTTGAAGCACTTGCGAAGCTGTGACACGTGGAACACATCATGCACGTTCGCGAAGTTGAAGGGAAGCTCAAGTTGATAGGCGAGGTCGCCTCTTTTGCCAATGATCTTGAAAGGACCCACATATCTAGGGGCAAGCTTCCCTTTGATACCAAAATGACGAGTGCCTTTCATTGGAGAGACGCGGAGGTAGACATGGTCTCCGATCTCGAAAGCCACATCACGGTGCTTGCTATCATAGTAACTCTTCTGGCGCGATTGCGCGGCTTTGAGATTCTCACGGATGACTTTACACATTTCTTCAGCCTCTGTGATTAATTCATTGCCAAGAAGTTGGTGTTCACCAGTCTCTCACCAATTAAGAGGAGTACGGCACTTTCTGCCATAGAGAATCTCGAATGGGGCCTTGCCCGAACTCGCTTGGAAGTTGTTGTTGTAGGAGAATTCGGCATATGGAAGACAATCTTCCCATTTCATGCCAAAAGAAATGACACAAGCCCTGAGCATATCTTCAAGAATTTGATTGACTCGCTCGACTTGGCCACTAGTTTGAGGATGGAAAGCTGTGCTGAAGCGAATGTTGGTGCCCATGGCCTTCTGGAAGGAGTCCGAGAACTTAGAAGTGAAGATGCTTCCACGATCTGAAGATATCAATTGTGGAATCCCGAGCAAGAAGACAATCCGGGAGGTGTATAGCTCTACCAACTGAGCTGCTGTGATTGATTCTTTGATTGGAAGGAAATGAGCCACTTTAGTAAGCTTGTCGATGACAACGAAGATAGCATCATTTCCGCGTTTGGACATGGGAAAACCAGTCACGAAGTCCATTTCGATATGATCAAACTTCCATTCCGGGATAGCAAGAGGTTGGAGGAGACCAGCTGGTCGTTGGTGTTCTGCTTTCACCCTTCGACAGACATCACATTCATTCACGAATTGAGCGATTTCTCGCTTCATTCGAGTCCACCAATACGACTGCCTGAGGTCATGGTACATCTTCGTACTTCCAGGATGAATGGAAAGAAGATAATTGTGTGCCTCGTTCATAACGACTTTCCTTAGATCACCTTTAGGAACAACAATCCGGTCCTCGAAGAATAAAGTGTCTCTGTCATCAATGCGATAGCACTTGTATTTGGAAAGACCCTTGTCGATACCACGTTTCATCTTCTTCACCATGGTATCCAGGAGTTGTGCCTCACGAATTTGATCTTCCAAAGTAGGAGAGACTATGAGGTTGGCAAGAAAGCCTTGAGGAACAACTTGGAGATTCAGCTTGCGGAAAGCTTCACAAAGATCCGGTTGAAATGGCTTGAGAATTAAGCTGTTGCAATAAGCCTTCCTACTCAAAGCATCTGCAATGACATTGGCTTTGCCTGGAGTATATTCAATACTCGGATTGTACTCTTGAATCATTTCGACCCATCGAGTTTGCCTGAGGTTGAGGTTGGGCTGAGTGAAGATGTACTTGAGACTCTTGTGATCGGTGAATATGTCCACTTTTCTTCCCAACAAGAGATGTCTCCATGTTATTAATGCATGGACAACTGCCGCCAACTCAAGATCGTGAGTGGGGTAGTTCTTTTCGTTGGGCTTCAACTGACGAGAGGTATAGGCCACAACTTTCTTCTCTTGCATTAACACAGCACCGAGACCTTGAAGAGAAGCATCACAGAAAACTTCGAATGGCTTGGATTCGTCAGGAGGAGTTAAGACAGGAGCTGTGACGAGTTTCTCTTTGAGAGTGTTGAAAGCAACGTCACACTCAGGCGTCCAGACATACTTCACATGCTTCTGGAGGAGGTTGGAAAGAGGCTTTGCAATCTTAGAGAAATTCTCAATGAATCTTCGGCAATAGCTTGCAAGACCAAGAAAACTGCGGAGCTGCTTGACATTCTGAGGAGGTTCCCAATTCACAATTGCAGACACCTTCTCGGGATTAACAGCGATGCCCTTGGCAGAGATGATATGACCAAGGTAAAGAACTTCATCAAGCCAAAACTCACATTTTGGAAAACTTCGCATAGAATTGATACTCTCTGAGCTTGTCGAGCACCAATCACAAATGTTTGGCATGATCCTTCTTATTCTTGGAGAAGACCAAGATATCATCGAGATACACCAGGACGAATTCATTGGTATAGGGGTTGAAGATGAAATTCCTCATTCGAGAGAATGTTGGAGGAGCATTGACAAGCCCGAAAGACATGACAGTATATTCATAAGAACCAAAGCTTGTTCTGAATGCTGTCTTGGGAATATCTTCTTCACGAATGCGAATCTGATGATAACCCATACGAAGGTCAAGCTTGGAGAATACTTTAGCACCTTTGAGTTGCTCGAATAGCTCATTGATGTTGGGAAGTGGATACTTGTTCTTGATTGTCTTCTTGTTCAATGGACGGTAATCGACACAAAGTCGGTCCGTGCCATCCTTCTTCTGGACAAAAAGAAGACCACAACCCCACAGAGATGAACTCGGTCTGATCAAACCTAGACGCTCTTGTTCATCGAGCTGTTTCTTCAATTCCTTCAGCTCCTTGGGTCCAAGCTTGTATGGACGCTTGCAAATGGGTTCAGTGCCGGGCTCAAGATCGATAACGAACTCAACTGGCCAGTGAGGAGGCATACCCGGAAGCTCTTCTGGAAAGACATCTTGGTACTCACAAACGACTGGAATTTGAGAAATAGCATTCAACTCGCCCTTCTCATTGAGAGAAAATAACCGAATGGTTTCATCACGAGTGGCATAGATAATCACATCCTCAGAAGAGTGTGTCAATTGAATTTCCCTGGCAGCACAATCAAGTTGAGCCTTGTGCTTAGAAAGCCAGTCCATCCCGAGAATAAGATCAATATCCGAGTCACCAAGGACAATTGGAGAAGACAGAAATTTATAATCGCCCATCTTGATAGAGACATCAGGAACTATCGAGTTGGCTCTCATTGACTTCCCCGGAGAAACAACACCCAATGGTTTATCCAGGTAAGACCAAGTAAAATCATTCTTTGCAAAGAACGATCTTGACATGAAACAATGCGATGCACCAGTGTCAAAAAGAACTTTTGCAGGAAAGTCATTAACTGGAAGATTACCCATTATCACATCAGTAGATTCCTCCGCTTGAGCTGCATTCATCATGTTCACCTTTGCAGACTTGGGATTATGCTTGACCATTGCATTGCTGGAAGATCTCACAGGAGGAGGAGGCGGAAGGTGCCTTTGGTTGAAGCATTTGTTAGCATAGTGACCTTTCTGCTGACACTTGTTGCAAGTCACCTCTGAGAGTGGACGATGATAAGGAGCATTCGACTTTGGAGCTTGATTCTGAGACTAGTTCTGATAGCCAGGGTTGGGTGGGTGGGAAGATCCATGGCCACCTTTGTTCTTCTGCTAGTAAGGCTGACGAAACGGAGGAGGAGGAGGCAACCAGAACTTCTGTTGCTTAGCAGCCACTAGTGAGGAAGAAGAAGACTGAACTGCGTCCCTGACTCTCTTCTTAGAAGCCTCACACTTGAGCTGAGCAGCCTCTTGCTCCAGTGCCATATTGTAGAAATCATCATACTTGGTCGGCTCAAAAAGCACGAGAGGCAATTGCAGATCTTCTGTAAGGCCACCTCTGAATTGATAGATCATGCTCTTTTCATCAGGAACGTCTTGCTTAGCGAAGCGAGCGAGTTTCTGAAACTGAGTATTGTATTGATACACGGACATGCTGCCTTGCTTGAGTTGCGGAACTCCTCATGGTTTCTCTCAACAACACTTTGTGGAATGTGGTGAGCTTTGAAGTCTCGGCGGAAATCATCCCAGGTAATCACACGACCTCCTCTGGAATCTTTGTATTGTTGATACCACTCGGCAGCTTGATCCTTGAGTTGAAAAGAAGCGAACTTGACAAAGTCCTCAGGCCTGACATTGCTACATTCAAAATGGTTGTTGATGTCCACAAGCCAATCATCGGCGTCTGTGGCCTCAGCATAGTAGCTGAACGACTTGGGCTGATTTGCGAGGAACTGGTTGAGGGTAGCGAAGAGAGGCTGATTGTTGCCTTTTCCTTTATTTCCTTGATTGCCTTGCCCTTGGGTGCGTTCTTGCAAGAGTTGCAAAATCATCTGAGCATTGGCGTTGGTGCCTGCCATGATAGCTTGCCATGCCTCCGGAGGCGGAGGGTTCGCCTGACTCCCTTCATTGCATTCCGGATTCTGACGCGTTGGCGGAGCCATCCTGAAGAGGGTGACATCCGTTAGCATCTTGATAGACAAATAGACAAGTTGAATCAACGGATAGAAATTGCAACATATAGTCTTCACAATAAACATTCGAACAAGGATGAACGAATGAATTCCATAGTAAATCATCACACTTCCATTAAGGTGAGAAGCCACTTGATAAGAGATTGATGAATAAAATAAAAAGGTACGAGTGGAACAAATAAGTGGTAAGGATTACCCAATCACAAACCAAATATCTGCGGGAAGAAATGCTAAGAGCTACATGAATCCCACCTATAAACTCCCGAAACTTTCTGGTTATGCAATCTGGTGTAGGGGATACAGGGGACACAAAATATATCACCCAAACTAGCAATCCCTAGATCCAGTTGTATCCATCCGTCAACACATAACCAAGAAACCTTCAGAAATCGTGTACCTCAACCTTCGAAAAGCATCCGTTATACGAGTTATGGCAATACTCCCGAACTCCCGCCCCAGTACTGGGTGGCGTCGAGGTGATCTCACCAACAACTGCATAAAAGAGATTTTCGATGTCGGCGAAACTCAGGTATTGCAGAACTGCAACGATAAAATTGTGACGACAACACCTCGGAGATCAACTCCCCGGGACACTGCCACACCCCCTAAATGTCAGGTGGCACCAAGAACAATGTTCTCGTCACAAAACAATCGGAACAATTCCAAGATACCCGCGTGATCCTAAATTTTTTTTAGTGAAATTTGAGGAGAGAAGAGTCAAAACTTCTACGTCAGGAGGCCTCACCAGAGCGACGAAGGGACTAAGGAGTAAAAAGAATCCTACTCTCCGATATACATAATCCTAAGACTCCAAACATTTTTTTTCTAGACTCAACAACGCCAACGATTCGATCAAGCAGGGGGCTCCTAAGTCGGGGATGGCTCTGATTACCAACTTGTAACGCCCACGATGCGGCTATATCTCCCACGTGTCGAGGCACGACTTAGAGGCATAACCGCATTGTGGTTTAGTCGCAAGAAGGGTCATCTTCACACAGTCCCATGTAATGAACAAGAATGGGATAGCGAGAGTTGGCTTACAATCGCCACTTCACACAATACATAAATATAATTCATACATCATCCAAAATCCACACATAGACCGACTACGGTCGAAACCAAATGAAAATAAGATAACCCCAAATGCTAGATCCCCGATCGTCCCAACTGGGCTCCACTACTCATCATCAGGAAAAGAAACATAGTAACATGATGCAGCAGGCACTAAGCATATATGGTGGCTAACATACGCAATGAGAGCGAGAAGAGAAGCAACGCAACAGTCGCGAAGCTAGAAATGATCAAGAAGTGATCCTGAAACTACTTACGTTCATGCATAACTGAAGCCGTGTTCACTTCCCAGACTCCGCCGAGAAGAGACCATCACGGCTACACACACGGTTGATGTATTTTAATTAAGTCAAGTGACAAGTTCTCTACAACCGGACATTAACAAATTCCCATCTGCCTCATAACCGCGGGCACAGCTTTCGAAAGATAATACCCTGTAGGGGTGTCCCAACTTAGCCCATTATAAGCTCTCACGGTCAACGAAGGATAAACCTTCTCCCAGGAAGACCCGATCAGTCTCGGAATCACGGTTTACAAGACATTTCGACAGTGGTAAAACAAGACCAGCAAAGCCGCCCGAATGTGCTGACAAATCCCGATAGGAGCTGCACATATCTCGTTCTTAGGGCACACCGGATAAGCGAAGCGTACAGGTACCAACGTAACCCAAGTTGCCAAGGGACGGTCCCGCACGGTGCTCTAGTTTGGACCAGCACTCAGAGGAACACTGGCCCGGGGGTTTAAATAAAGATGACCCTCGGGCTCGCGAAAACCCAAGGGAGAAAGGCTTAGGTGGCAAATGGTAAAACCAAGGTTGGGCCTTGCTGGAGGAGTTTTATTCAAGGCGAACTATCAAGGGGGTCCCATAAATCACCCAACCGCGTAAGGAACGCAAACTCAAGGAACATAATACCGGTATGACGGAAACTAGGGCGGCAAGAGTGGAACAAAACACCAGGCATAAGGCCGAGCCTTCCACCCTTTGCCAAATATATAGATGCATTAAATAAATAAGAGATATTGTGATATTCCAAAAGATCCATGTTTCAACATGGAACCAACTTCAACTTCACCTGCAACTAGCAACGCTATAAGAAGGGCTGAGCAAAAGCGGTAACTTAGCCAAACAACGGTTTGCTAGGAAAGGATGGTTAGAGGCTTGACATGGCAATATGGTAGGCATGATATAGAAAGTGGTAGGTAGCGCAGCATGGCAATAGAACGAACAACTAGCAAAGCAAAGATAGAAGTGATTTCGAGGGTATGGTCATCTTGCCTGCAAGGTTCTCAGAGTTGTCCAAAGCTTGATCCTCGTAAGCGTACTCAACAGGTTCCTCATTCATGAACTCGTCTCCCGGCTCTACCCACAACAAGAACACAAGCAATGGAACCACAATCAATCACGGGAAATGCACAAGCAACATGATGCAGTACATGAATGATATGCGAGATATGATATGCGATGCATATGCGAGCTCCGGAAGAAAAAGAATGAACCAGACACTAACTTGGCAAACCAAGTATTCCACTGGAAAGATGAGATGATTTCGGTCGAAATCGATATAAAGATCACCGGAAACGGATGCACGGTTTGCAAATGGCAAGCAAAACAAGAATGACACGATTCTGCGATTAACAGCATGATAGCACTTAAAACACATCAAGTAACTATGCTACAACACTCCAACATAGCAATAAAGCATATGGCTGTGATCTACAGAAGATTCTTGACAAAAGATGAACACTGAGCTACGGCTAGATCACAACATAACAGGTTCAAAGAAGCATGGAAAAATGCAAAAGATAACAGGTTCACAGACTTGGTGAAATTACTGGACATGGCAGAAACAGCATCAGGTAGCAATGTTCAGAGCAAGTGAAACTCATGCTACAGGAACTTAACATAGCAAAGAAAGGCATGGCATGAATCTACTAAATTCCGAAAACAAAAGTCCCTTAGTGACTATGAGCCAAAAAGGAACAGAAGATACGATGGCACCCATGTAAACATAGCAAGTTTCGTTAACAGGTTTCAGACTTAGCAGAAAACAGAGCATGGCAGAAACAGTATTATGAAGGCATCTTTGTGACCTTGATTCACTCACCAGAAAGCAATTAATGACAAAAAAAGCATACCTACAGCAATATGGCATGTTTATGAAGCTAAACATGGAAAGAGCAAATACATAGCATGAAAGGATCAACTACAACAACCTTGGCAAAATTGAATAACATGTAAACAATCTGCCAGGAACATTTTATAGCAAAAGTAGAGCAAGATTAAGACATGCTATGGCACTCCATAATTGCAAACAGGGGCATGGATAGATAGAGCACAACTATATATACAAAAAATCCTTACTAAACATACTCAAAATAAGCATGGATCTCTCTGTAGCCACATGGATTCATAGCAACAAAATAACAGCAGAAACAGAAACATCACGAAGCCTAGTTTGCATGCTTGTGATAGTCACCACATAGGTCACAAAAATACATGGCATACACGTTGGTAAAGAAAGAATGGCATAGATCAAAACACCTGTAGAGCTCATGCCCATAAGATGCACACATCAATTGCAACCAAAATAACAAATCACCAAGTTCTGATAAGTAACAGCAGAAAACATCATATAGCACTCTTGCACCAGAGATTTGGGCATCAAGATGAACTCAAATAAACATGGCATAATGGAACAAAATGAAGAGCATCTCGAGACGAACATTTCGATATATCATGCATGCAAAACGGAGCACTATGCGATGAGATATGATGCTAAACAGGAGCATATAATGTAAAAATCTCAGGACTTGGAGAAATTTCGGGGGAGGGAAAGAAGTCAACCCTCTCTTCGCGGATCTGGATCGAGGCGGCCGGAACTCGTTCACCGGAGACGGGAGAGGTGAGGGGGACGGCGACCGGCGGCGGAGGAGCTCGGGAGGAGGCGGAGGAGCTCGGAGGGAGGAAACCGGAGGGGCCGAGGCGACGGGCGCGGGTGGAGGCGGCGTGGCACCGGCGGAGCTCGCCGGCTCGGGCGCGGCGGCCGGCGAGGGCGGCCAAGGACGGCGGCACGGGGCGCGGGGCTCCGCTGGGATGCGCTCGGGCGTGGAGGAGCGCGGGAGCTCCGGGCGAGGAGCGGGCCGCGGGGGCCGGCCACGGGCCCGGGCGGGCTTCGGCGGCGGGGACGGTGGCGCGCCACGTGTCGCGCTGGGGTTGGCGCGGGGCGGCGGCGCTGTTCGTCCGGCCGGCGGCGGACGTGTCCGGTGGCGGCGGGGGCGATTCTGCTAGGGTTTGGACCCGGATTTCGGAGGGGGAGGTGTTTATATAGGCATAGGGAGCTAGGAGAGTCCAAATGAGGCACGGTTTTCGCCCACACGATCGTGATCGAACGGCCGAGAGCATGGAGGTGACTTAAGTGGGTTTTGGGCTGTTTGGAGGGGGTTTTGCTGCAACACACAAAAAGGACTTTGCGGTTACCCGGTTAACCGTTGGAGCATCAAACGACCTCCAAATGGAACGAAACTTGACCGGTGGTCTACCGGTGGTATACCAAGGCCACTTGGCAAACCTTGGTCCATTCCGAGAACATTCAGCACCCGCTCACAAAAAGAAACAAGAGGGATGCGCCGGTGCATGTGGGAGTGTCGGATTGCAAAACGAACAACGGGGAAAATGCTCGGACGCATGAGACGAACACGTATGCAAATGAGATGCACATGATGACATGATATGAGATGCATGACATGAACAAAATGCAAGACGAAAAACAAAACCCAACCACGGAGGGAATATCATAACACATAGCCGAAAATGGCAAGAGTTGGAGTTACAAATATGGAAAGTTACATCCGGGGTGTTACATCTAGGCAACCATCCCTCTCTCACCACTCTATGCATCTGTGGAGGTACATCCACTGGTGCGCCCACTGTCCGAATGGGCCTCTCCATGCTCTTATTGCCACCTTTTTGCTATTAGTATAAGGCCACCGCCAACCGGTGAAATCAAGCAATGCTACTGCTAAAGTGATGCTACATTTAACTAATGCCGCAGTCAGTCTAATGCCACCGATAAATTTAGGCAAGGGCAAGTAATTTCACTGGATTATTTCATGGTTAGCTGTTGATTGTGGATGTATTAAATATTTTTGAGCTAAGGCATTCTAATGTTATTGCACAGCTAGTATACCAACGATGAAACTTGTTACTACCTTCAGATTTTTGCACTATTAATGCTTATAGATTACATACCTCACTTCCTGATGTTATGACAAGTCCATTTTTTGGATAGTGTCACCAAAATGCCAAGGCGGTGATGTCATTTTATTTCAGTTAAACTGCACAGAATATTATGAAGAGAAGAGGAAAGGTCAGGAGTGGGCACCTCCTCGTCCGGCTGTTTTCTTGATTCGTTTGATCGAGTTTTTATGTTTTATCGACTATCAAGATTGGGATAGAAAATTTCTAGGACCCCTCATGTTAGAAATAATATTTACCTCGAAGATGCATGATTTGCAATTTTTGCTGTCATTAGTTAATAATGCGAGTTACCTTCAGACTTTTGTATTTGGTTTAATGTTGTTGCACAACTAGTATACCAATGCTGAAACTTGTTGCCTTTATTTTTTTATAGTTAATGCTTGTAGAGATCTTTGAGTGCTTACTTATGGAAATCTGATCAATAAAACGATGGAAATCTGTTCAGTAAAACCATTGTATTGTACCTCGGAATAAAAAGAACTATATTGTTGCACTAGCCACTGGATTAGTGTATATTTGTACTATTCGAATGGTGTTGCATTAGCGTATGGACATATATAAGGCGTGGTATGCTTTCCCACATATGTGCTCAAGAAAACTACTACCTATATTTCTAAATACAAGACGTTTGGGTACTTTAAATTGAACTGCGAAAGCATCTTATATTAAGGATGTAACACCCCGGATGTAACTTTCCATATTTGTAACTCCAACTCTTCGCATTTTCGGCTATGTGTTATGATATTCCCTCCGTGGTCGGGTTTTGTCTTTCGTTTTGCATTTTCGTTTATGTCATGCATTTCATATCATGTCATCATGTGCATCTCATTTGCATACGTGTTCGTCTCATGCGTCCGAGCATTTTCCCCGTTGTCCGTTTTGCAATCCGACACTCCCACATGCACCGGCACACCCCTCTTGTTTCTTTTTGTGAGCGGGTGTTAAACGTTCTCAAAATGGACCGAGGTTTGTCAAGTGGCCTTGGTATACCACCGGTAGACCACCTGTCAAGTTTTGTTCCATTTGGAGGTCGTTTGATGCTCCAACGGTTAACCGGGTAACCGCAAAGTCCTTTTGTGTGTTGCAGCAAAACCCCCTCCAAACAGTCAAATAACCCCTCTAAGTCCCTTCCATGCTCTCGGTCGTTCGATCACGATCGTGTGGGCGAAAACCGTGCCTCTTTTGGACTCTCCTAGCTCCCTATGCCTATATAAACACCTTCCCCTCCGAAATCCGGTCCAAACCCTAAAAAATCGCCCTCCGCCGCCACCGGACACATCCGCCGCCACCGGACACATCCGCCGCCGCCGGACGCTCCAGTTGCCGCCGCCCGCAGCCAATCTCCGCGCGCCACGTGGCACGCCGCCGCACCCGCGCCGCCGGCCCGCGAGGCCCAGGCGAGGCCCCCGGAGCCCGAGCCGCCGCCCGGCTCCGCCCGCGCGCCTCCGCCTCCTCCTCCCGCGGCGCCCCGCCACCTCGCCGTCTTTGCCGCCTCGTCGACCTGCGCCGCCGCCTCCTCTTCGCCCGCCGGCGCCGCCGCCCGCACCCGCGGCCGCCCGCGCCGGCGACCGCGCCCCGTCTCCCCGAGCCCGACGCCGCCGCCCGCGCCTCCGCCTCCCTCTCCGGCCGCCGCCATCTCCCTCCTCTCCACTCCGGTCGCCGCCTCCTCTTCTTCTCCGGAGAGCCGCCGCGCGCCCGAGCCGCGCCGAACCCTAGATCGGTCGAGGTTGACTTCTCCCCTCCCCCGAGATTCTCCAAGTCCCGTATATTTTACATTATATGCTCCTGTTCATCGTATCATATCTCATCGCATACTGCTCCGTTTTGCGTGCAAGATATATCGAAATGTTCGCCTCGAGATGCTCTTCATTTTGTTCCATTGTGACATGTTCATTTGAGTCCATCTTGATGCCCAAATCTCTGGTGCAATAGTGCTATATGCTGTTAACTGTTGTTACTTATCAGAACTTGGTGTTTTCTTAATTTTGTTGCATTTATTGTGTGCATCTTATGGGCATGAGCTCTACAGGTGTTCTGATATATGCCATGCCGTCTTTACAGAGGTGTATGCCATGTATTTTTTTGATCTATGTGGTGACTAGCACAAGCATGCAAATTAGGCTTCGTGATGTTTCTGTTTTCAGGGACTTAGGCTTTTCACTGTCTGTTACTGCTGTTATCTTGTTGCCATGTATCCATGTGGCTACAGTGAGATCCATGCTTATTTTGAGTATGGTCAGTAAGGATGTTTTGTAGATATAGTTGTGATCTATCCATCCATGCCCCTGTTTGCAATTATGGAGTGCCATAGAATGTCTTAATCTTGCTCTACTTGTGCTATAAAATGTTCCTGGCAGATTGTTTACATGATATTCAATTTTTCCAAGGTTGTTGTAGTTGATCCTTTCATGATATGTACTTGATCTTGCCATGGTTAGCTTCTTAAACATGCCATCTTGCTGTAGATATGCTTGTTTTGTCATGCATTGCTTTGTGATGAGTGAACCAAGCTCACCAAGATGCCTTCATAATTCTGTTTACTGCCATGCTCTGTTTTCTGCCAAGTCTGGAAACCTGTTAAAGAAACTTGCTAGTTTACATGGGCGCCATCATATCTTCTGGTCCTTTTTGGCTCATGGCCAGTAAGGGACTTTTGTTCTATGCTTTTAGTAGATTCCTGCCATACCTTGCTTTGCTATGTTAAGTTCCTGTAGTATGTGTTTTGCTTGCTCTGAACATTGCTACCTGATGCTGTTTCAGCCATGTCCAGTATTTTCTGTCTATTAAGCTGATATCTTTTGCACTTTTGCCATGCTTGTTTGAACCTGTTATTTTGTGATCTAGCCGTAGCTCAGTGTTCATCATTTGTCAAGAATCTCCTGAAGATTACTGACATATGCTTTGTTGCTATGTTGGAGTGCTGTAGCATAGGTACTTGATGTATTCTAAGTGCTATCATGCTGTTAATCGCAGATTCGTGTCATTATTGTTTTGCTTGCTATTTGCAAACCGTGTATCCGTTTCCGGTGATCTTTATATCGATTTCGACCGAAATCATCTCATCTTTCCAGTGGCATACGTGGTTTGCCAAGTTACTGCCTTGTTCATTCTTTTTCTTCCGGAGCACACATATGCATCGCATACCACATCTCGCATATCATGCATGTTTTGCATCATGTTGTTTGTGCATTTCCCGTGATTGATTGTGGTTCCATTGCTTGTGTTCTTGTTGTGGTTTGAGCCGGGAGACGAGTTCGTGAACGAGGAAGTCTGTTACTGTTGTTATTTTGTTGCTATGTATCCATGTGTCTATAGAGAGATCCATGCTTCTTTTGGGCATGTTCAGTAAGGATGTTTTGTAGATATAGTTGTGCTCTATCCATCCATGCCGCTGTTTGCAATTATGGAGTGCCATAGCATGTCTTAATCTTGCTCTACTTTCGCTGTAAAATGTTCCTGGCAGAATGTTTACGTGATATTCAATTTTGCCAAGGTTGTTGTAGTTGATCCATACATGCTATGAACTTTCTCTTGCCATGGTTAGCTTCATAAACATGCCATCTTGCTTTATGTATGCTTGTTTTGTCATGCATTGGTTTGTGGTGAGTGAATCAAGCTCACCAAGATGCCTTCATAATTCTGAAACCTGTTAACGGAACTTGCTATGTTTACATGGGTGCCATCATATCTTCTTATCCTTTTTGGCTCATGGTCAGTAAGGGACTTTTGTTCTATGAATTTAAGAGACTCATGCCATGCCTTGTTTTGTTATGTTAAGTTCCTGTAGCGTGTTGATTGCTTGCTCTGAACATTGCTACTTGATGCTGTTTCAGCCATGTCCAGTAATTTCACCAAGTCTGTGAACCTGATATCTTTTGCACTTTTGCCATGCTTGTTTGAGCCTGTTATGTTGTGATCCAGCCGTAGCTCAGTGTTCATCTTTTGTCAAGCATCTCCTGTAGATTACTGCCATATGATTTGTTGCTATGTTAGAGTGCTGTAGCATAGTTAATTGTTGCATTCTAAGTGCTATCATGCTGTTAATCGCAGATTCGTGTCATTCTTGTTTTGCTTGCCATTTGCAAACCGTGCATCCGTTTCCTGCGATCTTTATATCGATTTCGACCGAAATCATCTCATCTTTCCAGTGGGATACTTGGTTTGCCAAGTTACTGCCTTGTTCATCCTTTTTCTTCTGGAGCACGCATATGCATCGCATATCATATCCCGCATCTCATGCATGTTTTGCATCTTGTTGCTTGTGCATTTCCCGTGATTGATTGTGGTTCCTTTGCTTGTGTTCTTGCTGTGGGTAGAGCCGGGAGACGAGTTCATGAACGAGAAACCTGTTGAGTACGCTTACGAGGATCAAGCTTTCGACAACTCTGAGAACCTTGCAGGCAAGATGACCATACCCTCGAAATCACTTCTATCTTTGCTTTGCTAGTTGTTCGCTCTATTGCCATGCTGCGCTACCTACCACTTGCTATATCATGCCTCCCATATTGCCATGTCAAACCTCTAACCATCCTTTCCTAGCAAACCATTGTTTGGCTAAGTTACCGCTTTTGCTCAGCCCTTCTTATAGCGTTGCTAGTTGCAGGTGAAGTTGAAGTTGGTTCCATGTTGGAACATGGATATTTTGGAACATCACAATATCTCTTATTTAATTAATGCGTCTAGATATTTGGTAAAGGGTGGAAGGCTCGGCCTTATGCCTGGTGTTTTGTTCCACTTTTGCCGCCCTAGTTTCCGTCATACCGGTATTATGTTCCTTGAGTTTGCGTTCCTTACGCGGTTGGGTGATTTATGGGACCCCCTTGGCAGTTCGCCTTGAATAAAACTCCTCCAGCAAGGCTCAACCTTGGTTTTACCATTTGCCACCTAAGCCATTTTCCGTTGGGTTTTCGCGAGCCCGAGGGTCATCTTTATTTAAACCACCGGACCAGTGCTCCTTCGAGTGCTGGCCCAAACTGGGCGATGTACGGCGCCCCCTGGGCAACCAGGGTCTATGCCAACCCGACGTCTTGCCCATCTGGTGTGCCCTGAGAACGAGATATGTGTAGCTCCTATCGGGATTTGTCGGCACATTCGGGTGGCTTTGCTGGTCTTGTTTTACCATTGTCGAAATGTCTTGTAAACTGGGATTCTGAGACTGATCGGGTCTTCCCGGGAGAAGGTTTATCCTTCATTGACCGTGAGAGCTTATAATGGGCTAAGTTGGGACACCCCTACAGGGTATTATCTTTAGAAAGCCGTGCCCGCGGTTATGAGGCAGATGGGAATTTGTTAATGTCTGGTTGTAGAGAACTTGTCACTTGACCCAAGTAAAATACATCAACTGTGTGTGTAGCCGTGATGGTCTCTTCTCGGCGAAGTTCGGGAAGTGAACACGGTTTGAGTTATGCATGAACGTAAGTAGTTTCAGGATCACTTCTTGATCATTTCTAGCTTCGCGACCGTTGCGTTGCTTCTCTTCTCGCTCTCATTTGCGTATGTTAGCCACCATATATATGCTTAGTGCCCGCTGCAGCTCCACCTCATTACACCATCCTTTCCTATAAGCTTAAATAGTCTTGATCTCGCAGGTGTGAGATTGCTGAGTCCTCGTGACTCACAGATTCTACAAAAACAGTTGCAGGTGCCGACGATGCCAGTGCAGGTGACGCAACTGAGCTCAAGTGGGAGTTCGACGAGGAACGTGGTCGTCACTATGTTTCTTTTCCTGATGATCAGTAGTGGAGCCCAGTTGGGACGATCGGGGATCTAGCATTTGGGGTTATCTTATTTTTATTTGGATTTGACCGTAGTCGGTCTATGTGTGGATTTTTGGATGATGTATGAATTAATTTATGTATTGTGTGAAGTGGCGATTGTAAGCCAACTCCCGTTATTCCATTCTTGTTCATTACATGGGATTGTGTGAAGATAACCCTTCTTGCGACAATACCACAATGCGGTTATGCCTCTAAGTCGTGCCTCGACACGTGGGAGATATAGTCGCATTGTGGGCGTTACAAAGGAGCTGAGGGTGTAGAGTTCATTCAAATTATGCCGGCAAATCTAGTCACACCTTTGTTAAAATTAATGTTCATCATGTTATCGGAGGACGTCTGCATGTTTGTCTCTATTGCATGTCAAATACATACCTGACATCATGATGTAATGGTATGTCATTTCTTTTTGTACAGTGTCACCGAATTGTCAAGGCAGTGATGGCATTTTATTTTAGTTGAACTGCACAAAAAATGCTTGAAAGAAGAGGAAAGGCGAGGAATGATTCAATCTTTCACAAAATACTATGTATGCCTTCCTGACATCAGCCGATGTTGCCTTATTTATTCCTTCAAACAGTTGGTTAGAAACAATCTTGCTACCTTTTCCCATTAAGAAATTGGAATGCTTATATTTGTGAGTCTATGCTTCAACTAGTTCCACGTTTATGGTAATCACACTTTCAATATCTGTCCAAACAGGGATGCTCGATTTTAGTGGAGCTGCACAAAAAGTCCAAATGGTTACAAGCATTTTTCTTCCAAATAGTTATATCCAATTGGTAGCACTATGAGTTGTTCATTACCAAGGTAGATGGTTTGCTACTATCTTGCTACACTTTTTGTACTGTCATTAGATAGTAATATTTGTGGTTTGCATGTAAATTTATTGGTAGGGTGGACCTACATTGGTGGCGCATGACATGATTCAATGATTGGATGCTCAATTTTGGTTCTATCGATTTCACCTCTTCCATCACTGCAAACATGGATATCCTTGGTCTGATTAAGAATAGGCACTATATTTCTGCTCTGTACTAGCAAATCAATTCAGTACCAAATTGTCCAGTGCAAAACATGACAATATCAAATTTTCCAGTACAAAACATGACAGATGCGAAGCGGAAACGACTAGCAGAGACATGTTTAAACCAAAAATACAAGGTGGGGTATATGTTAACTGGCTGCTTGATATTTGTGCAAACAGATGTCTGCCCATTGCTATTTGGCAAACAAACAAAGTGACCTCAATTTTGGTGGAACTGCACAAGAGAATAGTATAATCACTGCATGCAGTGCCATTTGAAAATTGACATGGAAAGGTTGGATAGTCACTTCATGGACTGCACAAAAGTAGTACTGTACTAATTATTGGCCAACACTAGATGCTTCATTACTTTGGTCTGATTATACAATGGGCATCATTTTGCCTAAGTTAAAGTTGTATTCTGAAAATAGTCTCGCCGTGTGATCGACAAAAAAGAGCAATTCACATATGAGTGGATGTTCCTCCATCATGTGTGGTTCATTCTCATGGTTCCAGCTGTTGGTGAAACCACTTACGTTTGCAAGAGGAAATGTAGACTTAACAAACAAAATTGTCTTTCACTCCGTACTGAATGTTGGCCCAGAGAAGCATCCATGTGAGTAGCAAGAACAAATGTTTTTTCTTGATCTTTGCTTTAGGAGCTCACTGGTACGCGTCGGTGCTATACAAACGGTTTTTAACCCTTTCCGCGACGGCATTTGGAACCGTCGCCAAGTGAGTGTGGGCGATACTGTGGTCCTTCCCACACGACCCAGAAACCGTCGGGGATATGCCTTCCTGGCACACACGCTCGGCAAAATGAGGTCGTGTGCGATCGGCGAGCTCTCAAATACGGAAACACGTACAATAGAGCTAAAAAATACAATTACACGGCAATTGTTTCCGGTCGCAAGTACATCCCACACAGTCAGTCCCCGCTAAATGTTTCCATTCGTATGTACATCCCACACAGTCGCTCCAAGGAAAACATTTCCATTCACAGGTACATCACACACAATTTTTGCCGTTAAATCGTTTGTGATAGCGTTGCCATTGCACACGATATTAATAATTTTATCGTTTGCGTTATTGAATGCATCACACATGGTGCGTAGAAGAAACTTTGTGGCAAACACCATCCATCACACACAATTTTTATGTGGTAAACGTTTGCGCAAGGTGGCCTAACACAAACAGTTTTCAGGAGAAATTCGTGTGTGCAGTGGAGATTGATCACACATGTAGTGGATCCTAGAAACGTTTATGATCTCCACGTATATCGCAGACGTTTCGCTTTCGCAATCCGTGTGCAGTGTAATCCCTAATTTAAAAATCACATGTTTTCAATTTGAAAGTAGGCAATCACTTATTTCATATCCAACCATGTTTATTACAAATATAGGTTCAACCACGAATCCATAATTCGATGCACAGGGACATATACTGAAGAACTACAGAAGCACCAAGTAAAGAATGATGAACCATAGTTGTACTAAAGAGTGTAAAGAGAGAGGCGAAAGACATTCTGGTTGCTGGAGAAGGTGAAGTGGAATGCCCATATTGTTCCCTCCTCCATGCGTAATGCGCCCACGACTCTAGGCCAACCCCTTGTGATGGCTGCCCGTCCATCCTTCACTGTGTTCATTAGGACTTCTCGATGCTCATTGTAGTCTGGATGAAATACTTTAACCTTCATTGCGTGTCCACCAATCATGTACTTTGCGAGGTAATCTTGAGTGAACTGCTTCGGTAACCACTGGGAACGAAAAAGATTCAGACATTGTTGTCTAACAACTCATTATGGGCAGTAAACAGAGAAGGCTGCAGAGTTTGTAGTTACCATCTTATAGCTCACTGTTGTGTTGGACAGAGCATAAAAAAATAATTTGCTTGCCACCATTCATATCTTTTTGCTAATAATCCTTATCAGTTTCCTCACTTGATGCTTGTTCATCAATATCTCATTGCCCCATACGCAAAAAGGGTCGATGCGTGGATCCTTGCCAAGGGCATATGTACCTACAAGCAACAAGTCAATATTAGAAGCTAACTAGTGTCCAGGCCTGGATCTATATGCACTACATTATGGAACGACGGGGGGAGTACAAGCCGAGGGATGAAGCTAACCTCGGCGGAAAATGGTGGCCACTCCCGTTGTTGTCCTGCATAAGTAGTGGAAAGGCATGATAAGTACATCAATCTTAACATCAAACAAATATAGCAAAGGTAAACAACATCATCTCCAAATGATAACTTGAATGTGTTGGTTTCAGCATGTTGTTAAAGTAGATATAAAATGGAAGGCAATGTTACCGACAGCAGGCTTAACAGCCATCAAATATTGCAATTCAAACTGGTATTGTTGAAAATGAATAGAACGTAGGTAATGCTTAAACATCACACTGGATAAATGTGTAAAACTGAAATAAAGGGCATGTGTTAACTACACCAGGAATAACTGGAACCAAATATAGCCGTTCAAACTGGTATTGATGTAGTCGAGCGGCACAGTTCCGACTTGCACATAATGAACAACACATTGTGAATGACTGAAATAAACAAGGCATAAATGACCAGTATAACAACCAAATATAGCCATTGAAAACTGGACAGAGTCTCACTGCAACCAACCTAACAAGCAAATACAGATAAACAGGGCATATGCTTGAAAACTGGACAAATGCTCACTGCAACCAACCTAACAAGCAGATAAAGATAAACAAGGCATCTGCTTGATAACTGGACAAATGCTAAAAAAGCAACCTAACAACCAAATACAGATAAACAAGGCATCTGCTTGATAACTGGACAAATGCTAAAAAAGCAACCTAACAACCAAATACAGATAAACAAGGCATCTGCTTGATAACTGGACAAATGCTCACTGCAACCAAACTAAGAACCAAATACAGATAAACAAGGCATCTGCTCGATAACTGGAAAAATGCTCACTCCAACCAACCTAACAACCAAATACAGATAAACAAGGCATCTACTCACTATAAACAACCAAATATAGCCATTCATGAAACTGAAGTGGACAATTCATACTTAAACATCACATAGACCTATTGAACAATACATTTTTGCATAACTGAAATAATTAAACACGGCACAGTTAAAGCACCGCACGCAAATGCTACTACAACAAAGGGTACGGGTTGGCAAGCTAGAAAAGGTAAGATTTGCTGATAGAATGTTGCCTCACATTTCATGGACGGGATCCTTCCAGTTGGAAGAGGACAGACCCATGGTGCGCTCCCTGATGTCACAGATGGGCTGTTTCACCTTGGAAGAACCTTCGTGGGTGCCCTCCTCGTGGTCGTGGTCGTGGTCGATGAGATCTGACTTGGCAACTGAGGATCCAAAGCCATCGTCGTAGAACGTGTCCTTCAGAATTGACAAAATGGGCTCGATGGCGTATAAAGCTCGCAAATCCTTGACCGCTTGGCGGAGGAGATCAGCGGCAGGGCCGTCGAAGAGATCGACGACGGTTGAACCAGCGGGGTTGGGGATGGACGCACTTAACCTGTGACATGGCCTGCGTGAAGCCATCGGTGTGGACGAGCTTCATGTTGTAGCCAGCTTTCCCGAGATACAGTAATACGCTAGCCCGCTGACATGAAGCCTTCAGCATGGCAACATAGTCAACATCTTCGCCAGCTTCTGCGGCGATGTGTTGCTCCGGGATCGACAGGTCGGGGCAAACAGCGGCCACCTCGCCAACGTCCGCCGAAGAGGCCATGATAAACCTCTTCTTGGCCAAACGCTCGTCAGGCTCCCCGGGATACGTGATCGAGCTTAGGCTGCGACATTCTGGAGCAGGGGATGTGGATCTGGCGGGGAGGTACACCGCAGGCCTCATCTGAAAACTTAGGGGGAGTGGGGCGATGGTATGGGAATCGCTGGGTAACCTAGACTTTATTATCTAAGCTAGGAGGAATGGGCAGACCGGCTGGTGTTGGCAGCGGCGGCGCTGGCGGCCGCCGCGAGCTAGGGTTCGAGGGGGGAGGGGGCGGGTGGGGGACTGTGGAAGGGGGGTTGGTGTTTGAGGATACGCCGCGGCTACTGAAAATTTTAGTAATGGTGGGTGGAGATGGTGCTGGACGAGGGAGGGCGACGGTTCAAATGCCTCGGCTACTACAATTTTACTGTAAGGTCGGTGCTAGAGGAGTGTGGGCGACGGTTGAAGTACGGCGGCTACTAGAATTTGGTAAAAGGAATTGATGCGGGGCAGGAGTGCCCAAGATCGCGCACGGTCCAATACCAATAAGCGTGTATGATAATAAGGAAAAGTGGCGCGGATCCACCGATTTTTGCAACGCTCAAGGCGGGTAGTTTGTTTTTTATATTTCTATCTAGCTGGTCTATCGCACACGGTTCGTGCTAGTTTCCAAATAAACTTACCCGCCTTTAGCTTGCACGGGTGGTGGTTTTACAGCGCACTTGCATCGCACATGGTTAAGCCAGTACCTCCACCCTTTGCTCGCGCTTGCGCGGTCATGGTGATTTCAGCGCAATTGAATCGCACATGGTTGAGCCAGTACCTCCGCCTTAATTTGCTCATGCTTGCGCGGTCATGGTGATTTCAGCGCACTTGCATCGCACACGGTTGAGCCAGTACCTCCACCTTAATTTGCTCGCGCTTGCGCAGGCATGGTGATTCACATCGCACTTGTGTCGCACATGGTTAAGATATTATACCCCGTGTCTGTTGTGGGTCATTAGAGTCTTTGCAGCAAAAAATAACGTTAGAGAGGGTCAAAAGACAGCCACACCAGCATGTGTCCCAAATATATATGAGTGAAAAGGGTGGTCTGTGATGTTCAAAATTCCAATGCACAACTTTGACCCCGCGGGCCCACGGTTGGGCACGTTGTTGAAGATCGATGAGAGGGGCCAGAAGTCAAGAACCACCTGGAAGTGGCCAAATATATGTACGAATATCGGGGATGTTTAAAACTTCAAATACACAATGCATAACTTTGGTGGCACCTGCCTCGCAAACCCGAAAGCACATAATGTCATACCTAGATAGGATGCTTGGCCCACCACCTCCCACTTCGTGTTAGCGAGGTGGATGCACGTAATGATCGATACATTGGTCATACATGCATGTCACCATGACCTACCATAAGACGGACCAATGAATCTATCTTTTGGTCCAATGACAGTTGTTTTTGTCAATAAACCGCTTGGGCCAATAGATTGAACCATCATAAAAATCGCACGAGAGGGACCACAAAACCAGCACCTCTTGCATGCGGCCCAAAATGATGTACATTGGGAAGGGGTGATGTGTGTTTTCAATATAGAATAATGTACAATTTAGATGTGGTGCCTATTTCTCGATACAGACAACAACCATGAAGGCAAGGTAGTTAAGGACGAGATACGCGGGGTTTGATGTAGGTCAAACCCAGCAATCCAAGCATCTGGGAGGGAATCGTGACAACGCATGAGCTTTAGCTTTGGTTGACCGACATTTGACGGTGACCGGCCCTAACACGAACTAGGAGGAATCCATTCATGGCCAACACATACCCCTCATTATCGGTCAAAGGGATGATATATATACACTCGGGGAGCCCATAGATATTCGTGTCGTCACAAAAAATCGCACAAGGGAGACGTGGTCAATCAGAAGACCCCGTATACACTGCATGCGGCCCGAAAATATGTATGGGTACGATGGTGTATGATGTGTTTAAAACCCAAATGCACAACTTCAATGGGCCACCAACTACATTACAAACCGAACACCGTACCCGACTCCAAGCCTGGTTCAATACGTACGAGTCAGTTTCCCAACTTCGAGCCGGCAGTGGCGGGGGGGGGGGGGCGGTCGTCCCACGTATGCGCTCAACTTTATTTTGTGTAGCATGGGACACATCTATATATATATATATATCTATACATCTATACACCTATATAGTGTGCAAATAACTTTGAAAGTTGCTCGTTGGATGAAGCCAATCCGACGGTACAGAGATGGCAAATCCGAGCAGTACTGGCCGTTGGATATCATCTACATTCCACTAGATTCTGCCACATGTACAATCGAGAAGACTCCATGGTTGAACTTAAGCATAATGCACAAACCTCAAAACACAAGCACTTTTCCTTTGTTCTCTAGAATCTTCCATATCTTAATTGCCCAAACTTTTTTTAAATGAATTGTCACTTTTTGTTTTTACCTTTACAATGCACAATTCCATGAATCTTGAAATAGAGTTTTTTATAAAACTAATTGATTTTGGATGAGATGAACTATAAGAATTAAACGAACATCTACATCATGCATATCTAGGACAAGAGGCGGGAAACCGATGAGAGGAGTGGCGCGAAACGGTAGCCTGTTTTGAATGAAAACCTAGTAGAGAAGGAAGCGTGAGCTACACGACGCATGCACACAGTGCTTACCCATGTATTGCATGTGCTGTCGAAAGGGCTCAGGGTTGCCGTTTGATCTGGGAGCATCCAACGGTGCACACGTACGATCCGTGGGGTTTGGGTTCTGGCCAGTCAGAACGCACGACTCAGATCGCGCGCGCAGCGGGGGTGGGGGAATATCATACGGAAACCAACATTCGGTGGAAACCGGTGAAAACCATGAGAAAAAGATGTTTTGAAGTTTCAAAAAAATTTGAAAAAAATGCGGGATGTTAAGAGGATGATGTTTTATTGCCACACAAAATTTCAAGTTGAAACACATTACGAGATGTGAGCTATGAAAAAGACAAAATCAGTGTTGAATAGTGCGAATAGTAATGTCACTATTCAGGGCTGAATTTGTCTTTTTCATAGCTCACATCTCGTAATGTTTTTCAACTTGAAATTTTGTGTCGCAATAAAACATCAACTTCTTAACATCCCACATTTTTTCAGATTTTTATGAAACATTAAAATATGGTTTCCACGAAGTTTTCATTGAATATCGGCTTTCGTGAGTGAACCATGTGCTATTTGAAAACATTTCGTGAGAAGAATCTCGGTTTTTAATTCCCCGTAAATCCAAAACTAAGCCGAAAATCGTGAAACCTGCAATGGTGTCACGACATGGCACTTATATGTCGAGGTTTTTTTTCGTCCATTGAGGCGCAAGTTTTATTACAAGCCTTTTACAATCCGGAGCTTCTCTCAAAGTAGCCTCGTGGTTCCGATAGGGAAACGTGCCCCCCTTGTGGGCGAAACATAATCACTGCCTCTGTTCGTCTTGTATTTTCTTCCACGGGCAACATGGAACAACATGGTATCCGTGCTGAAATTTAAACTTATTCAGGGTTCGTTCGGCCTTTTTATACACTAATTGAGTTTCCTAGGCATTTAATGTCCATAATTCAAATCTAAACTACAAATACATGCTCTAGTTCACCAAAATGGCTAGAAAAGTTATACATGTGTCCTTGGGTGCATGTTTAGGTCTCGTGCCAGGAATGGGAACAAATTGCAACCGTACCGGTGTCCTGGCTCGTCCTCAAACATTTTGAATCTCGGTTTTTAAGTCCCCATAAATTCTAAACTCACCAGAAAGTCATCAAAGGTGGGATGGTGTCACGTCATGGCACATATATGTCGTGGTAAAAACATTGCCAATTTGGGCGAAGCTTTATTACAAACCTCTTACAAATCGGAGCCTGTCGCAAGAACCCTCGTGGTTTCGATAGGGAAACGTGTCCCCTTGTGGTCCAAACGATAATCACTCCCTCTTCTAGCCTCGTATTTTCTTCTACATGCGACACGGAACAACTAGAGATTCGCGCTGAACTTTGATATTATTCAGGGTTCTTTTGACCTTTTTTATTCATTAATTGAGTTTTCTAGCCATTTAATGTCCATAATTCAAATCCGAACTACATATACATGCTCTAGTGCACCAAAATGGCTAGAAAAAACGTACATGTTTCCTTGGGTGCATGTTTAGGTCCCATGGAACGAATGGAAACGAATTCAACCGTCTCGCCGTCCTGGCTTGGCCACAAACATTGAGAATCTCGGTTTTTAAATCTCTGTAAATCCAAAACTCACCAGGAAATCATGAAACTTGGCATGGTGACACTACATGGTACATATAATTTTCCATTTTGGGCGAAGCTATATTACAAGCCATTTAAAAACCGGAGCCTGTCGCACCCTCGTGGTTCCGGTAGGAAAACATTCACCTCTTGTGGGTGAAATGATAATCGCTGCCTCTTCTCGCCTTGAACTTCGTTTTCTATAGGCAACATAGAATAACAGGAGTGTCGGGCTGAAATTTGAAATTGTTCAGGGTTCGTTTGGCCATTGCATATATATTACTAATTACTAAGTTTTCTATGCATTTAATGTAGTCCATAATTCAAATTTGAACTACAACCACATGCTCCAGTGAAGCAAAATGGGTGGGAAATCGTACATGTGTCATTGGGTGCATGTTTAGGTCTCATTTAAGGAATGGGAATGAATTACAAACTTGTCGTTGTCCTGAAACATCAAGAATCTCGGTTTTTAAATCCCAGTAAATCAAAAAGTCACCCAAAAACCATGAAACTTGACATAGTTTCATGACATGGCACATATATGACGTGGTAAAAAAATCATCCAGTTTGAGAAGAGGCGCACACACTAGTAGCCAACGAAGTCCTTTTTGAAACAAAAAACTGACACGTCAATATCTCAAACGGTTGTATTATATTAATCATGTCAAAATTTAACCATAGTCGGTGGCGTGCGTGCAGCTGTTTGCTTAGACGGGACGAGCGCGAAAAGTCCGCCGTGCAGGCTTGACGGGACGCGTGCGAGCAGTCTGCCGCGCAGGCTCGACGGGATGCGTGCATCATGTCCACCTTGCAGGCTCGACGGGACACGTGCGAGCAGCAAGGCCACCCATGCTCACCGGGAAGCAAGCTCTTTGACCTCCATGCACCAGCCGCCGCCCGCCTCACTCACAACTTCTCCATTAATGGGTTAATTAAAGCACCTGAACGGAGGGTGTTTGCTTGTGATCCCATGGCAGCATTTGCTTTGTTCATGTTTGCAACTCGTATTCCGCTCTAATTTAAATTTCCACATAGGGCAACAGATAATAGGACCACAAATAAAATGGCAACGGATAATACGACGACAAATTTACAATGGAGCAAATTATAATTGTCTTACATATTCTGGATAATTTAAAATGCCACATGTGGCAAAGCCCGGAAGACACGGGGGCAAGAGAAGAAGGAAATTGCAGACAACAATCTGTGTCGCTACTTTCTCTACTTGTCGATGGATCGCCGGGCAGTGAAATCCTCCAGCTCCTTCTTCAATTCCTCACGACTTTGCTTGAAACAGCCACGGATTCCTCCACGTCCTACTCGTGCTCGATCCGGAGCTTCCTCAAGGCACCCATCAGTTCCTCGACGACCGCTTTCAGCGTCATCTCCGAGGCACTGCTCTGCTCATGCAGCGTCTTCTAGCCGGAGGCCTCCTCCTCCTTCTCGGCGAACAATTTGAGGAGCTTCGCATTTTCACCCATGAGTTGCTCGACGAGGCCAGTCGCCTTGTCAACCGAGGAATCGCTGATCTTGAGCAGCTTCATCAAGCCGTCGACTAGCTCCTGCCGCGTAGTGACCCCAGCGAGAATGTCGTTGTCGCCGGTGAAGGACTTCAGGAAAGCCGACTCGTCGCGATGGCCGACGCCGCGAATGCTCTTGTGAGAGCCCTCACGTGCCCGTGAGAGCTCGTTCAAGGGCTCCGCGACGCGCCGGGACATATCTGATGCGGTTGTGGCTTTGCGGCGGGACCTCTCTAGTACTTCCGCGGCCTTGGTCTTTGCTGCCTGGTTATATGTCCACCCGAAACTCCTCCTACCGGTCATGGCGGAACGACTTGATAGAAAAAACCAATTTTGTGGGTGATGAGGAGAGGAACTGTGAAGTAATTTTCGAGTGGTCAAATTTTATAGCCTAGTGCTAAGTGTGAACACATATTCGTTTGATAGGTGTGAACAGATTTGCAATTACTTATTGCGTTGTAATCAGCAATGTGATGATAGACCAGGTCAAAATTTATTGAAGGCAGAAGGTTGACCACGTGGTTGCTCGCCGTTGAGGCGGCCACGGCGCGCTCCGCTCTGGCGTCCCTGCGCGCGCTCTTCTCGCCGTTGAGGCAAAGTTACAATGGCAACGGTTAATAATTCTTAATAAGTGTCTTACATATTCAGGATAATTTAAAATGCCCAATGTGGCAAGGCCCAAAACACCCACGACCTACATATGCATACAATTATAATAAAATATAAGCTAAAAGGCTGAGCTAGCGGCCTTCCGGCGATGGTCTTCTCGGACTCCATGATCAGCATAGCACCCTTACGGCCGTTCACTCTGAGTGTCCCGACCCGCCTCCGCCTACAGAGCTGCTGGTGCTGGGAGGCTCTTGGGGCTCCTGGGCCTCTTCCAGAAGAGCTTGACAGCGTGCAATCGCGCGCATGACAACTCTGCGGAACCACTGCATTTCCATGTCTCTGGCCTGGTAGCAAATTCTATCGATCACCTGCATCCTCAAGATATCACGTTGGTGATGTTCTACTTCGTCAGGGACATCAACTCCGCCAAGGATGCGCTCGAGCCTGGCCACCACATCATCGGGATCGAGGTTGACACGGCCACCGCTGGCAATGATGAAGCCGCAGGCTGCCTTTCTCTTGACTGAATCGCAGAGGTCCTCTGCCCGTTCCTTGAGGGGCATCAAGCTCTCGATGAGCACTGGTGACGGCGGTTCTTCGGGTGGATCGTCGATCATGCCGCCGAGCAGGTCTGGATCTTTTGCACGGTGGATGGCAAACTGCTCATCACACCTCCTCTGCTATATGTCGATGGTGCTGCCAAGGACTGTGATGCCGATATCGCTGCCGATTGGCCATGGTGCCTGCACCGGCCGATGAAGCTCTTGCTCCCCGACCTGCTCCGGCTCGTTCTCCTCGCCGAAGATGTAACGCAGGTAGGCATCGACGTCGAAGCTTTGGTCGTTGCCTGGCATGCTTGGAATAACTAATGGTAGATGGGTGAGGACTAGATCTTCGCTGAGTGTCGCGGTGGTGCATTGCCACCTGGGTTATATGTAACAAGCCGTTAGCTGGTGGCGGGAAACTGGTGATGGAATAGGCGTGAATTTTACAATTCACCCATGTGGAGCGCAGGAAGCATTCACTGGAGCGTGGGAAGACTAAGTGGAGCACACACACAACCCGAATACCGTATCCGGTGCCACGTGTTATTTATCACACAAGTGTTAACATAAGGAAATGCATGTGTAACTTACTAGTCATCGCACACGAGTACTCGCAGACGCATCGTGTGCGATACACCTAGCCACCGCAAGCAACTAGTTTGCATTTTTCAATGTTTTTTGTACACACAGAATCGCACACGAACTAACTGTATTAACCGTCTGTGTTGTAAATTCTCATCGCAAACAGTTCATCCGAGTCGGCTGTTTTCCACATATCACACACATCTTGTTAAGTTGAACCGTTTCTATTGTGTTCACTAATCGAAAATAGTTCGTCCGAGTGAACCGTATACCCTATATCACACACCATGATCTGGCTAACCGTTTATGTTGGACTCCCTAATAGCAAACGGTTCATCGCAGCAAACTGTATGCCGTATATCGCACACACATTGATATGGCTGCCCGTTTCTGTTGTTCTGCCTCATCGCAAACAGTTCGAACGGGTTAACCGTGTGCCCTGCATCGCACACACGACTAAAATCTGAACCGTGTTTGATGCATCCTCCATCACAAACGTTTTGCACCTTTTTTGACGGTTTTTTACATCCCCGTTTGTGATTAATGCATCGCACACAGTTTCGTCAAAGGGTCTCTGATCGTAGTGTCGCGTTAGCAGCATCTTGTAGTAGTGGCTACATATTGTATATGATCTGTGAATCATTGAGATGCATTAACATGTTGATCTTATGTATGGGAATTGGACTGGTTGGTTGTGAATTTGGTCTACTAATGTGGCCATATTACAATGCCAGGCATGTGAATCTCATGTGAACATTTCGAATGGATCGACTCTTACTACTGTACACAACATGATCCTTGTTTCTGTGTGCTCAGTGTTTACAAGTTACTAGTTGTTCCTTATTTCTCTTTGCTTTGTGTTTAGAAGTTACTGACCGATCACTAGCTAGCCTACTAATACGCTCCTGGCAGTTTTAGTTGTGATGCATGATTCAAAGGTGGCAGTTTTTTGAACCTACCTCTGAAGAAACTGACACGTTTTTCTAAAGAAAATGCCATGCGAATCTGAAGAAACTACCAGCAAAAACATTCATAAATGCCTTATCTCCCAGCGAACATTATCAGCTATTGCGATCCTACACATACACTATCCGACCGACTCGATCCTACTCGTATAACCAACAGATCACGCACATACCTCATCTCGATGAATCGAGTGCACTCGTTTGACCTTCATGCCGATGTGCGGCCTAGCACGGACAGGACGCACCACTGACGGGACGGGACTACATAGTCATAATTTTAGTTTTTCTAGTTTTCTGCGGCAAGCTGGCGCGCTAAGCCATGCCTGCTTATGCACTGAATTCCAATGACCGTCGTGTTTCCCGTGACACGCTGGTTCACGTACCTTCCGCCTATAATCACTGGTTCCAGGCATTCTCCGGTGGCACCATCACCAAACTCGCCCTATCCACACAAGCCCCCACTGGCCCGATGTCGCTTGCCACTTGCCCTCGCTCTCTCCACGTCCGTCATGCCCCTGCCCGTCCGCAATATGCGACGCCGGAGGCGCTCACCGCTGGAGCTAGTGTTCGGTTTTTCACCGGAAGCCAAACGGAGGGAGGAGGCATTCTATCGGTCTTTAGATGGCAATGCGGAGTATGAGGACTTGTTAGAGCGTGACCACCTGGCAGAGGAGCAGCGTATCACCGATTTGCTCCGCCAGTGGGGCATGAAGCAGCAGCGCACTACCACTCTGAGTCGCGAGCAGAGCTGCCGCAACGGGGCCGACTATGTGGAGGACGGAGCCCGGCAAATAGCCCTAGAGGCTGTCGGGCACGCATGCATTCGCGACGCCGAATTTTATTGCCAGCTCATCAAGTGGGCTTCCCGCTTAGAGCCGAAGCTTCGGTGGACCACGTCATCATGGAAAGGGCCAACGCATGCATGGTGAGGAGGAGGACGTCGGTGCCGCTGTTTAACGTGTACCGCATATGGCGGCCGGCATCACCTAGTTAGCTAAGAGTAAGTTACTACTTGTACACTAGAGTATTAGTGGGAGTAGATAGTTAAGTTGGCTATGATGGTTGTCAATGTGGAAGTTTAGTACTCTATCTCTGGATCAGACATGTTACGTTGCTCTGAAATTTGAACTTTCTGTGTGAACGTATGGAATGGGCTGTTATTTTTTTAAATGGGTTGTATTTGTCTGCCAAGAATTTAGAGGCTGACTTGTGGGCCTCCTGGGTTGCCACGTACAAAATAAGGAGATGATTGTGCATGCAGAGGATGACCGCAGGGACCCACCAGGGTCATGGCAGTACGCAAGCAAGTGCCTCCTTATTTCAAGCCAAATAATTGGTTCCTCCTAATAGATTCCTCACATCTGTGTCCCATGCCATTGTCAACATAGTAAATAAATGAGAGAATTGCACGACGAGTGGCTGACACCAGGGAGCCAGCAGCTCGCCCAGTTCTTTTTGTATTGGAGACGGAGCATGATATCAACTGGGTTGTGCGGGGCACTCTTGCTAGTCTAGCCAGCCTTTTATTTTATGTTTACTGCAAGACCAGCCCTGTTTTTTTTTTCTTTCTAAAAATGGCTAGCCTAGATTTTTTTTTTTGCAAAATACCCAACCGAGGCCTACTTGCTTTTGTCACCCCTGCTAGGCTGCAAGGGATGCATTTGGCTTGCCCAGAAAATGTGCTATCATAAATGAGAAATGGGCCCCTCAAAAAAAGTAAGTAGAAATGGGTTGTACAGTTTTAAGACACAGCAAATCTGCAATTAGTTTAAAATTCTATTTTTTCCATTTTTCCATTTTAAATTTCATTGATTTTATGCACGAAAAATTATTTGGATTTTAAATTGATATAAATTTATTTTTCTAATTAGTTTGAATGTGACTCGAAATTTCGGGATTAAAAACATTTCGAACCGCACCAAAATATGCAAAATTTCGTTGAGTTTTTTATCCGTGGCCAAAATATGGGCTGTAATGCTAACAAAAAGAATATGGGCTCCAAAAAATCCTTAAGAATTAGCAAATGGGCTGTAAATTATTAGAAATAATCACAGATGGGACGTATGTTGTTTTCCACATATTTGAGCCTAACTTGTGGTCCTACTAGGTTGATGTGTACGCTTTCCTAAAAAAAGGTTGGCGTGTATGCAAGGCTGTGCCAACTTAGTCAACACACGAGAGCAGTAACCGTTGGTTGTCCATCCAACGGCTATCGTGCTTCTTCATTGTGTTATCTTCCTGCTCCAGCCACCCAAACCAGCGCCGGCGGGACAGCTTGCTCCTTCCTCCCATGGCCGAATGTGCTGTCGCGCAGGCCTCACCGGACCACCCTACTCCCACCACTGACCAGGCCATCCCTCTACCCACCCGCACCTCCTGTTATTTTTCAGCGACGCCAGCCTCACCCTGCAGCCAAAGCAGTAACATCCCTCGTACTCTCCTTAGCGTGGGCATCCACTGCTATGGCTTCGTCGGCTCCGGGTCATTCCCTCCCTGGGCCTCACCGTCGTCCACCGTGTTGATCCTCTCGGCGTGGTCAACTTGGTCAACAAATGACAGCCATCGAAAGAGGGATGTAAGTGGAGTGGCTAACAGTAGGGACCCGCATGGTCCATGGCCGCAGGAAAGCAAGTGCCTCCTTATTATGTGAACAAAAATGATTGCTCCTCCTGACAACTGGGACCCACCAACTACATCTTCGCATGGAAGGAAGTGCCTCCTTATTACCTGGTAAAAAAACTTTCCTCCACCCGACAGCTGAGACCCATCGGCTACATCTTCGCACGCAAGGAAGTGCCTCTTTATTACACGGAAGAAAAATGATTGCTCCCACTGCTAGCTGGGTCCCACCAGATATGGTTGCTGACTTGTGGGCCTACTAAGGTGACTCGTACGTAGGGGTTTGTCAAATTAGTCAACAAACAATTCTCATAGCAGTGATCGTTGGATGCTAATCCAGCGGCCATGCTCCTTCTTCAATCTCTGATCTTCTTGCTCCAGTCGCCCCAGTGCCGGCTGTACTACCTGCTCCTGCCTCCCGTGGCCGGCTGTGCTGCCCCGCAGACTTCACCACCCCACCCTACTCCCACAGTTGGCCAGACCTTCCCTTTACTCACCCACACCACCCATTATTTTCTAGCGACGACGGCCTCAGACAGCAGCCGAACCAGTGAACCCTCATGCTCCCCTCCGCATGGGCATCCACCTGCCTCGTCTTCCCTGGCTCTGTGTCATTCCCTTCCTAGGCCTTGCCATCATCCACCACATTGATGCTCTCGGCGCATTGTGCTCAAAAAGGTCAATGAATGAGAGCCATCGGAAGAGGACTTTAGGCGGTGAGGCTGCCAACTGGACCCACCAGCTACATCTTGGAACGCAAGGGAGTGCCTCCTATTACTCGCAAAATAAAAATGATTCCTCCCCTGATAGTTGGGACACAGGAGCTATATCTTCGCATGCAAGGAAGTGTGTCCTTATCCTCCCTGATTGCTATGACCCACTAGGTCGAAGCGTACGTAGCGTTATCTATCTGGTCACGAACGTGTACGTACATACTAGTCGATCGGTCTCTCTCAAATGATGAACCCTGACCAAGCAAGCAGCAACACATGTCATAGTAAATCCCCCGACGTAGAAGTTCATGCAGTCCCGTCTAACCCGTGTACACATACGTACAACCCAATGCCAAAAAATACAGCTAGGTACGTACATACGGGCTGGGTCTCGAAGACGTACTCGCCATATGTACGGCCAGGGCTCATGTACATGGAGAGGCAATGGACAGCAGCAACGGAGTCCTGATCATCGACAGCCAACCAGCTGGGTCAGAACGGAGAAACAGCGTCGTGTTCATCGGGAGGCAACGTAATGTCTCATGTTCATTGGGAGCCAACCGGCTTGGACGGAACAGCTGAAATGAGGCCTGGCGTACCGCAGAACAAAGGAAACAGCCTTCTGTTCGACTGCCTACGGTCGAAATGGGATCCTGTTCATCGGGAGGGGTCTGTTGTACCACAAAACGGAGGAAACAAACTTCTATTGGAGCGCCTACAGTCGGAACGGGTTCCTATTCATCGGGAGGGGTGTGGTGTACCACAAAATAGGACTCCACGGGCTACTGTTCATCCACCTTCTACTGCCTCTAGCTCCAGCCTCCATGGGGTACTGTTCATCCATTGTTGTCCTCCAGGCTCCACCTGCTACTGTTCATAGATCCTCCATGGGGTCCTATTCATCCACCCCCAGCCGGCTGGGGTGTGGCGGCCTCCTCGGGGTCCTGTTCATCCAGCGGCAATCGCCTACTGCACGGGGTCATGTTCATCCAACCCCCACCGGTTGGGGTGGGACGTACACGTACATACGAGCGGGCGACATTAATACGTCTTCAACGTATCTATAATTTTTTATTGTTCCATGCTATTATATTATCAATCGTGGATGTTTTATATGCATTTATATGCTATTTTATATGATTTTTTGGAGTAACCTATTAACCCAGAGCACAGTGCCAGTTTCTGTTTTTTCCCTTGTTTTTGAGTATCGCAGAAAAGGAATACCAAACAGAGTCCAATTGACCTGAAATTTCTCAGAGATTGTGTTTGGACCAGAAGAAGCCCACGGAGTACCGGAGATGGACCAGAAGAGTCCCAAGGCCACCACGAGGGTGGGCGGCGCACCCCCTACCTCGTGGCCGCCTCGGTGACCCCCCCTGACTTGTTCCCGATGCCAGCACCTCTTATATATACCCAAACTTCCAGAACATAACCTAGATCGGGAGTTCCGCCGCCGCAAGCCTCTGTAGCCACCAAAAACCAATCGGGACCCTGTTCTGGCACCCTGCCGGAGGGGGGATCCCTCACCGGTGGCTATCTTCATCATACCGGCGCTCTCCATGACGAGGAGGGAGTAGTTCACCCTCGGGGCTGAGGGTATGTACCAGTAGCTATGTGTTTGATCTCTCTCTCTCTCTCGTGTTCTTGATTTGGCACGATCTTGATGTATCGCAAGCTTTGCTATTGTAGTTGGATCTTATGATGTTTCTCCCCCTCTACTCTCTTGTAATGGATTGAGTTTTCCCTTAGAATTTATCTTATAGGATTGAGTCTTTAAGGATTTGAGAACACTTGATGTATGTCTTGCATGTGCTTATCTGTGGTGACAATGGGATATTCACGTGATCCACTTGACGTATGTTTTGGTGATCAACTTGCGAGTTCCGTGACCTCGTGAACTTATGCATAGGGGTTGGCACACGTTTTCGTCTTGACTCTCCGATAGAAACTTTGGGGCACTCTTTGAAGTTCTATGTGTTGGTTGAATAGATGAATCTGAGATTGTGTGACCCATATCGTATAATCACACCAACGGATACTTGAGGTGACATTGGAGTATCTAGGTGACATTAGGGTTTTGGTTGATTTGTGTCTTAAGGTGTTATTCTAGTACGAACTCTATGATAGATCGAACGGAAAGAATAGCTTCGTGTTATTTTACTACGGACTCTTGAATAGATCGGTCAGAAAGAATAACTTTGAGGTGGTTTCGTACCCTACCATAATCTCTTCGTTTGTTCTCCGCTATTAGTGACTTTGGAGTGACTATTTGTTGCATGTTGAGGGATAGTTATATGATCCAATTATATTTTTATTGTTGAGATAACTTGCACTAGTGAAAGTATGAACCCTAGGCCTTGTTTCCTAGCATTGCAATACCGTTTGTGCTCACTTTTATCATTAGTTACCTTGCTGTTTTTATATTTTCAGATTACGAAAACCTATATCTACCATCCATATTGCACTTGTATCACCATCTCTTCACCGAACTAGTGCACATATACAATTTACCATTGTATTGGGTGTGTTGGGGACACAAGAGACTCTTTGTTATTTGCTTGCAGGGTTGCTTGAGAGAGACCATCTTCATCCTACGCCTCCCACGGATTGATAAACCTTAGGTCATCCACTTGAGGGAAATTTTCTACTGTCCTACAAACCTCTGCACTTGGAGGTCCAACAATGTCTACAAGAAGAAGATTGCGTAGTAGACATCAGGCATCAACGGTAACTGTTCAGCCATAGCCAACCAACCGGCTGGACTCACAACACGTCTCGACTCATTTCTATGTATCACGTGCACGGCAAGGATGGGCATTGTTCATCTAGAGGCAACCCAACACACCGGCTGGCTACATCTCCCACGGGGGCTCGATCTGCTTCACTGAGCAGTGAGAAAGAACAATCAGATTTGGTTAGCAGCGAAGGAATCGGCCGGCTTCAGTTAGCAGCAAAGGAATTGCTCGGGTCCAATTAGCAGCAAATGGATGGATCGATCGGCTTTAGTATGTAGTGGGATCCATCCCTTGTGTTCAGTACGTAGCTAACTAGTGCAATCGTTCGGGTTCTGTAAGCGAACGCCTCGCAAGGGTCCAGTTAGCGAGCGTGTCACACACACACGCGTACGAGAGAAAACGGGTAAACCACACTGCATCGCTCGGCCCTGACCACCCACCATAACCGGGAACTTCCTGATATTTTCCTCGCCCTAACTTCTACCATGTTTTTTCTTGTCATGGACGACCCAAAGAATGTCGTGCACGTGCGTCTCCGGCCCGTCCAGGACGAAAAGCCCAATTTCTGTCATGTTTTTTTGTCATAGAAGTAGGAGCCCGCCACATCTATGATGATACGTGTTTTGTCACAATTATCGTCATAGAAGTGTCATAACCATGACAGAAAAAATTGTTCGGGCCAAAATGTCATAGATGTGTGATTTTTTTGTAGCTTGTTCCATGGGATCATGTGCTTGGCGATATTGTCTTTCATCTTCTTGAAGGCGGTCTTGTAAACCATTGCCATGAAATGGGTTTTGTGGAGCTTGATGATCTTCATGGTCTTGGTGACGATCCAGACGAGATTGGGGAAGACTTGCATTCAAGGAAGTGTCCGAAGAGTGTCGGCTTGAATGATGCTGTCTTGATGATGACGATTTTGTAGAAGAGCGGTTGACCAGCAAGGCACGAGTCTCTTCCATTTGTGATGATAGCTTGTCATCAGGTAGTCCCTTGTGCGTTGCTCGGATTGACGCAAGTTGGTGGCGAGTTGATCGATGTGATCGCCCAATGCTTCATTCCCTTGATGCAAAGCTCTATGCGCGCTGAATAGTTGATTCTTGGTGACGTAGTTGTTCGGTTCCTCTTCTTGCTCGCTGAAGAATGGGTTGGTAGAAGTTCTCGGCCAATCCATCATCTCAAGCAAATATGTGAGTGTAAGAAAGGAAATAACTAGACCAAATGTACCTTATCCGTTGTTGAAGATGGATCAATGATCACTCAGTAATGTATTATGAAAGTAGCACAATTGGTTCCGTATCTTGTCTATTCTCACACCTACACAAGTAAAGCTTTAGGTGTAGCTTGGTGAGTAAGGTGGCACAAAATTTATGCAATTGTTAGCAACATTCAATAATGTTGAAAGAGATTCACAAATTTGCAAGTGAAATAAGTAGACCAATAGCACTATGTGGACATAGGAACACACACATAGATAGATAAATGGGGTCGTGCAACAAAGGTACGAGCTTAAAATGTGGAATCCATGAAAAATGCTCTATTGCACAACTTTAGAGAGACTCTAGCACGATTGCCCAATAGGCAAGATACGACACTTGTGCACAAAACCTATGAGAAACGAAACGTAATGACTTCTATCCCAAGTATGCTATGTATATCTGATTCCCGGTGATTCTCTCACGATGATCCAAGATAATCGAATATGACAATTTGATATGCAATGTGGCGATGCTATGGCTATTGCTTACAAGCTCTTTGTTGTCTCTTTGCTTTAAAGCTTTTCTTCATTTTTTATATGGCTACTTATGCGAAATGCTCAAACTAAGATAGCAATTCTGTACATGCGGGAACAATGTATGACACAAGAGATGATACAAAGATATATGCATTTGATGATAGCTATGCGGAGCAAGTATCACTAAAGTGCACAGGTAGCGTTGCCCGACAATACTCAAATGGCTAGTCTCGATAGGAAAGTGTTGCAAAATGGGCTCGGGGTCAACAATGCAATTTCAAGTGATAATATACAATGATGTCGTTCATTTTATTGTCCTTGCTTATGATTGATGGTGTCAAAATGGTGAAGTGGTCATTGTCGATGATGAATTCATAGCGAAGATGAGCGTATTTTCGGTGATAAACCATCCCTAAGTAGCCGAAACACATTAGGAAACGGAAACTGCGCCTCAAAATCTCAAATGACAAAATGAGTCAAAATTTGCGATGGTAGCGGAAACATGATGGTGGTTGTTTCTAGAAGTGGTAGTGGTACGCGGAAGGCTTAGTGGAAACCTGTTCAAAATTTGGCGAAGTGTTAGATGATTTCGGCTGTGAGCTGGCGGATGTCTGGGGACATGGGCCAGATGTTCGGGACCTCACATCCGCGGGTGAACGTGTGGAAACTTTTGGGAAAAAGAAAAGATTTAGCAAAATTGTGGGAATTTCGTGGATGGAAGTTGGAAAATTGAGTGGGGACGCTAGATCCACACGAAACACATCAACTCGATGCATCAAATTCAACAAAAGATAATCAAACCAACAAATCACTTTTTTTGCTCTGATACCATGATGATGTAGGGTGGAACCTTAGTGGGGACGCTAGATCCACGCGAAACACATCAACTCGATGCATCAAATTCACGATTTGGAGGGGAAACGGGGAAGAACATGAAGAACACTGGAGGGACATCACTCAAATAGACAAGACACAATCACACGTGTGCTAGATCCACATACACACGGAGAGATACATAATCCAAAGTCAATAAGGGAGGGCCAATTTTGTGGGGATTTTCGTAATTGGGACAAAAGAAAACAAAATTAGCCTAGAAAATGAAGGGGGAGACTCCAATATCGTGGTCAACCTAGGCTCTGATACCATGATGATGTAGGGTCGAACCCTAATGGTGTTGATCTTTCACGATTTGGAGGGGAAATAGGAATAACACGAAGAACACAAGAGGGAAATCACTCAAATAGACAAGACACAATCGCACATGTACTAAATCCACCTACACACGAAGAGATGCACGATCCAAAGTGAACAAGGGAGGATACAAATGGTAGCTGGTTCATCCCAATTCGTGACGAGAGAGGTCTTGAATCCTAGGAGGATCTTCCCATGAGGGGGTCTTGAATCCACTTAGGGGATCTTCTCACATGGTGGCCTTCATCTCCATGGGAGTAGGGGTAAGTGGATGAGCAAAGCTCTATCTCAACGAGCTAATCCTTTGCAAACCCTAGATGGAGAGGGGAGAGGTCTATATATAGTGCTAGTACAAGTTGGGATGAGTTGGAGGTACATGGGTTGTCGGCCCGTTTACTGTGCGCGGAAAGGGGTTGGATGTCCAAGATGGTGCCGGATGTCCGGGCCTTCACGTCTGGCTGGATGTCCGGGGCTCAGGCCCGATGTCTCGGCTGGTGAGGGAGTCCCGGACTAAGGGGTCCTCGGGCGTCCAGCCTGTTGGACATGGGCCGGACTGATGGGCTATGAAGATACAAAGACCGAAGACTCTACCTGTGTCCGATGGGACTCTCCTTGGCGTGGAAGGCAAGCTTGGCAACCAAATATGAAGATTCCTTTCTCTGTAACCGACTTTGTGTAACCCTAGTCCCCTTTGGTGTCTATATAAACCGGAGGGCTTAGTCTGGAAAGTACATGTAGTCATACAAGCTAGACTTCTAGGCTTTTAGCCATTATGATCTCGTGGTAGATCAACTTTTGTAATATTCATATTCATCAAGATCAATCAAGCGGGAAGTAGGGTATTACCTCCATAGAGAGGGCCCGAACCTGGGTAAACATTGTGTCCCCCGTCTCCTGTTACCATCGACCTTAGACGCACAGTTCGGGACTCCCTACCCGAGATCCGCCGGTTTTGACATCGACATTGGTGCTTTCATTGAGAGTTCCACCGTGCCATCCCCAAAAGCTTCGATGGCTCCTTCAATCGTCCACAACAATGTTGTCCAAGGGGAAACCTTCCCCCCGGAAAGATCTTCGTGTTCGGCGGCTTCGCACTACGGGCCAACTCGCTTGGCCATCTGGAGTAGATCGACAGCTACACCCTGGCCATCAGGTCAGATTTGGGAGCTTGAACTAAGTCGCGGACATCCGCGGAGACTTGATCTTCGACGGATTCGAGACCACGGCAGCCGCTCCCTATCCCTACGATGAACATGATTTAAATCTGTCATCAAACCATACTCAGGAAATAGCACCTGTAACCGCTCCGGCCTTAGATCCAGAGCGCACCGCGCCATCCGAGGACGGGAAGCTCAACCCCGCCACGGAGGCCACAGATTCCGCGGCGTTGGAGCCGCACACAGACTTAACCTCATGTGGTATCTGCGTCACCGGAACTCCGGACCCGTCTTCGGCTATAAGTTCCGAACTATGTGCGTCCGCGGATGCTGAGCTAGATCAGTTACTAATCTTCGAATTCAGCGCCACAGATGTCTTCCGGTACTCGCCTTTAAGCAATGTGTTAAACTCATTAAGAAATCTGTCCTTAGTGGGGGACTCACAGCCGAACTATATCCGGTTTGAACTGGAGGCTGACGACGGGAAATTTCGCTTCCCACCCGCCACCCACTACATAGCCACTATCGAGGATCTAACCGGCATGCTCGAGTATGGCTCCGAAGACATCGACGGTATGGACGACGATGTAGATGAGGAACATGGCCAAAACACGCCGTTTACCGGACGCTGAACGGCCACTTCGTCGTACGACATATACATGGTGGATACACCCAAAGAGAATAGCGGCGAGGACAAGGAAAAGCCAGTCGAGGAGGAGCCTCCCAAGACACAACCAAAGCGTCGGCATCAGCGGCCCCGCTCTAAATCCCGCCGCAGCAAGGATATCAACACCGGCACAGGAGACGATCACACTCCGTACGGTGCCGAAGACAGAGAAGATCCCGACGAACAGGACGACCGGGAAGACGGGCACGTTAGCCCTAAGGAACAGGCCATACACAAAAGACTCGGAGGACAGTAACTATCTTCCGCTCTCTGAGGATGAGGAGAGCCTCGGCAATGAGGATTTCATCATGCCTGAGGAACCCCTCGAACAGGAGCGCTTTAAACGCCGGCTAATAGCCACTGCAAGGAGACTGTAAAAGAAGCAGCAGCAACTCCAAGCTGACCAAGATCTGCTCAATGCTAGATGGACCGAATTCCTAGCCGCCGAGGAATACGGCCTTAGTGGCCCAGCTAATAACTACCCGAAGCGCAAATTGCTACCTCAGTTCGGTGATAAGGTGCCGGTGACCATACCATCATCACACACTGCGGCTAATCGACCACAACACGGTCACGACAGAACGACAACTCAAGCCGAACACCAGCCCGCCCCACCTCACCATAAAAAGGCAGAGGTAAAACAACTCAGGGTTATACATGTGACCTCCGGCAGGGCCTGGACAGCAGAGCAAGACATACTAGATCGATCTACGGATCACGAGGACGTGCCCCCACGCACGTCGACAACTATCTACTCGGTCGCGACAAGCCTAGACACGCCTGGGCCGAAAACCGCAGACGGACTCCATTGGAGCTACGTCGCAGTGTGGCCCAATATAGAGACGCCGCACACCTCTTTGCTTCACAGATGAGGTAATGGAGCACGAATTCCTAGATGGGTTTAAACCCATGAATATTGAATCATACGACGGAACAACTGATCCCGCGGTATGGATCGAGGATTTCCTCCTCCATATCCACATGGCCCGCGGAGATGACCTTCACGCCATCAAATACCTGCCATTAAAACTCATAGGTCCAGCTCGGTACTGGTTAAACAGTCTGCCGAAAAACTCTATTGGTAGCTGGGAGGACATGGAAGACGCCTTCCGCGATAACTTCCAAGGTACGTATGTCCGGCCACCAGATGCCGATGACTTAAGTCAAATTGTCCAGCAGCCCAGAGAGTCAGCCAGGGAGCTCCGGACTAGGTTCTTAGTTAAAAAGAACCAAATTGTCGACTGTCCGGACGTGGAAGCCCTAGCGGCCTTCAAACACAGTGTCCGGGACGAGTGGCTAGCCCGCCACCTCAGTCAAGAAAAACCAACATCCATGTCAGCCTGTATCGCCCTGATGACCAGCTTTTGCGCAGGAGAAGACAGCTGGCTCGCTCGTAGAAGCAACAACACTAGCGATCCGGGCACTTCCGAAGTCCAAGACGACAACGGCTAGCCACGGCATAGCAGGCACGAACGTCGCAATGATAACAACAGAGCACGCGACACATCGGTCAACGCCGGATTCAGCGGTCCCAAACCCGATCAACAGAAAAAGCCATTCAAGGCAAACAGAGTCGAACCATCCAATTTAGACAAGATATTGGACCGGCCCTGCCAGATTCATGACCACCCCGATAAGCCAGCTAATCATACCAACAGAAGCTGTTGGGTCTTCAAGCACGCCGGCAAGCTCAACGCCGAACACAAAGGGAGGAGGCCGCCCGGTGACAGCGATGACGAGGAGACTCACCAACCAAATACCGGGGGTCAGAAGCAATTTCCCCCCGAGGTAAAAACAGTGAACATGGTATACGTGACACACAACGCTACAAGGGAGCAGGAGAAGCACTCCCTCCGGATGGAAGATCATACTACGGTGACCTCAGCCGAAGTACAAGGCGGTTTATCAAACCGCATACCTTGTCGGCCCTTAAGCCACCGGTCTCCAATCAACAAGATCGACCAATTCCGGAGTGGAACTAGCAGTTCGGCTTCCGCCGCCCACCTCTTATACCTGCGAAATCCGTACCGCGCATACATAACTATGCACTCAAAATACCCTGGGCATCGGCGGAAGCACAATACGGACGGGCCTGCAAGCACTCCTATAACCTTTGTTTCTTTTCTAATTACTCTTTCCTTTTTATCATCCTTTACCACAGGTGACGCAAAGGCTAATCATCTCAATGGACTCCATAGGAGCTCGGATTCATACACACCCAAGGGCTATTTCCGTCAAGGAATCCCCTCACCGACGACAGGCGGCACAAACATGCGACAGGAGGTCCAAAATAACTTTTTGCAGACCGCACTCTTTATTTCGAGCCTGTAATGTGCCTTTTTCCTCCGCCTTTTACCCCGGGTATGTCAAATAGCTGGGGTTGTGGCTGTGTCATCTATAATATAAATATTGGCATATTACTCAGGTCCCAGTAAACATAACCCGCATCCAACATTCTTTTTTTTCAAACAAACTGAATCCGGCTCCTGTGGTTGTTTCACACATATACCTCGGCATAACTTGCCAGGGGCTTGGTATGGGAACAAATGATCTGCCGACAAGTCTGAACAGCTTTATAGCATACTTCGGCGTCGCAAGTTTGCCCTTATATGCATCAGCTCTGAATCATGTCTTGGGTTAACAGTTTGGTTGCCCGGCTCCTATGCTTGCTATCTTACGTTCCGCTCTATCGGCTAGGGAAGTAAAGGGGGAACTACTGCGATTATGCTTCCGATTCATCTGGTCAAGAACCTCAGTAGAGAAAGCCGAAAAGTGGCTTTCATGATGCGGCGAGAGCTGGTCCACCACTCGATGACTTATCGAAATCTTTTGCGATTCCCTCCGTGTTATACGAAGGACCTTTTTCTTCAGGTCATACATGTAATGCACCATGTTGGAATAAGCCGTATACATACCAGGGGCTATATCGTAGTCCCCCCATAAAAATCCTATGGCTAAGTGAAAGTGTTAACGCCTTATAGTCCGATTGCCTAGTTCACCGCATTGACACCTCCTTAATGGACCAAGACGTTGGGTTAAGAGTGATCAAATGCTTTTCCGAACACCCCCGTACTTTATACGAGGGGGCTGAAGCCGATGACTGGAAAACTTTTAGATTAATACAAAAACGGCCGCATAGGAGGAACACAAGTTTTTAGGCGAAATTATCATACATAGCCTTATTATAATATTGTCTTTTACAACTACTCATACATTTCACTCGAACATCATGTTTTTCGAGCATTGACCCTCTATCAAGCGGGCACCCTCCAGGACATCGTCGGAATAATGCTCTGGTGCGTGATGGTCCTTGCCTTCGGGTGGACCCTTCGCGGCAACATCTGTGGCCTTCATCTTCGCCCAGTATGTCTTGACACGGGCAAAGGCCATCCGTGCACCTTCAATGCACGCCGACCACTTAACGACATCGATACGCGGCACCGCATGAGCAAGTCGCTGCACCAAACCAAAATAACTATCTGGAATTGGCTCGTTCGGCCACAGCCCGGCCACAACGTCCTTCATGGTAGAAACAGATAGTCTATGGAGTTCGGCCCATTGGGTCATCTGTTCGCCCAGCAACAGTGGGCGTTTTAACGCACCAAACTGCGACCAGAAAAGCTTCTCCATCGCATACCCTTCTTGCCCTTGGTAAAACTGTGCCGCATCGGAAGCACTCTTCGGCAAGTCCAACAATTCGTCTGGAGAACTCCACACTTTATTAAGTGGAGCATAATTCAGATCGCCGAACTTAGTTTGCAATAAAAATGGCTTCCCAGCCGCGATCTCCCTAGCTTGTCGGATCTCCTCTCGGGCCGATCTAGACTCGGACCGCGCTTCTTTTGCCTCTCGCAAGGCCTTGTCCAGATCAGCCGTTTTCGCTTTATTATCCTTCTCGAGGATCTCACAGTGGCCAGCGGCATCCTTTAACTCACGTGCCATGGTGGATATTCTCTCCTCGCATTGGTGCCGCGCAGTCTATTCGGCCTTTAGCTCTACAGCTGCCCTCTCGGCCACCACATTACCAATCCGGACCTGCTCCTTGGCCCGGGCAAGCTCAGCCCGAAGGATCTCAACCGCAGCGGCACCATCTACAGTCATTCATATTTCAGTATACAATATTTCGCGTTATGCTTATATTACCAGGCATGTGCTTGTAGGGACTGCCCCAAACACATACCTTGCGACTCGTCAAGATGCCTATTGATAAGCGTAAGGTCATCTTCCGCCACATCAAGCTTCCACTCCAGATCGGCAACTTCTGTAGTCCGGGCGGACGCCAGGGAAGTGACAGCATGTGCTTCAATTTATCATATTATTTCCTGGGCTTATCTTATTGATCCTCTGATCGCCCCCTTGGGAGGCCAATCAGAGTCTCAGGGGCTACACAGGCACAGTTCGTGAATAAAACACACTCAAAGATTTTTTTAGCACAAATCTAGAAGCCTCTTAGCAGGCTCGCGCAGGCTTAGTTCAGTCCGCTTTTCGCGGACAGAACCTTTTCAACCACCGTACCCATCAAGGTACGATGCTCCCCCGAGACGGACGCCTGTCGCAGCATGTTCGTCAATATATCCGGCACTTCTGGACCTCCGGAAGCTGCGGTAGGAGTACGGCCTCCCTTCGAAGGGATCCGTTTATCCGCCCCTAGAGTTGTCTCCGGCTGTAAACCGGATAGTCCGGGGCCTTTATCATTGACCCCCGGGATTAGGGCTACTGAAGTATTACCCTCGGGTTGTGTCTTCACCACCCCTCGCACCATTTGTTGATCAGGAGAGACCCGCGACGACACCTCAAAGTCGTCCGCCCTATTGGGCGAGGAGATCGGTGGAGGCGTCTTGCTCTCCATCATCTCTGGGAGAAGGTCCCCCGAGGAAGAGGATTATTGAAGATTGTGTGCTGAGCTACAAAAAAACATATATTCTAGATGTTACCTCGGTCACAGGAAGGGAACGGGATATGTTTAAAATACCCTTGTTCACATACGATTTGGCTAAAGGCTTGGCCTCACTGAGGGACGGCGTGATGACGTCGCCCTCCGATCCCGAACCGCCCGATAGGGGCCTCTAGCCTCGCTCAGGAGCCTTTTTCTCTGAATCTTCGGAGGCGGCCCTTTTCTTACCATGGGGAGAAGAGAGGTTGACTTCTCCCTTGTCTTCGGACGATGGAATTTTGATCCCCCCGCACATTGTGTCTGATATACCTTCTGAATAGAGGCCACCTCTGGCCCTCCCCCTCTCCGCCTTGTCCTCCTTCATAGGCGTCTGATATGGTGCCGGGGCCAGCATCCTTGTTAAATACAGGATCCGCCGAGTCTTCGGGGAGGGGGGCCCAACACCAGATTCGCTCCGCTTTCTTTATCCAGCCCTGGAAAACGATAAGTTTTACTCAGTATTGCATTGCGGCATACATAACTACAAGGTGTTCGGGAGTTGAGTGCTTACCGAGGTATCCGGATGATTGCAGTCGAGGCCGATGTCCTCGGTGGTGTCCGGCCACAGTTTTCGTTTCCCCAAAAACAACTTCCACATCCCTTTGTGCATAGTACCGAAGAAGTGTTGGAGGGTTCGTGGTCCTTCTGGATTAAACTCCCACATGCGGAGAGGCCTACGTTGGCATGGCAGGGTTCGGCGGACTAGCATTACTTGAATCACGTTGACAAGATCGAGGTCCTTCTCAAGGAGGGCTCGGATGCGGCTCTGTTAAGTCTGCACTTCATCAACTGATCCCTAGTCCAGCCCCTTATTAATCCATGATGCCAGCTGTAACAGAGGGCCCAAACGGAATGCAGGTATAGCTGCCCACTTGGTACCATGGGGTTCTGTGATGTAGAGCCACTCCGGCTGCCACTGGTTGGAAGTTTCGGTGAATGAACCTTTTGGCCAAAGAGCATTGGTAAGCTTGCTCACTATGGCGCCGCCACACTCTGCCTGTTTCTCGTCGACCACCTTCGGCCTCACACTAAAGGTCTTGAGCCATAAGCCGAAGTGTGGGGGAATTCGGAGAAAGGCCTCACACGTAATGATGAACGCCAAAATGTGAAGGAAAGAATCTGGGGCTAGACCGTGAAAGTCTAGTCCGTAATAAAACATGAGCCCCCGGACGAAGGGGCTGAGAGCAAACAATAACCCATGGAGGAAGTGAGAGATGAATACGACCCTCTCGCCGGATCTGGGAGTCGGGATAACCTGTCCTTGAGCAGGAAGCCTGTGGGGGATCTCCGCGGTCAGGTATCTGGCTGCTCGAAGCTTCGCAATGTCCTCCTCGGTAACAGAGGAAGCCACCCATCGGCCCTGCGGGCTGGGTCCGGACATGACTGGGAAGCTTAAAGCAATGGAGTCGAACCTTGGGTGCTAGAACTCGAGATTGGGGAGGCTGAGGAGAAGTTTGGCATAAATAAAGACGGCCCTTGGCTCCTTTATAAAGGCAACAGGTATCGAGTGCCTCCTCCTAAGCCTGAAAACCTGCCTATTCCTAAGGGATTTTTCCAATGGAATGGTTGGGTTACCCATGCCGTATTAATGAGAATCCAACGACAAAGGAACACGATCTCTACCTCGACAAGACGTGCCAATAAAAACCTCACCTCAAAACGTGGAGCGGCAGGACAGAAATGGTTCAAAATAAAGACCGGGCAAGCGTAATGTCACGTTACGACAAGTTGTCTGCAGATTGGACTCGTGAAATATTATATTCTATACGGTTGTGATACTTGTGTTGCAGATCCGGACACGTTCGTCCGAAGACTATCTTGGAGTATTCGGAAAGGGGAACCCGCCTTGCAATGCCGAAGACAATCTGCGCGCCGAACACCTCATCATTGAAGCCTGGTTTAGGGGCTACTGAGGGAGTCCCGTGTAACGCCCTGGATGTATCTTTCCATATTTGTAACTCCAACTCTTGCCATTTTCGGCTATGTGTTATGATATTCCCTCTGTGGTTGGGTTTCGTTTTTCGTCTTGCATTTTGTTCTTGTCATGCATCTCATTTCATGTCATCATGAGCGTCTCATTTGCATACGTGTTCGTCTCATGCATCCGAGCATTTTCCCCGTTGTCCGTTTTGCAGTCCGGGACTCCCACCTCCTCCGGTGCACCCCTCTTGTTTCTTTTCGTGAGCGGGTGTTGAACATTCTCGGAATGGACCGAGGTTTGTCAAGTTGCCTTGGTACACCACTGGTAGACCACCTGTCAAGTTTCGTTCCATTTGGAGGTCGTTTGGTACTCCAACGGTTAACCGGGTAACCGGAAAGTCCTTTTGTGTGTTGCAGCAAAAAACCCCTCCAAACAGCCCAAAACCCCTCTAAGTCTCTTCCATGCTCTAGGTCATTCGATCACGATCGTGTGGGCGAAAACCGCACTCCATTCGGAGTCTCCTAGCTCCTTATGCCTATATATACACCTACCCCTCTGAAATATTCGCGGTGCAAAACCCTAGCCCTCTCGCTCCGCGCGCCGGACACGTCCGCCCGGCGCCGGACAAAATCGCGCCGCCGCCCTCGCCCAATCCGCCGCCGCCACGTGTCATCGCCGCCGTCCCCGCCGCCGCGGCCCGGAGAGCCCGGATCGGGCCCCCCCGAGCCCATCTTCCCCCGCGCCGGATCCCGTGCGGGCCCGTGCCCCCACGCCGCCGAGGCCCGGCGCCGCCCTTCGCCACCATCGCCACCATCGTCGCCGCGCCGCCACGCCCGGCGAGCTCGCCCGATCGCCACCCGTGCCCGCCGGCACCCGCGCGCCCACGCGCCGGCGTGCCCCGACGCCATCCTCGCCGCCTCGTCCCGCCGCGTCCCCGCCGACCCCGGCGTCCCCCAGCGCCTCCTCCTCGTCCCTCGACCGAGCTCTCTCCGGCGCCCGAGCCCGCTGCCCCGGCGAACTGCTCCCGATCCGATCTGGAAACCCTAGGGTTGACTCCCGCCCCTAATTTCTGCAAAGTCCCGATATTTTTACATCATATGCGCCTGTTCATCGCATCATAACTCTGTGCATATAGCTCCGTTTCGTGCGTGTAATATATAGAAATGTTCGCCTTAAGATTCTCTTCATTTTGTTCCATTGTGCCATGTTCATTTGAGTCCATCTTGATGCCCAAATCTCTGGTGCAAGAGGGCTATATGTTGTTAACTGTTGTTACTTATCAGAACTTGGTGATTTGTTATTTTTGTTGCATTTAATGTGTGCATCTTATGGGCATGAGCTCTACATGTGTTTTGATGTATGCCATGCAGTATTGACAGAGGTGTATGCTTTGTATTTTTGTGATCTCTGTGGTGACTAGCACAAGCATGCAAACAAGGCTTCGTGATGTTTCTGTTTTCAGAGACAGTAATTTTTGGAAGTCTTTGTCTGCTGTTATTTTGTTACCATGTATCCATGTGTGTACAGAGAGATCCATGCTCCTTTTGGAGATGTTCAGTAAGGATGTTTTGTAGATACAGTTGTCGTCTATCCATCCATACCTCTGTTTGCAATTATGGAGTATCCTAGCATGTCTCAATCTTGCTCTACTTTTGCTATAAAACATTTCTTGCAGATTGTTTACGTGTGATTCAATTTTGCCAAGGTTGTTGTAGTTGTTTCATACATTCTATGTACTTTCTCTTGCCATGGATAGCTTCATAAACACGCCATCTTGATGTAGGTATGCTTGTTTTGTCATGCATTGCTTTGTGGTGAGTGCATCAAGCTCACCAAGATGCCCTCATAATACTGTTTGTGCCATGCTCTGTTTTTCTGCCAAGTCTGAAACCTGTTAACGAAACTTGCTATGTTTACATGGGTGCCATCATATCTTCTGTTCCTTTTTGGTTCATGGTCAGTAAGGGACTTTTGTTCTATGCCTTTAGTAGATTCATGCCATGCCTGGTTGTGGCAGTGTCCCGAGGAGTTGAGCTCCGAGGTGTTGTCGTCACAATTTTATCGTTGCAGTTCTGGAATACCTGAGTTTCGCCGACATCGAAAATCTCTTTTATGCAGTTGTTTGTGAGATCACCTCGAAGCCACCTAGTACTGGGCGGGAGTTCGGGAGTATTGCCATAACTCGTATAACGGATGCTTTTCGAAGGTTGAGGTAAATGATTTCCGAAGATTTCTTGGCTATGTGTTGACGGATGGATACAGCTGGATCTAGGGATTGTTAGTTTGGGTGATATATATTTTGTGTCCCCTGTATCCCCAACACCGGATTGCATAACCAGAAAGTTTCGGGAGTTTATAAGTGGGAATTCAAGTAGCTCCTAGGATATCTTTCCGTCAGACGCATGATATGAGATTGGGGTTCGACGTCTAGTGGTCCGCCTTTCCACGGTTGGTTTAAAGTGGTCTCGTAGTGTCTTAAAGAGTCCTTGGCTATGCCGACTCGGGGACGCTTCGTATGTCATGTGCACTGCCTTGTACATGATGGTGTTGTACGATCGAGCCCGTGTGGGCCCCACCACGAAAACTTCGGACGAAATCTCTATCATATGTTTGTTCCGGCTTATTCTGCAAGCCAAATCCTTTGTTGTTTGTTTTGTTCTGTGGTATTCGAGTTGCTTCAATGACAAGTGTGCTTCCATACCTTATTCTAAGCGGTGTTCTCATATTGCTATGTGAATACTAATCCTTCTTGATCATCGAGGTTGTCATGTTAATTCTTTTCCAACCGGTGTGCTTCTCTTCAAGTAAATCCGGTCATTCCAACATTCGCAAGATCAATTCTAAGCTTTTTCTCAACGGTGTTTATTCCATCTGCCCAAGTTGCCTTTGTTTTCACGCCCTCCCACCCTTTTCTTTAAGGACTCAGATTTCTCAATCATGTATCCTTTTATTCATGGGAAGTTTCTCCATTCTTTTCCATCAATGTTCTTATCCGGTGATTTCCCATGAAGATACTAACAGAGTTTCAACTTTATTATTCTTTGTTCTTTTTCTTCTCCGGTGGACTCAAGTCAAGCTTTCAGTGTTGATCTTTTCTTTTCCTCGATTCAAATGCTTTCTCATGTCGGTGCATCTCTTAATCATCCACCTCTTGCTATTCATGTTATCTGGAGTGCTGAAGATATCTCAGTAGATTCGCATTTCATTCCCTATCCGTTCAAGCTATCTCGAGGTTGTTATCTCATTCAAGCCATTTAATTCAACCGGTGCAATCTCCCTTTCAAGTAATCGTTCAACGGTGTATCTTCTGAGTGGGCCCTACCCCACAGGTATTTTCCCAGGATCCTACCTGACTCTTCTAATTTTCCCGAAGCTATTCCCAAATTCTTTTCGAAGTTTGATGTAAGAATGAATTATCATCAGTCATATGTCTTTCTCCAAGATCTTTCAAATTCTGTCATCATTGGTTCATCATTTCTATTATCCATTGTTCCGGAGTGTCTCAATAACTTTGGTGGTATTTCTCGTCGTCATTCTCGGATTTTGAAGACCGAAGAGGAGTTCCTCTTAAATCCTTACCCATTCTTCCAAAGATTCATAGTTCTAACTTATGCCATCCTCTCATAATTATTTTCGATTGTGAGAATTCCTTTCAGCCATCCGGGGCAATTCATGAGTCTTTTCAGTTTGATTCTCCGAAGGCCATCATTTCAGAAGATTTCTTCGTTCTAAGTTTTCAGCCTCGATCTCCAATTATTCTAAATTGATGTCTCTTCGTTCATCTCCGTATTCTTCCGGTGCATCGTTCATGTATTCTCTAATCAGCTCGTGATCTCTTTGTTCTCGTGTATCAAATTCCCTCAAGTATCTTCATTCGTTCTCTAATTCTTACCGGTGATTCACCCCTTTACTTCGTTCTTTTTCAATTCTCGCGGTGGTTCGTTCAAGAGTTCTCTTCCTTCATTATCATATCAATTTATTTGTTGTTTCAATCCTACCGGTGGTTCGTTGAAGACTTTTCTCAAGTTTGCGCCATATCTATCTTAATCCTTTCTATGAGAATAAGTAGTATGCCAAATCCATTGCTTGTCATCAATTTAATTGGTGAAGGATGAGCATAATGTAATTCTTATTCTTGTTCATCCAAGTGATTAATTCCTTATTCCGGAGATTCATCAAAATTCTTGATCTCATTTGTTCATCTTTTCTTTTCCGGAGTTCCAAGTTTTCCGCATTATCTCGTCGCGAAGCTCCATCTAAATCATCGCAAGGCTTCACCTTGTGTTCTCAACTTCTCTTTCGTTTTATCATCCTTTTTACCGGAGTTCTTCATGGAGGCTCTACATGATGGTTCATCAAGGATGCTTTTCATTCTCGAATTGTTCTTCAAGATTTTTCTCGAAGTTAAGATCCGCCAAGCTATATTCAAAGATAAACATGGTGCTCAACACATGTTTTGTCTTGAGGAGTTCAAGCATTCTTCATCTCGCATTCCAAAGTGCAATTCTTTCTACCTTATCTTTTGAGATGGTGTTATGTCATTTCTGACAATTTCTTTGTGTTTCATGATTCACAAGTTCAGGAATGAGATATTTAAACCCATCACTTTCTTCCTTGGAGTTATCTTGGTATAGATTTCACCTAAAGCCTTCCATTGGGAAGGTTGCTCTTTGTGATGATTACCTATGATCCAAGTTTTTCTTATCACCTTGGTGGAAGAAGCTTTCTATCTTTTCTAGCTCTCAATCAAATCTTTTCCTGTGAATGGCAGGCTGTCACCTCATAATTTTGAGATGTCTTCCATAAGCCCACATCAAGCTTATTGTTTCGTTGTTGATAATCCAACAACTCCGTTCTAGCATTTTTTGTAAGAATGCTCTCTCAGGATCTTGTTTTCCTCCGTTCATTCCATTCCATTCTTTCATTTCTTCCGGAGGCATTGTGATGTTGCTCTCTTCTCTCATCATCTCCAGTTGTGGGGATCGTGTTCTTTTCATGCTTATCCGTTTAACCGGTTGTTGTGTCTATCATTCCTCTTCTAACCGGAGTCTCATCCAAGTGCTTTCATTTTTGCCAAGTTCACATTCTATGCCTTCCATTTCCAACCGGAGTGTTGTCGTAATTGATCCTTATCGTTCCTTGTACATCTCATTTCAACCGGAGTGCTTGCATATACTTCTTGTCCATTATAACCCTTTTCTTATGTCTTTCAACCTACAAGGTTCTTGTAATGTTCCTTGTTCCTCTTGCTAAACGGAGTGTTTTAAATTTTGTTCACCTCCGTCGTGTCATTTCTTCAAGCTTTGGGACCTCAAGGTTCTTTGGTTTCACTCGTTTGTCAAAGAAGCAATTAGTTTTACCTCTTCTTTTCCTCTTCCGTTTTTTCTCCGGTGCCATCTTTAGATCTCAGGATGAGATCCTCTCGTAGTGGTGGAGTGTTGTAACGCCCCGGATGTAACTTTCCATATTTGTAACTCCAACTCTTGCCATTTTCGGCTATGTGTTATGATATTCCCTCCGTGGTTGGGTTTTGTTTTTCGTTTTGCATTTTCTTCTTGTCATGCATCTCATTTCATGTCATCATGAGCATCTCATTTGCATACGTGTTCGTCTCATGCATCCGAGCATTTTCCCCGTTGTCCGTTTTGCAATCCGGCACTCCCACCTCCTCCGGCGCACCGCTCTTGTTTCTTTTCGTGAGCGGGTGTTGAACGTTCTCGGAATGGACCGAGGTTTGTCAAGTGGCCTTGGTACACCAACGGTAGACCACCTGCCAAGTTTCGTTCCATTTGGAGGTCGTTTGGTACTCCAACGGTTAACTGGGTAACCGGAAAGTCCTTTTGTGTGTTGCAGCAAAACCCCCCCTCCAAACAGCCCCAAACCCCTCTAAGTCTCTTCCATGCTCTAGATCGTTCGATCACGATCGTGTGGGCAAAAACCGCACTCCATTTGGAGTCTCCTAGCTCCCTATGCCTATATATACACCTCCCCCTCCGAAATATTCACGGTGCAAAACCCTAGCCCTCTCCCTCCCGGCACCCGCGCCCGCCGGCACACGCGCGCCACGCGCCGGCGTGCCCCGACGCCATCCTCGCCGTCTCCTCCCGCCGCGTCCCCGCCGACCCCGGCGTCCCCCAGCGCCTCCTCCTCCTCCCTCGACCGAGCACTCTCCGGCGCCCGAGCCCGCTGCCCCGGCGAACTGCTCCCGACCCGATCTGGAAACCCTAGGGTTGACTTCCCCCCCCCCTAATGTCTGCCAAGTCCCGATATATTTACATCATATGCTCCTGTTCATCGCATCATAACTCTCTGCATATAGTCCATTTCGTGCGTGTAATATATTGAAATGTTCGTCTCAAGATGATATTCATTTCGTTCCAATGTGCCATGTTCATTTGAGTCCATCTTGATGCCCAAATCTCTGGTGCAAGAGGGCTATATGCTGTTAACTGCTGTTACTTCTCAGAACTTGGTGACTTGTTATTTTTGTTGCATTTAATGTGTGCATCTTATGGGCATGAGCTCTACATGTGTTTTGATGTATGCCATGCAGTCTTTACAGAGGTGTATGCTATGTATTTTTGTGATCTCTGTGGTGACTAGTAGAAGCATACAAACTAGGCTTCGTGATGTTTCTGTTTTCAGAGACAGTAATTTTACGAAGTCTTTGTCTGCTGTTATTTTGTTACGATGTATCCATGTGTGTACAGAGAGATCCATGCTCCTTTTGGAGATGTTCAGTAAGGATGTTTTGTAGATATAGTTGTGCGCTATCCATCCATGCCTCTGTTTGCAATTATGGGGTACCCTAGCATGTCTCAATCTTGCTCTACTTTTGCTATAAAATATTTCTGGCAGATTGTTTACGTGTTATTCAATTTTGCCAAGGTTGTTGTAGTTGTTTCATACATGCTATGTACTTGCTCTTACCATGGATAGCTTCATAAACATGCCATCTTGCTGTAGGTATGCTTGTTTTGTCATGCGTTGCTTTGTGATGAGTGCATCAAGCTCACCAAGATGCCCTCATAATACTGTTTCTGTCATGCTCTGTTTTTCTGCAGAGTCTTAAACCTGTTAATGAAATTTGCTATGTTTACATGGGTGCCATCATATCTTCTGGTAATTTTTGATTTATGGTCAGTATGGGACTTTTGATCTATGCATTTAGTAGATTTATTCCATGCCTTGTTTTGTTATGTTAAATTCCCATAGCATGTTGATTCCTTGCTCTGAACATTGCTACCTGATGCTGTTTCAGCCATGTTTAGTATTTTCACCAAGTCTGTGAATCTGATATCTTTTGCACTTTTTCCATGCTTGTTTCAACCTGTTTTGTTGTGATCTAGCCGTAGCTCATTGTTCATCTTTTGTCAAGAATCTCCTGTAGATTGCTTCCATATGCTTTGTTGCTATGTTGGAATGTTGTAGCATAGTTTCTTGTTGTATTCTAAGTGCTATCATGCTGTTAATCGCAGAATCGTGTCACTCTTGTTTTGCTTGCCATTTGCAAACCGTGCATTCGTTTCCGGTGATCTTTATATTGATTTCGACCGAAATCATCTCATCTTTCCAGTGGTATACTTGGTTTGCCAAGTTACTGCCTTGTTCATCCTTTTTCTTCCGGAGCACGCATACGCATCGCATATCATATCTCGCATATCATTCATGTATTGCATCATGTTGTTTGTGCATTTCCCGTGATTGATTGTGGTTCCATTGCTTGTGTTCTTGCTGTGGGTAGAGCCGGGAGACGAGTTCGTGTCCGAGTAACCTGTTGAGTACGCTTACGAGGATCAAGCTTTCGACAACTCTGAGAACCTTGCAGGCAAGATGACCATACCCTCGAAATCACTTCTATCTTTGCTTTGCTAGTTGTTCGTTCTTTTGCCATGCTGCGTTACCTACCACTTGCTTATCAAGCCTCCCAAATTGCCATGAAACCACCTCTAACCTTTGTCACCCTTCCTAGCAAACCATTGTTTGGCTATGTTACCGCTTTTGCTCAGCCCCTCTTATAGCGTTGCTAGTTGCAGGAGAAGATGAAGATTGCTCCATGTTGGATTATGTTTATGTTGGTATATCACAATATCTCTTATTTAATTAATGCATCTATATACTTGGTAAAGGGTGGAAGGCTCGGCCTTATGCCTGGTGTTTTGTTCCACTCTTGCTGCCCTAGTTTCCGTCATACCGGTGTTATGTTCCTTGATTTTGCGTTCCTTACGCGGTTGGGTGATTTATGGGACCCCCTTGACAGTTCGCTTTGAATAAAACTCCTCCAGCAAGGCCCAACCTTGGTTTTACCATTTGCTACCACCTATCCCCTTTTCCCTTGGGTTCTTCAGACTCAAGGGTCATCTTTATTTTAGACCCCCCCAGGCTAGTGCTCCTTCGAGTGTTGGTCCGAACCGAGCTGCCTGCGGGGCCACCTTGGGGAAACTTGAGGGCTGGTTTTACACGTAGCTAGTCTCATCCGGTGTTGCCCTGAGAACGAGATATGTGCAGCTCCTATCGGGATTTGTTGGCACATTGGGCAGCTTTGCTGGTCTTGTTTTACCATTGTCGAAATGTCTTGTAAACCGGGATTCCGAGACTGATCGGGTCTTCCCGGGAGAAGGTTTATCCTTCGTTGACCGTGAGAGCTTATAATGGGCTAAGTTGGGACACCCCTGCAGGGTATTATCTTTCAAAAGCCGTGCCCGCGGTTATGTGGCAGATGGGAATTTGTTAATATCCGGTTGTAGAGAACTTGACACTTGACTTAATTAAAACGCATCAACCGTGTGTGTAGCCGTGATGGTCTCTTTTTGGTGGAGTCCGGGAACTGAACACGGTTTTTGAGTTATGTTTGACGTAAGTAGGAGTTCAGGATCACATCTTGATCATTGCTAGCTTCACAACCGTTCCGTTGCTTCTCTTCTCGCTCTTATTTGCGTATGTTAGCCACCATATATGCTTAGTGCTTGCTGTAGCTCCACCTCACTACCCTTTCCTTCCTAGAAGCTTAAATAGGCTTGATCTCGCGGGTGTGAGATTGCTGAGTCCTCGTGACTCACAGATTCTACCATAACAGTTGCAGGTGCCGACAATGCCAGTGCAGATGACGCAACCGAGCTCAAGTGGGAGTTCGATGAGGAACTTGGTCGTTACTATGTTTCTTTTCATGTTGATCAGTAGTGGTGCCCAGTTGGGACGATTAGGGATCTAGCAGTTGGGTTATCTTCTTCTCTTTTGGCTTTGACCGTAGTCGGTCTATGTGTGTACTCTGATTGATGTATGATTTATTTATGTATTGTGTGAAGTGGCGATTGTAAGCCAACTCTTTATCCCATTCTTGTTCATTACATGGGATTGTGTGAAGATGACCCTTCTTGCGACAAAACCACAATGCGGTTATGCCTCTAAGTCGTGCCTCGACACGTGGGACATATAGCCGCATCGTGGGCGTTACATCCCGGACTAAGGGGTCCTCGGTCATCCGGCCTGTTGGACATGGGCTGGACTGATGAGCTATGAAGATACAAAGACCGAAGACTGTACCCGTGTCCGGATGGGACTCTCCTTGGCGTGGAAGGCAAGCTTGGCGACCAAATATGAAGATTCCTTTCTCTGTAACCGACTTTGTGTAACCCTAGTCCCCTCCGGTGTCTATATAAACCGGAGGGCTTAGTCTGGAAAGGACATGTAGTATTACAAGCTACACTTCTAGGGTTTTAGCCATTACGATCTCATGGTAGATCAACTCTTGTAATATTCATATTCATCAAGATCAATCAAGCAAGAAGTAGGGTATTACCTCGATAGAGAGGGCCCGAACCTGGGTAAACATTGTGTCCCCCGTCTCTTGTTACCATCGACCTTAGACGCACAGTTCGGGACCCCCTACCCGAGATCCGCCGGTTTTGACACCGACAGCTGGCCTTGGCTTTAGTGCTATACGGTTCGGCCGGATTTCCGGGAAGGGGCCGGATTTCCGGGCGGCTTGTGTTGGATGTCCGGGCCTTGTAGCGCTTCGGCTGCTGGGCTGATGTTGTCGATGAAGTCATCAGGGGCCAGATGTCCGGGTCCTGTAGTCTTTCTCCGGTTCCTCTCATCCAGCTTGTTTTTCCATGTACTTGAGGACTTTTCCATCATCACGAGGATCTCCAAGAGAGTCTTCTTGGTACCTAAGCATAATAGCATTCCAGATTGAGGTAGTAGCCATGTCTCACATGGGTCATACAAAATGTCACTAAGGATAGATGGCACCTCTGTCTCGAGAGCTCTTGCACGTGCTGGTGTCATCGATCCACTTGGCACTTGGGGAGACGGAGCTTAGTCCATGGGGATGACCGTAGGATACTCCACATCACAGGTACTTGCTCTAACTTGGTAGTGTGATATCTGGTTAGTGAACATCATGTCCATTGCAAGTTGTGACCACTTCCACATTTGGCAGCATGCTACATTGGTACTAGTACCTAAACGAGAAAACACAATGGTCCCACAACGTGTATGAGCATGCAATTTTGTCCTACCTAGCATGAACGCCATGCACGTAATGAAATCATGCAACAAACCATGCCTAAGCCAACACGAATCTGGCTCTTCAACAGCAGACACAAACCCTACCTATGAACAACATGAAAATGTAAGTACCTATCATGCAAGAACCAATCTACCTGCATATGAACTATGATGTAACTACCTATGAACAAGAACCAATCTACCCTGCATACAAACAACATGAACATGAACAACATGAACACTATGAACATTATGAATAGCATGAACAGTAACAGCCCAGAAGGAATCGATTGGATTTGAATCGAATCCAATCGAATCCAATCGATTCCTTGTAATGCCTAATGCAGAAAACCCTAATCTATAGAAGGGAAATTAGTAACTTATGGAGCGGTTGGAGTTCGAGCGTACGCCGGCCGAGGAGTAAACCCCGGCGGGAAGAGGATGGTGGGTGACGATGAGGAGGAGCTAGCAATGCCGACGGTCGTCGGCATTGCCATGGTGCTCGTCGCCACGTGGGAGGTCAAGCAAGGCCCTGACACGCTGCTTGGAAAAAACCATTGAATGGGGGTAAAAAAGCCATCAATAGGGGTTTCGTGTAGCAGCGCGGTCGCCGCCCCCTCTAGTGCCTCCATCGAACCCAGGACCATGAGGTCCGGATATAGCCGGCACCGCATTGGCCGGATGAGGGGGCCTACAACAGATGGGTGACGGCGCACGGAGGGCCGCCATGAGGTCGACGCCCGAGTTCACCAGTGTAACACCCCGGATGTAACTTTCCATATTTGTAAATCCAACTCTTGCCATTTTCGGCTATGTGTTACGATATTCCCTTCGTGGTCGGGTTTTTGTTTTTCGTTTTGCATTTTGTTCATGTCATGGATCTCATACCATGTCATCATGTGCATTGCATTTGCATACGTGTTCGTCTCTTGCATCCGAGCATTTTCCCCGTTGTCCATTTTGCAATCTGGCGCTCCCCTCTTGTTTTCTTTCGTGAGTGGGTGTTGAACGTTCTCGGAATGGACCGAGGCTTGTCAAGTGGCCTTGGTATACCACCGGGAGACCATTGGCCAAGTTTCGTTCCATTTGGAGGTCGTTTGGTACTCCATGGGTTAATCGGGCAACCGCAAAGTCCGTTTGTCTGTTGCAGCAAAATCCCTCTCTAAACAGCCCAAAACCCATCTAAGTCACTTACATGCTCTAAGTCGTTCGATCACGATCGTGTGGGCGAAAACCGCACTCCATTTGGACTCTCCTAGCTCCCTCTAGCTATATATATGCATCCCTCCCGAAATACGTTTGCAGTCCAAACCCTAACCCGCTCCTCCGCGCCGCAAGACACGTCCGCCGCCGGACGGACGTTTCTCCACCGACGCCCGCAGCCAACGGGGTGCCGCCACGTGTCGCCCGACCCGCCGCCCGTACGCCGCGCCGCCCGCGGGCCCGCGCTCTCCGTCGCCCGGGCGCCTCG